>NW_006443570.1:19634942-19671365 GCF_000325575.1 Pteropus alecto | reverse complement strand
CAGCCGGAGCTGGCAACCGCGGCGGCAGCAAGCGAGCCGCGGCCCGGTGAGGCCATGAAGGTGAAGAAGGGTGGCGGCGGGGCTGGAACAGGGGCGGAGCCCGCTCCAGGGGCCTCGGGCCAGAGCGTGGAGCCCAAGCTGGACCCGCAGGCGGAATCCGAGTCTGGGTCCGAGTCGGAACTGGAGGCAGGCCCGGGGCCCAGGCTGGGGCCATTGCAGAGGAAGCAGCCGATCGGGCCCGAGGACGTGCTGGGGCTGCAGCGGATCACCGGCGGTGAGCACCGGCGAGGAAGCGCAGCCCGCGGGAGGGACTGGGCCCTCGTGGTGCGCGAAGCCCCCTTTCCCGCCCTCCCTCGGCTCCCCTCCCCCACCGGGTACCCCCTCGTCTATTTCTCTTGCCCTTTTTCCTCCAAGCTTGAGGGCTCCATGTCCTCCTTCCCCTGATCTCCTGTGTCCTCTCCTCTCCCTTAAGAGATTTTTTTCCACCCCACTCCTTTTTAAGGAATCCATTCCTCTTTCTCGTGGTGGAGGTGGGCAGCAGCTGCAACTGTGACCCTTTCCCTATGGAGTTTTCAGAGCCCTTTGAGGTCTTTCTCTGCAATAATGAGGAGGGCTGAGTGCAATCTGTCCTCAGGCCCCACCTTGGAGGCTAAGGGGAGGCTGAGTTACTTAGGTGCAATGAAGACCCTTAGGTCACCCTGACTTTTATGCCCTCACCTTGGATCCCCCAGGAAGTCTGGGGCTGTCCTCCCTAGGAAGGGACTTGAGCAAGGAGCAGGAAGCTTCATTGGGTTAGCTCTGGGCCATCTCAGGGGAGTGGATTAATGCCTCCCTTAGCCTGGGCTAGGGCCTGTCCTCTTCCTGGAAGCCTAGAGGTCTCCACTGTAGTTCAGTTTCTGAGCTGGACTGCCTAGGTTGAAGTCCTAGCTTTGCCATGTATAATTGGCTGAGTGACCTTGGGCAAGTGACTTCACTTCTCTGAGCATGTTCGTGTGTAAAATGGGGATAATGACACCTACCTTATAGGGCTATTGTGAAAATAAATTCTCTGATTTTGCACAGTGCCTGGTATGCTGTGCATGCTCTGTAAATAGGGCTCTTTTATGAGTACTACCAAAGTTCCCACACACTGCTCATGGCTGCTGCCTGGGTATTCGGGGCAAGAGAGGGGGTCATCAAAGTCAGAGAACAAGGACTAGAAAGTCTCGGCAGAGGTGGTGGCTGAGCCTCAAAAAACAGAAGACGTTTAGAGAGTCAGTGGCCTTCCACCTTGGCCTCATTCAACAGTAACCCTGCCCTGGCTCCTTCTGTGAGAGCAACTCTTGAGGTCTCTCTGTTGGGAGTGGAGCTAAAGGTGCTGGAGTAGACCTGAGCTCTGGAGCTTCAAGAGCAGCAGAGCCCAGGGCTGCCAGACAGACCCGTGGAAGGGACCATGATGGCAGGTCTAGGCCTGTACATCTGTACATCTGGGTCCCTGGGGGACCAGCTTCTCCCTCTTCTTTGAGCCAGGAAGCAGCCATTCTTGGCTGGGCCCCCAGAGTGTTGAGCTGCCCTTGCCCAAGCAGATACTGGTAGATGGAGGGGGCCTGAACCATTTTGATGTTGGTACTAGTTGGCAATAGCATTTAGGATTCAGGTTAGCTCTGGGGCAGAACTTCCTTAAAGGATGTCTGGAGGTCAGGCTGACCTGTCCAGGTCCTAGGTAACTTTAGGGTTTATTTTGCAACTATGGGAGTGTGGCGGCGGGGGGGTGCGTTCCAGCCCACATACCACCATTTATCTCCTTATTTGGAGGAAATTCATAGCCTTTAGAGATGGGTCATCTGGGGGATGAACAGAGAAAGGGGCTTCATGGGAGCCCTTTCCTTTGTAGAAATTGAGAACAGGATGCCAGGGCTTTCCACACTGGTACCTCCTGGTCTCTTCTGACCCTAATCACATAGGTCTGAGGTTTGCTCCTCCCGGATTACTGGGCCCTGAATCCAGCTTAGGAAGCTATTTGTGGCTGAGGGGAAGGGAGCAGTTGTATTCTGAGCCCTAGGCCACTTTGCCCCTACTCTGGCCTTACCCTGGGTCCCAGGCCTCGTCTTTCCCTGACAGAAGGGAGGTAGTGGCTATGGTGTTCCGAGCCATTGACATCCCCCATTCCTCATTTCTTCTAAGGATAAAGAGGTTGATAGGTTGAGTTTGCAGTAGAAGAGGCTGAGTGAGGTTAGACTGCAAGAAGTTGTTCCCAAATGAGAAAACAAGCTCAAAAAGTTGGAGAATGGGGGACGAGGGAGCTTTCCAGGAAGCTGAGATCCTGCTCCCAGTTCTGCTACTTCCTCTCCCTGTGCACTGCATCTTCTTTCTACCTCTTTGGTCTAGTGCTTACTTTCAGTGAAAGTAAGGTATGTTCAGGGTGAGGTAGGTACTGCCCACTTCCTTTCCTCCTGACTTCTCCCCACCATAGGCTGTGGTGGACAGCCCCTTCCCAAGCCCTGTGTAGTCCCTACTAGACCCCAGGGTGCCAGGTGGCTACCAGGAGAGCTTCATGGAGGGGGCTGCCCTAGGCTTGGGGAAGAGAGAATGACTTTACATTTACTTCCTCTTCCTGCCCCAGAGGAATAGGAGGTGGCCCAGGGGCCTGGAGGGTGATTTCCGGGCCTCTCTGGGGAGGAAGTCATGCTGTTCAGGCCAACAGCACCAGAGCCCCTCACTGCACCTCTTTGCTCCTCCTATTTATTGTCAGGGCCTCCCTGAGAACTTGCAGTTGCTGCTACAAAAGCAGTGAGGGTTGGATCAGGCCCTGGTATTCTTGACCTTCATCAGAAAGGGTCAGCCACTGTTCCTGGTTCATCTTCTGGGCACTGAGGACTCCCCTTATCCTCATGCACACCCCCTGCTGCACCTGCCACACCCTCTTCCTGTCCTCCCCACTCTGGGAGTGGCTCAGAGCCATAGCTGGGTATGTGACCTTTGAAGGGGTTCCCTCTGTTTGCTAAGACTTCCTCCCATTTGGAGATCAACAGGGAATGGGAGCAAAGTGGCCCCCTTCCCCCAATAGTCCAGGCTCTGGGCTTGAGTCAGCAGAGCTTTGGCTAAGCTGCTTAAGGGAGCTGGGCTTGTATAAGCTGCTTATGAGGAGGTGACTGGTGAAGGAACAGAGAAGGCGTTGTTCATGTGCCCCAGCAATACCCAGGTCAGGGAAAGTCCTTGTCTAACATACCTTGATGTAGTGCCAGGGGCAGCTATATGGTGGGGGTGGGGGTATCCTTCAGAGAAGAGCTGTGTCTCTACTGAGGCTGAGCTGTGTCACCCCCTTTTTAGAGTGAAGTTCCCAAATATGGGACTCTATCTTCTCTCATACTGGGAGCTCCCAAGTAGATTGCAGACCTATTTGGCACAAAGTCAACAAGCCAGCCTTGGCAAAGCAGAAGTTATACTAAGGGCTCTCAACTCCAGGATAGGAGGGAAAACGTGGGGGAGGTGGCTTTGTTCTCTGCCCTTCTCAACCCTGTCCCTCCCTGATCCAAGAGGCCACTAAGTGGAACTTTTTGTTCCCCCATTAGATTCCAATGACAGAGCTATGTCTCCCCCACATTGTGGGGGTTCCCCCAGGGCAGAGGCTCAATCCTTTTTCTGGAAGGCAGTAACCTTAGGGATCAGAGAAAGTAGTAGCTAGTCCAGGGTCCCACAAAAGCTGAGCTGGCAGCAGCCACCTGTCTCCCCTAGACTACCTCTGCTCCCCTGAGGAGAATATCTACAAGATCGACTTCGTCAGGTTCAAGATTCGGGACATGGATTCAGGCACTGTTCTCTTTGAAATCAAAAAGCCTCCAGCCTCAGGTGAGTGGCTGCATGGGCCATTGAGGGAGGTGGGCGAGAGATGTGAAGTAGGCTGCCCAGGGACTCCTCAGGCCTCAGAAGAGTCAGAGCAGAGCTGGGGTTTGGACCCCAGTATGCCCAGGAGTCGCCAAATAGGGTGGGGGACCTCTGCCTGGGGCTGAATCTCTTTTTTTCCTTCCCATCTGTTTCTGGGCTTGGACATTTTAGCATAGTCCTGTCCTTTCAGTTACTGCCAGTCTGCCCTCTGCAGGCCTCCCTGGGAACTGCAGTCCCAGAGACCCCAGGCCTCTGTGTCTCCTGTGGCTCTGAGAACCTCATTTGAAACTTTTGACCTGCTGACCTAGAGTTCCACCTAGAGCCCCCAGGTGGAACTAATTGGCTAAAGATCTGAACCCTCAATGTGCATCAGAATCTCCTGGGGGTTTTAAAAAATTCTGAGAGATGGGGCCCCTGGGGTGAAATACTGGGTGGACATGGGCCCCAGTCTGAAGCCCACTGAGCCCCAGATGGGGTGCATTACAGAGCGGTTGCCCATCAACCGGCGGGACCTGGACCCCAATGCTGGGCGCTTTGTCCGCTACCAGTTCACGCCTGCCTTCCTCCGCCTGAGGCAGGTGGGAGCCACGTGAGTTACTGGGCCAGGGGGCGAGGGCTGGGGATGAGGGTGAGGGTGGGAGTGAGCCCTTCCTGAGTTCTTAATGAGCCTCTCTTAGGAGCACTCTATCCTGAGCTTGGTTGGCTAGTTGACTTCAAGGCCGAGCTCAGCCCTGACCCCTTCTTTCATTCAGGGTGGAGTTCACAGTGGGAGACAAACCTGTCAACAACTTCCGCATGATCGAGAGGCACTACTTCCGCAACCAGCTGCTCAAAAGCTTTGACTTCCACTTTGGCTTCTGCATCCCGAGCAGCAAGAACACCTGCGAGCACATCTATGACTTCCCCCCTCTCTCTGAGGAGCTGAGTGAGTGGGCAGGGTCCTGTGGGCGAGGGGACTCAGAGACACCAAGCTGGGGGGAGTGTGGGTCTGACTCCCTTTCTTCTCACCCTGGGTCTCTTGTGTCTGGCCACCATTCTCATGTCACCTATAGGGAAACTTGGTCTCAAAGAGACTGGGGGAACTCTTTGAGGTTTTTCAGCTTGTCCCTGTCCCACAGTCCTGAAGGCCCTGCAGTGGCCTGGCTCAGGCTCCTGACCTTTGCCCCAACTGGCTGGGCCTCTCTTGCAGTCAACGAGATGATTCGTCACCCATATGAGACACAGTCTGACAGCTTCTACTTCGTGGATGACCGGCTGGTGATGCACAACAAAGCAGATTATTCCTACAGTGGGACACCCTGACTCCCCAAACTGCCCCCTACCTTAGGAGGGTCCTGGGCCCTAAACTGTGACTTCCCCAACACTTATCTCTCAACCCCAGGTCTTCTGCCTGGGGAGTGTTCCAGGAGCCCTGGACCCTGAGTCAGTGTTGGGAGGGAGGGTGCCTAATATCCCCAGTCTGTCATGAAGCTCATGGCAGACTGGCCTGGCACATGGGGTGGGGTAGGGTGGTAGGGGAGCTCTTTGCCTCCGTGTCCAGGAAGGCCTCCTGTGAGAAGAGTAGCCAGGACTTCCGGACAGCCTAGCTGGACCTCTTGAGCCCAAGTTTCAGAATAGCGTTCCCCTACCCAGGCTTCGATTAGGTTGGGGCATGGACCCATTCCTTGTCCCCTGCCCACCACCGACAGGCCATTTAGATTTGTAAATTCACAGATGAAGATCAGTGGTGGGTTCTGGCTGCCAAGCTTCCCAAGGGAGTCTGGGGCCTCACCTCAGCCCTAGCTTCCACCATCAGGGACCAAGATACTGCCTGAGGTATGGGAGAGACCAGCCCAGATTGCCACCTGTGGTAGGGGATGGACCAACTGTACATAGTTTTCAATAAACTCTTTCTCCTTTTCTGTTCTCTGGTTGTGGGCCAGCATGTGTGTGTGTTGGGGAGGAGCGGGGAGCAGGCAATAATATGGTCCTCAAGTTCTCTTGTTTCCTGATCCTCTTGGCCACCTAGAGTCAGCATTTAATACATGTTGCAGCTGGAAAGGGTTTTTCCCTTTGTGAAGGAGACCCAGACCCTGAAAGGGGAAGCTTTGGTCCAAAGTTGTAGCCAACCCTGACAGAATAGGGCTGGGACGAGGACCCCAACTCCACAGTGAAAGGGAAGGTATGATAATGTGGTTTTGTTCTCTCCCCTACCTTCTCTGATCCCCTGAGACCACTAGGACCACCAGGTTGTGCTTTTAGCCCTCATCAGAGAGATGGTGGACAGGGCTATGGCTAAGGCCTGGAGCCCTCTTGCTCTCAGCTGCCTTGGGGATCCCCCTGGCCTGGCCGCCCTCCATATAACACTGCCCCCAGCCCTATCGCAGACCCAGAGGAGTTCTTCATTTCCTTCATGGAGGAAATTCAGGAACTGAAGTGGGTGGTGAGCTTACCTCACACTACTGTTCTAGGCACTAATTTGGATACACCAGGCCTCTCTGGGCTGAGGAGTTAAATCTAAGTGCAATTCAGCTGGCTTCTGTGGAGCCCTTGCTGGGAGCCAGGACCTGGGCTGAACTCAGAATTCTAAAGTGAGTGAGACGGGAACAAATACTTGCCCCCAGGATAAGATGGACCGGACATATATAGGAGCAAGAGTCGCCTGCTTGAAGGGTTCTGGGGAGGATTCTTGGAGGAGGCAGCGATGGAACAGGTGCTTGAGAACGCAGGATGACTGACAGAGATGGGGGAGAGAGCATTTAGGGACAGGGAACAGCATAAAGCAAAGGATTGGAGGCAAGATGTCAGGTGTGTTCAAGAGAGTGAATATTTATGATATGAAAGGAAGACAGATCTGTGGAGTCTTGTTCAGGTGTTGGGGCTTTTCCTGAGGAGGATGGGGAGGCCACTGAGGAGGATGACCTGGTCACATCTGTGGCTGCTGAATGAAGAGTGGATTAGAAAGAGAGACATTAATAATAAGAGCTAATATACGTTGAGTGCTGGGCCCATGCTGGGTGCTTTATATGTGTTAACAGAATGCTCACAATCATTTCTAGGAAGGCACTACTGTTATGCTCACTGCAAAATGCAGGCCCAGAGAGGTTAGTTTGCCTTGCCCATGTTGCCGGTATTAAGTGGCAGTGTCAGGATTGGAATCCAGGCAGTCTGACTCCAGGGTCCATGCACTATCATACTCGAGGCAGAGGGACGCTGAGGAGGGTGTTGCAGGAATTTGGGTAAGAGATGAAGGCAACCTGAATTAGGTCAATATCCATGGAGACAGAAATAGATGAAGTTGAGATTTTTAAGAGGTGAAATCTCCAGGACTGGTGACTAATTGGATGAGGGGCCTGGAGGCAAGGAGGAATGATGGCTGAATCCCTGGTTTGTGACCCAAGTGTTGAGTGGGGAGGGATGTTATTATTGTGCTTGGGAACCCAGGTTGGATCAGGGAGATGATAAGTTCAAGCAGGGACCTGCTATGGTGTGGTACAGATATCCTGGAGGAGGTGAGCAGGAGGACACAGGAAATTTGGATACTGAGACCAGGAAGGGGTGGGGGCTGGAGATGGTGATGCCTGAAGGTCATTGGTCACAAAGTGGTTGCTAAAACTGTGATGGTGGCTGAGATTATGGGATCCCCAACTGTCACTACTGGTGTTTAGTGAACAGGGTGCAGAAATGCCACATGTCTTCCAATTAATGGGACACTCAGTGCTAATGGTCCACACTCCTAACTGAAGGTCACTGAATGAAAGCGTCTAACCCTAGGGAAGACCAGGGAGGTTTTGAGAGCAAGGTGGTGGGAGAGGAACCAGTGATAGAGACAAGAGGAGCAGTCAGAGAGGTGGGCACAGCAGCCTGCTTTAGAGCAGGCTATGTCAAAGCTAAGAGAAGAAAGAATTTCGCCAAGAAGCAAGTGGTCAGGAATTATCACACTGGTGAGGAAGGGGCATGAAGTGTGTGTGTTGGGGTTGGTTTACAGATGAGGCTGTATAGAAGTATTTAGAATTGGAGGAGGTGTTTATAGTGAACAAGAGGGACTTTTAGGACTACACAAGTGTCAGGAAGGGGACCCTCCCAACCACCTGATAACAGTCCTCACTGTGCTTCCTGGGTAGAGTTTCTCAATTGGGCCTGCTGCATTTCTACCTTCAGACAGTGGAGACGAGGTATGGGGGTGGGGGGGCGGGGCGGGTAGGGGAAAAGGGGGAAAGTAGGTTCCCTGTTCTGAGGTCCTCATCCCTGGAGCAGGTACCAGGTTGGTACTCACACAGAGGGGCCTGTGTCCCTTGGCCCCCTGCTTCCTTTTAAGTCTTCATGTCTCTGGCACTGGTCCTGCTGCTAATAGTACAAGTTGCTGCATTTGGTTCCTGGCACTTTCCCTAGGAACCTAGGGGCTCCCTGGGCAGTAGAAGGAGGAAGACAGGGTGGGGTGGGGCTAGTCCTGGCTCTGATCATAATGAGCTGTTGAACTTGAAGGTTGATCTGGATTTGCTGGATCTGGGCCTCAGATTCTGTCTCTCTGAAGTCAGATATTTTTGCCTTGATTTTTGCCTTGTGTCATGAAGACCCTATCTTTGGTTTGAGTAGGAAAGCCCAAACACTACAGGGAGACCCAATATTCATGCCCATCTGGGCTGGCCTGCAGGGCACACTTTGGGACTGCCAAACCCTTTGTAAAATACTGAGATGTTTCCCTTCCACCTGGTAAAGAGCTGTCTACAGCCCCAGTGCCTCACTAGCCTGTCCCGTCCTAAGAGCCAACCTCTACTTCCCCACCACCCAGCAACTAAAGCAAGAGTGCTTGACTTTCTTATGTGTTATGGACCCCTTTGTTATTGTCTGCCGAAGCCTATGGACAATAAGGTTTCTATGTACCTAAACTATATTGCAATCCTATATAGTTTATATATTAGAAACTATATATAGATACCTCTATATCTATTCTGAAATACCTGTAATGTAATATGAAGACATCTGTGATTTCTAATCTGTGATTTCTCTACCTAAGGTAAAGTCACAGATTTTGCAAAATCTATTGTGATTTGTTGCTGACATTCATAATTGAGGGAAATGCTAACTAAGTTTGAGGTAGAGATGAGTTGAAATGAAGGTATGATTTCTTTATCCAAGTACATGTACCCATGAATTCTAACCAGTTTTAGAACCCTCAGGTTTAGAGCCCCTAACAAAAGTAAAAATTTCCCCCAAATAGAGGACCTCCAGACCCTGCATCCATTCAGACTGTTGCTCGCCCTAAAATGGGGGTTGAACACAGGTGGCCAGCAGGGGGCAGCATATGAGCAGGAGTGTTGAGCCCAGTTTTAAAAGTTTAAGGGCCAGTCTGGTTACAAAGGAAAGTGAGACATAAAGTCCTATCTGCTTGCCACCTGCCTTAGTTGCATGGGTGCCAGCTCACTTGCAGGTGTGCTGAATGGGGTCATAGGACAGGTCTAACTGAGGGCCCTTGGAAATGTCCTCTACTCATGGCCTAGGCTGGAGGTGTAGAGTAGATTTGTCTGAACACTGAGGGTCTGAGTGTCTGAGGCAAGGAAATGGGTCCCAGTAAAGTTCTTCCATGAAACACTTGCCCGGTTCTTGGGGGCTTGGCCATCAGGACCGACGCCTGAGGTTGGTCAGAAATGGGATGCAACATCGCCTGGGCCTTGACATTGAGCCTTCACCCACTTTCCTCCACAGCCAGGGCTGGGCTGGCGTGGGCGAGTCTCCTTCTTGGGTGCACAGGCTGGCCAAGCCTTCTCCTACTCCCCACCCTACCCTATCCCTCTAGTCCTGGACCCAGCTTTAGAGCCTCTGGGAGGGAGGGTGGAGCTGTATTATGAGATCTTGTACAGAGCTGTCCTCTGGGGCAGGCAAGTAATGTTGGCCAGCCCCCAGGCCTGGCCCCTGGAAGAACTTTCTAAGCAGTGGTTGTTCTGAGAATTAAGGCTCATGTATGGGTATTTGACTCCTACAGTTTCCCCACCCCTGTTCAGGGAGAGTATGGGGCTGCCTCTCAGGCTGCCCTTTAGTGGCAGCAACCCACCTGGATGTGCCACCTGGGAGATGAGTCTGAAGTGGGACTGAGTAGGCCCCTGACCCTCCAGAGACCACTTTCCGGGGCCAGCACTGAACACAGCACCAGGCTATGCACCATTCATGTCAACTGTGGAATCCAGAGCCCCAGCCGGGGAAAGATGGGGGGCAAGAAGGCATCACCAGGCCAGGGAAGTGACTCCTTCTTGTATGAGGAGATGGCGGGTGTGAGGAGGGAGGGGGCGGATCTCAGAAGGAAGGGGTGTGTGGGGAAGACATCCTCTCTCTTCCTCTGGGCAAGAAGAAAACTTCCTGTACAACTACTTCCTGTATCCTTTAGAAGTTCTGGGAAGAAGCCCTGCCCACCTGCCCCTCGTCATCCCTGCACTGGTCAGGAAGTCCTCCTGTATGCCTCACTCTGGTTTTGGAAACGTCACAGTCCAGGGTGATGGTGGGAGGAATCACAGGGCCAGAGCGTCTACAGTCAGTGCAGTTGACCTTTCTGCCCAGGAGGGAAGGTCCAGAAAGGAAGGCTCGGCAGCCGAGTCCACAAGGCACTTCCTTTATTGTTCCAGGATAGGGGACAATGGCAGGCCATTGAGGGATCTGCTTGTGCCTCATCTGAGCCCAGAGCCAACTCCTGGGGGTTCTTGTCACCCTCCCAGACCCAGGGTAGGCTGAGGCTCCCACTTGGAGATGGTTAGGCTCTCCGGTAGGGCATGGCGGGCAACTGGGCTACAACCCCTAGTTCCAACGGTATCCCAGGTCTTTCAAGCAGTCAGAGAGAAGGGACATGGGTGCTCCCCCGCCAGTCTATTCCAGGCTTCCTTTCCCTGAATGCCCAGGCTGCCTGAGACCGTTGGAAGTAATTAGTAAGCTGGGGCCGAAACTACTTGAACTTCTTATGGCGAAGGAGCGAGACTGTAGTGACCTGGAGGGGCCCTTCCTGCACCCGAGGCTGGGAGGACACTTTCAAGTTTCTAAGGGCAGGGGCTTTTCCAAACACAATGTGTTGGAATTGGGCTCAGTTTGGTCCTGGGGTGGACACTGCCCCTCCAGTGTGTCACCCTGGGGGAGGCAGGACAGCACACATGCTGAGGATGGGTAGAGCCTGGCAGAGCTAGTGCTGCTAAATAGCAGCTCCCTGGGGAGGCCCCAGACAACCTGGGGAAAGGCTCCATATGTCCTCCTCCATGGTGGGCTGCTGGGATGAAGGTGGGAGAATAAATACAGGGACTTCTGGGAAAGATCATGCCTGGAGGGGGCCAGGCCTGCAGAGAACGTGGACATCGGAATATGGTTCAGGGTGGCCTTGGACCTGGCATGGGGGCCCTGAGCTTTTGGTAACCAAAGCTTTCAGCTCTCAGCTGCCCCATAAATGAAGTCAGGGTCTGTGATATAGTTCTGATTCCTCTGGATATAAGGTATGTGGGTAGGTGTATGTCTGAATAACTGTGTGTATATGCACACATGTACTCATACATGAAGGCTTGAGTGTGGATGAGTGTGAGCTAGGGAGAGCATGTTTTCTTCTTGCCGGGACACTTGTTCTTCAGGGGCCCTGAGTGAGGAGCTAGCCCACCAGGTGGCAGAAATGTGTGAGGGGCAGCATCCTGGGTGGTGTCTTCTCTACCCCCAGCTGCTAGCTAACAAACAAGTCGGCTTAGTGGTATGGGAGCAGGGAGTGTTTCCTTCTTTGACCTTTAAGGTGAACCCGAAGTGGGCGACCAGCTAGGACTTCCAGGCCTGGCAAAGGCTGGAGCTGCTGCTGGGCATGGCTCATGCTAGGGCCATGGGCTTGGAGCTGGGGCTGAGGTACACAGAGGGGCCAGTAGGGGCCGTGGGGGGCGTGGGCTCCAGCTCCATAAAAGCTGAATAGAGGGTGGTGAGGTGCAGGTCACCCAGTGCCCCTGAGCCCCCACTTCCTGGTAGTGCCAAGTCGCTTACCCCACTGCCTGTCTCTGCCAGACAAGGCCCAGAGGGGAAGCAGTGGGGTGGTGGTGGTGGTGGCGGCATTGAAGATGATGTCGGGGATGAGGTCACCAGTACCAAGGGGTCAAGGGCCAAGCTGTCATCCTTCAGCTGTTCCCACAGGTTTCCTAGTTGGGAGAGAAAACGTGCATCATGGAAGGCACCAAAGGGGTCCTGTATGCCCCCAACCTATGGCTCTCACATGCTAAATAGAGAAAGATCGGGATAACACTGACGGGAATAGACCCTGGCACTAGCTGTGTGGCCCCAGGCAGTTGCTAAACTTTTCTGTTTCTTCCTCCTATGTATGATCTGAAAGCCATAACCCAGATGACCTCTTTGGCTCTTTTTTTGGAGGGGTTGGAGAGGGTCGAGGGTTTGAAAGCTGCCTGTTGGAAGGATTGATGCAGATGCTGTGCTCTTCGGAATTAGCCTGGGGAAGGTACCCCAGCAACTCTTCACCCTGGCTGCTGCCCAGGATCCTAAGGAAGGTGGATCTGCAGCCCAGACCATGGATTTTCCAACAGCGCACTGCTGGACCCGACGAGGAGGATGGGCTTGGCTCCTTGGGCCTCTTCCCCTGCAGGGCCCAAGGGTTTGGATCAGAGCCAGGAAGTACACCTTACTCTGAGGAGCAAATAGTGTTGCCACCTGATCCTCCTCTTTGTGTCATGTGACCTGCATCATGGCAGGCCAGGACCTGGTGCTTGCCTGGGGTATTGGGGCTGCAGGATCTGGAAGAAGGAGGTTGGACTAAACCCCGATTGAACTTGGTTGCCTGGGTTCCAATCCCAACTCTCCCTCTTTCTAGCTAAGTGACCTTGGGTAAGTTACTTGACTTCCATGCTTCTGTGAAATGGGTTTAACAATCTCTCCTATCCTATAGGTCCGCCCATATGAGGGAGCACATGTAAAGCACCTAGCATACTGCCTGATAGTTAATAGGAGTCAAGTAAATATTTATGGTAGCCCACATGTCTATTGTCTATAGCTTCCTCTGAGGCTGTAGAGCCCTGCTCCACACTTCTATATGGGGGTGAGGATCTAGCTGCACATTCCTTACAATAGTTTCCCAAGACCTGAACTGTTTCCCCATCAGATTGACTGCCTCCTCCTGCTTGTGGATATTCTCTATCCCACTGTATGCAGGAGGTCGGAGACCTGGATCAGCACCCTCCTCCAAACTTCCTGTGGCTCGTACCAGGGCCTGGGATGCACTGGAGTTGAGACAAGAACGAGTGAGCCTGGCCACATGCAAAGATGGAGGTGGCAAGATGTAGTAGAATGGATAGAACCTCTCCCCAGACTCCTACCCCCAAGTCTCTCCAGGACCTGCCTAGCTCTGAGGCCTTACATTCTTTCTGGGGATAGATCTCTTTCCTTTTTCTGCATTAAAAGGTGAACTCAGAGGATGCAGCTGCTTCAGGGAATGTTAGAACTATCAGGACAACCAAGTATGGAATGAAACATCAAGTCCCTTCCAGCCTACCCAGAGCTGAGAGTGGTTTGATGATGGGGTCAGTGGGAACATATTTAGGGGCACCAAGAGAAGGGCAAGGGCATTCCTCTTTGCCCCTTGACACACCCTGCCAGCTCCGGCCCTCTCTGCTTCAGTTGACTGGAAACCTGACAGCTAGCAGGCTGCAGCCCGGAGACTTGGAGGGGATGAACCACACTGTCAGGTGTACCTCCCCAGTTTTGTCCCACCTCCCCTTTCCCACCTCCAGCTCACCTTGGAAGTCAAAATCGGTGAGAGAGGGGTTGATGGCATCCAGGTCAGTACCAAGGTCTCCATCTGGCAGCAGGGTGTCATGCATGGTCCTGGCTGGGGAAGGCTCAGCCAGCAGCTTGGTGCTGTGGCTGGGTGGGGTGTGGGCAGGTAGAGGCGAGTCCTGTGGGGTGCCTGGCTGGGCCCGCAGCTCAAGATGCCCATCCGGCTGTGGGAACAACGGCTGCGGAGGTCCAGGAGGGGCCAGGCCTGGCGAGAGGTGCGAGTACGTCTGCCCATAGCAGGAGGGCGAGTGCCCCCCAAATAGGTCCTGCAGGGGGTTCTTTCCAGGAATAGGGCCCGGAACTGGGTGGATTGAGTGCAGTGGCTGGGAGAGCCCAACTGGAGGTGCCAGAGGCCGGATAGGGCCTGAGCCTGCCAGCCCAGGGGGTGGGCACCCCAGAAGTGGGGCACCCAGCTTCTCCCTCTTGTCTCCAATGAGGCTGTCCAGCTCTTCTGAAAAGGCCCAAGAAAGAGGAACACCATGAGACCTCCCTTAGCCCACAAACCCTCCCCAGCCTTAGAAAGGCACTCAGGCCCTTTATTTACTCATCAATTCTCCTCGTTCAGAATTTTTCTTCTCTCTTTTCTGGCTCATGGGAGCCCTGGGCCCTCCCTCGTACGGCCAATCAGCCTCACCTGGCTTGGCCATGCTCTTGCGAACAGCAATGGGGTCTTTCCTCTTCCACTTCTGCAGCTCCTCCTGCATCTTATCGATCTTGGCTGGATTGAGGGCCCACAGGCAGCCCTTGCGAGAGGAACTTCCTGATTTGTTCTCCACCTTCTCGAAGCACTTGTTGAGGGATAGGTTATGGCGGACAGAATTCTTCCAGCCGTCAGGTGCTGTCTGCCAAACCAGAGCAAGACAAGAATTCAGGCTGGGATCAGGCAGCAAGAGCCGGCTCCGGGTCTGGGCTCCAGAAAAACTTCACTCTGTGTGCAGAACCGCAGCCCATTCTGGGGCTTGCCCTTCTCAGCACCCAGCCCATGCTCGGTACCCTTTAGTAGTGGGGTGGGGCAGGCAGTAAACTTGACTGTAGGTTATTTACACCTGAAATCTGCCTTCGTCCTACCCTATCCCTGGCTGACCCTTCAGAGGATGGCTGAGGCGGTTCATAAAGGGAGGGCTGGCGGGGGCTACAGAGTTCTTGGCTTCTCTCCCACCTGGAGTGGGACCACTCTCCACAGGTTTTCAGGCCTGTGCTTGGAGCCCTTTGTGGAAAAGGAAATCACTGTTCATAAGTCTCTGGTGCCAGCTTTGGAGAGGAAATGAAGGGGAAGCTATGGAATGGTCTCCTGGGCTGGCCTCATCCCCGCTGGGGCAAACACGGGAGAAAAGAAAGATGGGTGACGTTGCCGAGTGTTTGGGTGCATGCACATGTTACACATAAATTTGTGTGTTTATATGGGCTTTGGTGTATGTGTGTGTGTGTTTATGAGAGAGAGAGACTGTGTATGAGCATGCACATGTCCCTAAGTGTGTCTCCCTGGTCTGAGCTTGTCTCTTAGGCATGAGTCTGTGAATTCCTCTGAGTGTGAGGACATGTGTGTCCCTGAGGATGAGTGTATGTGAGAAAGTCTCTCTGGGTGTGTGTGGGTACCCATGATTGTACGCGTGTGTGGGTGTGAGTGTTCATATGAGTGTGCCTGAGGGTGCGTGCCCTGGTGGGGAGGCTAGCCCTCAGGCAGGGGGTGCTCGTGCCAACAGAATAAACACCCATTAGGAGGCCCGGTCATGCCACCAGTGCAGTAATTGTGCCCAGGAAGGGTTGTAAAAACCATTAGGCTGACTCAGATGGGTAAGAGGCGGTGGCAGGGGTGCCAGTAGGCACCCGTAGTCCTCCCACCTCCAGCTTTGTTCCAGGCTCTGGGACGGTCCTGGACCTCACAGGGGCTGACTGTGGGCAGAGTTCTTGCTCTGGCTGGTGGGCCCTTCGTCCTCACCCACTGACCCCTTTCCCTTTCAGCTTGAAGTTTCTGCTTAATGAGGAATGGCCGCTCCCTCCTCCCCAGTTCACTTGCCCCAGGGAGCAGCCAGCTGAGTCACTCCCAGCCGAACTGGACTCTGGTGCCAGCGTCACTGCAAGTTGCTGGCAGGAGCTACTATAGTTTTTCTCAAGGGCAGCTGGCCTGGGGCAGGGGGCTGGTTGAGATGACCCTCAAGGCTCCAAGGGTCACAAAGAAGAATTCTTGAGCCACCAGACCAGCCAGTAGGGATTCATCTTCAACTCCTGTGACAATCCCTACTAGGAGTCAAGGCTGTGTCGCCCGATGGGCAGAGTTAATGGGCACTGGGCCCTTTTATGGCCCCATAAACCTGTGACTTTGGGATGCCAAGGCAGCCTACACCCCAGCCACTTCCTGTTTGGAAGAAGGATGGTCAGCACTAGCAATTATGTCCAGTGGCTGGACACTTCCCCAGTCCCACATCCCTGACTCATGGGCTATAGGATACCCACCTCAGCTACCTTGGACATGAGTGTTGCCTGCCCCAGGGTCCACTCTGTCCTTGATCAGAAAAATGACCTTCAAGTGGGGAGTGATATATAGAGGGGGCAGGGGATCTTTGAACTAATTCCTTAGGTGGGTCGGAGGGGAAGTGTCAGAGTTGTGCAACCCTGACCATTTTACAGATTGAGAAACTGAGGTCCAGAGAAGAAAGAGCCTAGCCAGAGGTTATACCAGGAGGCAGTGACAGAACCCAGACTCCAACTCTGTCCCCTAGTTAAGGGCCCTGCCCAGGTCACCCCACAGGGCTGGCTTCACCATCTGGGGCCCGTCCCATCCTCACAGATGCTTTCTCTCTGAAGTCAAATGTAAACTTGGGAGTGAGGGAATGATGCAACTGCTAAGAACAACAACTAGAATAAAAAAAAAAAAGCTGTTAGACCTCTTCACTCTTCAGCCCCATAAAATAGGGATTACACGGCTCCCAGGAAAAATAATTAGGCCAGGAAGATGAAATGCAGGGAGGGGCTGGGGCCAGGTCAGAAGTTAGCAGAGAGGAAAGGCTGAGAGGAGTGAGGCAGGGCCCTCATTTCCCTCTCTTTGGTCTGGCCCTTTAAAGGCCTGGAGGACCCTCCTAAGGCTTTAGGGGTTAGGGGGAGTTTGGTTCCCTGACCTGCTGGGTATAGGGGTAGCCCTGGCTACCAGCTTTGATGCTTCTTGAATCCCAGAGACAAGTTTCCTCTTTCCTCCTTTCCCTTCTAGAACCTCTGGTAGATGACCAGACTTTTCCCTTCCTAGCCAGACCACTCTGGCCATGTTGCCCAATTTTCATCTGATAGCAGCTCAGCAAGTACAATCTTGTTTGAATATCAGCCTCAGGTTATCCCCAGGCAGGACAATCGGGAAGACCTGGGGCTGGGAATCACCCACTATCAGGCGGAGCTGAGTTGTGGATTACCTGGGCTTCAGCACCCATCCTCTGCTTGGGTAGCAGATGAGATTGTATCCACCAGGGTGCAGGCTTTGGAGAAGGCATTCCTCACACACAAGTTCTGGTCTCCCCTGCACCCACCCCAGGAGAAAAAGTCTGTGCTAGAGGGTTTGAGGAGCATGCAGAGAAGGGAAATGGAATTTGTGTGAAGCCAATCAGTTTGAGACAGCAACTCATCCCGCCTACTGAGTGACCTTGAGCAGATGGATCACCTTCTGATGTGTTTGCCCATCTGGGGAGAAGGGCATCTGTCCTGCCTCTGGGAAGGGAGTCTGGTAGAGCTCCTGTCATCTGTGGATTGTGGGAACTAGATCCTGTACATGGGAAGGTCAGGTGAGCCAGCCAGTTCCCTGGGACACTCAAAGACCATGAAGCCCACACCCGCTTTCTGGCAGAACTGAAGCTGAGCCTGCCGCCCACAGAGGCAGATCCTAATCTCTCCCTGGAAGGCAATGGGTTCTGTGGTCCCAGCAGCCATGTCACCTTGGCTGGCCAGCTCCTACCCAAATTCCTCCAGCCCTACGGCATCATGGGGGCAGGGGTAGAAACAGTCTTTCGTTTCTTCCCAAGCTCTGTCTCCCAACTTGGGGTAGGTGGATGCTCCTTGAAGCCTAACAGGACTGACATGTCTACCTTCCGCCAGCATAAGGCCCCACTCCAGCCTGCTGTGTAACCTTGGGTGAATAGCTTGAGTTCTCTGTTCCTCACATGTTCTATCCTTCTGAAGTGAAGACAAGGAGAAATGTGTGAGCAGAAAACCCTCTCCTGGTTTTCATTCTAACTCCCCACCTCCCAACTGACTCCTCTGGTTCTAGAAAAGCCCGGCTTGCCTAGGACTTGTGGGTGGGGGAGTGGAAGTGGATCTTGGGGGCTCACCTTGAAGTAAGGGAAGTGTTCCGTCATGAAATTGTAGATCTCGCTGACAGGAAGGCTCCCAGTTTTACTGTTCTTAAGGGCCATGAAGATGAGGATGCTAAAGGCAGAGAAAGTTCTAAGAGTTCGAACCTCTGACCAGGCCTGGAGTTTCCCCCAACTTCCCTGTCCCCAGTTGGAGTAGTCAAGGAGAAATAACCTGCTGCAGAATTGAGTGAGAGGCTCTATGAGGAGGGATAAAAAAGTCTCTGCTGAAGTTAGGAATTACAGATATGTGAGGGTCTTGTGGCATCTGAGGGACCTGGATTGCAATCCTAGCTTAGCCACATACCAGCTGTGTGACCTTGGGTGAGTGCCTTAACTTCTCTGAGCCTCATTTTCCTCAGCTTTGAAGTGAAGAAAGTAATAGCTACCTCAGAGTTATGAGGATTAAGGATGATGCCTAGCACATAGAAGGCACTCATTAAATGGAAGCTGTCATTACCAGTCAGCTCTCAGCCAACTGCATAAATGTTGGATAGTAAGAGAATGAATTAAGGTTTCTTGAGCCTTTACAACGTGCCAAGCATATTCTCTCACTTAATCCTGCCAAAGAACTGAATATTGTTGTTGTTTTTTTTTTTTTTATTTTTTAACAGATAAATAAACAGAGGCTTAGAGAGATTAAATAACTTGCCTGTGGTTCCACAGCTAGTAAATTCCAGAGCCTGGACTTGAACCTAGTTCTGCTGGACTCCAAGGATTGCATATGCTCCTTTCTGAGCATCATCTTGCCTCCCACAAACCCCTTCTCTGTGCTCCTGGCTGATGTTTAAATTCCTTTTCCTTCCCCTGAGCTCACACTGGCTGATGACTTGACCCCATGTGGAGCCTGGCATACAGGAGGTGGAGTGTCACAGTTAGTTAGATGAAGAAAACTTCAGATGGAAGTTCTCTCAGATGGGCTGGGTGCTGCCAGCCTGGCACTTACAACCCCAGCCCCAGAGAAGGTACACCAGATCTGGCAGATAACTGAGTTGCATCTGCAATCTTCATCCTTCATTTATTTCCAGTAGAGCTTTGGGGTGGGACTTCTTTCTCTATTTGGGGAGGGACGGCTGGGAAAGGGGGCGAGCCACAGACACGGCTCTCCAGGCTTAGATGAGAAGTCAGAGATGATCTAGTCTATCCCGCCGTCCTCATGCAGGAATCCCCTCTCCAACGTCCTCTGGAAGGCTATGACTCCCCCACACGCCACCATTACCTTTATACCACAGGATTCCATGCCTCAGTTTCCCCAGGGGTCCTCTTACCACTCTTCCTTCCACCCAGGGATGCTGGGGGACATACCTGTAGGAGTAGATGGGTTTGGGGAAGAGAGGCTGGTGCCCATCGGTGCTGGCCTGGGGTGCAATCCGCTGGTATGGATAGTGTGAAGAGCCCAGGTAGGGTACAGGGTAGCTGCCACCACCTGGTGAGTACTGTAGAGGTCAAAGGGGCAGAGTGGTTGCCATAGTAACCAGCTTTCCCAAGGAAGAGGTCCCCTTCCCCCATTTATATTCATCTAGAATGAGAGCTGAGGCTAGATTTTTCTCTCCCATGGTCATGGGCTCCAATAGCAGAGCAATGCTGGGGGACTGGCCAAGGGTGTAGACATCTGAGGGTCTGTGAGGAGATCCACATTCCAGAATTCAGGATCTCAGAGACCTTGAAGCTCCTTTCCTCTAGCTCCTTCCTCTCAGGCCCTCTAGGTACTCTGGTTGTCATGGTGATGGAATAGCAGTCTGGCTGGGCTAGAAGTGTGAGGGGTAGCCCTGGCTTCTGCACACTTCTGGTCACGTGCTCCAGGCCTTCCTCATATCTCCTAAAGCAACTGGGCCGGAAGTGGGATGTCCACTGGGCGTTTGCTGGGCACTGCCACCTTTTACAAGTTTCAGTGGCTCTTTGAAAGGGCCAGTCATGGTGGTGGGCAGGTGGGGGTAGGAGGTGGTTTTACAGCAAAGGGAGTGGCTGCGGTGCCAGGGATGGTGTTTTATGGGGGCAAAGGGGGGAGGGAGACTCTGACTCCCCCATTTGCTCCAAGCTGAAGTGCTTTTTCCAGGTCACCCGAGAGGCACTTAGTGCCTGAGTCATCCTCTCTGCAGGCTCCATAAAGCCCTGGGTGCGGCCATCTTGTTGGGGGATGGGGTGTGGAATGCAGAGGGCATCAAAGCAGGGCTGGGCATGGCGAGGCCATTTAGGGTCTGGTAACCCCTTAGCCTTGCTGTGGCTCAGTCCCTGATGGGCCAGGCTACCTCAGGGACACCCCATATCCTGCCTGGGTCAGACTGTGAGCCTCAGGATGGCTTTGGATGTTCCAGCTGGGCTCCTCATGGGATGACCCCTCATATGTCCCCTCTGCTTCCCTCCATCTCTTTTTTCTCCCCACGAAGCAAGCAGTCTGACTACCTCCCCCTGCCACGTGCCTGCCTCCCTGCCTGAGCCAAGATCAGGGCCAATGCCAAGGGCTGGGAGTAGAACTTGCTCCACAGGCAGGGCCTGTCTCAGTGCCAGGCTGCAGGTGGATGGAGCTGGGCGCTGGGTAGCCACTTGCTCTGTCTTGCCTGGTGACTCTTGGGAGCTGCTTAGCTGCTCTGGGGCTCTTTTCTCTTTCTCTTTATAAAAACCTCCATCCCATGCCAGTGTGGGGCAATTACTTGGCATTCTGTACATCTGCGGGGAGCTGAGGCTAGGCAGTGGGGGTGGGCAAGGGGGGCAAGGTCAAAGACGATGGGAACTTGGAGCCTCCAGGTAAGAAGGCCCTTTAACACCATGCCTGGTCCTACCCCGTCTAGGCTAAAAGGAAGTTTGAGGCCAAGGCTACCTAGCAAGATAGTGACTGACCCAGATGGCAGCCCATTGTTCCCTGTCCCGCTTAGCCTTGTGTTCACCCCATACACTCCTTTTCTCTCTGCCCTGTCTGTCTGGCTCTCTCTCCTTCTTCCTCCCTTTTTAGTTCACATCCGGGCTCTGCCCCAATCTCAGTCCCATTCTCTTTTCTGAGACCTTTCAGTTCCTGCCTGGGTCTCAGAAAAGCCCCACCCAATCCTAGAGAAGAGTAATTGCTTTCCTTTCCATAAACCTCTGTCCCCCACCCCAGGTGGTACAGCCTGAGAGTCAGGGCCCTGCCACCCTTAATTGTCCACTCAAGTGTGCACACACTCACTCATAGACACACTCATATACCACACACCCACATAATATCCTGAGATCCTGGGGAAGCATGCCCACTTGCTCCAGACCCACCTGGTGGAAGGGAGGCTGGGAGGGACAGTACATGTGCTGCAAGGGGGGCTGGAAACAGTACATCCCAGGACCACTCTCCAGAGCTGAGGGCTTGACCTTCACTTCTGACCCCTGCTGGAAGAAAAAGCAGATGACTGGGCTGGGCCTTATTTTGCTTCCTTCTCTTCTGCATCTTAAGACTTCCACAAAAACAACCCCTACTTTGCCTCCCTCAAAGCTTGTTCCTGGAGAACAAACAGAGAACAGAGAAGCACAGGGATTTTTCTGAGGCAACTCAGCAAGTTAGTGGTGGAGCTGGGGCTAGAACCGACAGCGCTCCCTACCTCCCACCTCACTACAGGTGAGAGGCTGAGGCTGGGCTGTCCAGAGAAGTGGGGGAGACTTGTCAATTGTTTCACCGAAGTTGGGGTAGGGCCAGAGATCTCCCTGGAATGGAACAAGGGTGCAGTACCTGACTCTACTCACCAAGTCAAGCCCTTGGGCCTGCTTGCTGCTTCTGAGCCCCCAGCCTTTCAGAACAGATCTGTAAAAGACACCCTAGAAAAGGCCACATCTCCAGAATTCCCACTGCAGAGCCATGGTGAGGGGAGCACAGAAAGTAGCTAGCCAGGTTGGTCCAGCTGGGGCCCGTGGGCCCTGCCACTTCCTCTTCTGCAAAGCCCAGCGAAGCTCCAGCAGGCTCTTTGGACGGGGCTAATGAGTCCTCTCTCTGCTCTTTCACCCCAGTCATCCCCCACTCAGAACTTTTGTTCCTTGTTCCAGGGAGTCTGTCCAGTTGCTGGTCTGCACGAGACTATGGCACTCTCTCACTGTGGCACAAGAAACTTGTAGCTGCTGAAGATGGTGGTGGCTACACTCTGGCTTCCCATGAATTGTAAGCCCTGCACAGAGTCCCCAAGGGCCTAGCACAGAGCTCTACCCTGAGTAAGGCCAGGAGTGGGGTGGCAGCTAGGTACTGGAAGGTAAATAAGGCCAGGAGGAGGTGGACTACTCTTCCTGGGGCCACAAGGGGCTTTGAGAACCAGCATCTGGGCCCAGAGGGTCAAACCAGCTGTGAGCTCTTTCTGGGTATGCCCTGGGGTTGTTGATGCATAGATAACTATAATCATAGAATCTCAGTCCTGGAAGGGCCAAGAGCACTGTGTCCAACCCCCTCATTTGGCAGATGATGGGGCTGAACCCATAAAGGGAAGTGATATGCCCAGGTCACCTAGAGAGCTGACTAGCTAGCTGTGGGTCCCTGGCCTGAACTCTGTGCATAGGGTAAGGGCATAGGCTCAAATCTCAGCCTCACCGCTAAGTCACTTGTCCTCTATGGAGCCTCAGTTTACCCACAGCTAGCAAAATGGAGATAGTGGGAACTCTTTAGATGGTTGTCATGAGAATTAAATGGGGCACTTAAGAGAAATCACCTGGTAGACTGATCCGGGGCTGGCATTGGGTAGACATTTGAGGGGGTGGGAGAAGCAGCTAATATGATGGTGCCCTCACTGTGGGCTGCTGTCATATTCAATGGGCCTGAGGGGAAGCTATCAAAGGGCCCCAGAATGAGAACAAGGTCCTGTCTTAGCCACACCTGGTAGGCGCTCAACCCCTTTCTCTGTCTTCTAAGCCTGGGAAACAGGCGTTTGTCGGGGTTGGTTAGGGGTTGTAACAGGAGCGTGTTTGAAAGCAAGAGGTGAGGAGGGCTGCTGGGCATCTAGAGTAGGCACAGCCTGGGCTGTCTCCGCTCAATGCTCCCCACTTCAGGGACCTCCAAAGCTGGGGAGCAGGGAACAAATCTCCTTTGAGCTTTCCTTCCCCCAAGGCAACAAGACTATGGAGCAGATACTATTAAACAGACTTTTCAGATGAGTCTCTGAGAGGCTCAGGGACTTGCCAAGGTCACAAAGCTTGTGGATATGGCTGTAGAAGGACATGTCGACCTTCCATGGTGCTTTCAAGATATTTCTATGAATACACCTAGGCCCCACTCTGGACAAAGAATGGGGACAGAGAGGTCCTTTGAGAAGACTTAAATCCTTTCTCAACTCTGTGTGCTCACGCTGGAGAGGGAAATATTGTGCTCTGTGTCTTCTCCCTAAACCCTTTCTCTTGGCCTCTGGAATGTGTTTTTCTTCTCACATTTGCATATGGGCGTGTAGGTCTGGCTGGGGATTCTTGACACTTAAACAAACAGAGAGAAGTCACACATTGGAATTCTGTCTCAGGAGCCTCTGGGAAGCTGCCAACTACCTTGGCCTGACCTGCCTCCCCTACCTTGTCCCCTAGCCAGGCCCCATCCCCTCCCTAGCTGACCTGGAGGCCCAAAATGAAGCCAAGAGACCCCAACTCTCTGAGCTTGCTGCTTCCCCGGTACACGCTGACCCTGAATGGAAAGGTCTGGGAAGGGAAGGTGGGGAGTTTGATCACAGAGGACTCATCTGGGCTGCTGGGAGGTGCACAGAGGGCTCGTGGGTTGCACAGAGGGCTCGTGGGTTGCCCATTGACCACTGGTACTTACCAGGACTTGGGGGCTGTGCTCCTGGCTCGGGTAGGGAAGCCCGTTGCACCAGGTTTCTGCTGAGAAGCCAGGCAGGAAAGCCTCTGCCTCCCCCACATCAACGGGGATCTCGTCAAAGGCCTCCAGTGCCTCTGGGGTCTTAAAAGAGTGTCCATCGAGGGCCAGGGCAGTCTGGGCCTCAGGAAAGACGTCCTCCTGGAAATGCCGCTTGTATGGGTGGAAGGGCACGTGGCTGCCCTTGAGGAAGCGCCCAGGGCTGCTTGCTGGGCCCTCCTCAAAGCCGAAGCCTGGGTACTTGTCTGAGGGTGAGAGCCGGAAGGGGCCTGGGCCAGGGCCGGCTGGACAGTGGACTTGCTCGGGGCCTGGTGATGCGATGCTGGGGCTGTGCGGGGGCAGTGAGGGTGCCCTTTCTGGAGGGCCATCGGGTGCAAATGATGAGCAGCTGAAGCCGGCATGCTTCTGGGTGGACAGAGGGTAGAGACCTGTGAGAAGAGGCTGGACCAGGATCCTACTCTGTGCTAGGGATAAAGGGTCTGGGGCTGAGCTCTTGAGAGTCCTCAAATGATGGAGACCTAACCTGCCCTTGGAAGCCCCAATCTGATAAGGCCACATTGCTCCTAAACCTGGGGTGCCCCCAGTGGATGGATGTGCATTACTGTCCCTGGAAAGCCCCAGACTGAAGGTATAAGCAGAAGGTGTATCTGAATACTTCAGAATCTTGGAGTCACTGGGTACTTGTTTGCTGGTGGATGAGATAAGACAGACCCTGGGAGGTCCTTGAGGGGTGAGGGTGACTGGTCTACCTGCTGTACAGCCCTCAGGACTTGGCCTCAGCCCAGGCCTAGGTTCTGGGTACTTACGCTCTGTGGGGCAGGGGAGCCTGGGAGGCCTGGTGCCTGCATGAGGTCCCCTTGAGGCTCACTTCCCTCCAGTCTTGTGGGGCCTGGCAGCGTGACGTCAGACTGTGGAGGGAGTAGCGACACCATCATCCAGTCCTGGCCTCGAAGAAAGTCGGCTGTGATGAGAACGAGGGCCAGCGTCCAGGGATGACCAACCTAAGTCCACCTCCTCCACTCCTACCCCATCCCTGGTCTGGGACCCTGACTCCAGCCAGACATCTGATGAGAGAGAGACAGGCAGACCGACAGAGAAACAGAGAAACTGAGAGAGACATAGAAAGAGAAGGAAGCAGATAATGTGAGAGGCAGAGCAGGAAAAACAAAGAGAGAGCGAAGACTGGTGGAGAGAGAGCGAAATGAGCTGCTTAGGAGCTGCCTCCCTGGCCGCCCCCACTCCCTGTCGCTCTCCAGGGAGGGAGGGCTTGGCTGTTTTGGATTTTGCAGCTGCGGAGTAGTGAACTAGTAGTGGTTCCCAGTGAGACCCTGCCTCTGGCTCCTTGCGCTCTGTCTCCTGTCTTCACGATGAGGGACTGGGCTAGGTGACCATGGCAAGCAGTCTTTGTGCAGTAGCTGAGCAGGTGGGTGGTCCTGAGAAGAAGGGGTGTTGGAGAGTGGGCCGGGCTCAGGCCTGGGGTGGGAGTGACCCTCATACTGCAGGTGACTAGCCCTCAGCAGAGGTTGGGCCTGTGGTGCTACCCTTGGGGGCCTTGGCCTGGCTGACATGATTACAGTGTACAACTGGGGACTTGAGGGGATCTGATTGCCTGGTGGCCCTGTGAACCTGGCCCTGTGAACAGCACTGGGGATGCTGCCACTGGCCCACTCTGGAATGTCTGGCATGTGCTGTTTTCTCCTACGTTCTCCAAACTCCATCTCCAAACTCCAGGTGTGACTTTGTGCACTCCATTGACCTTTCTGAGCTGTCATTTTACCATTTGAAAAACGAAGGGCTTGGACCACGCGGTATCTGAGGGTTCTTCCTGCTCAGACCTTCTAGAATTATAGGAGAACTCTGTCCCCAGCACAGCTGCATGGTTGAGGACTCAGCTCAAAGCCAGCCTTAGCCTGTCCTTGCTAGCTGGACCAGTGAAGCTCTCTGAGCCTCAACCTCTGAGCCTTGTAAACTAAGGAGAGAGCTAGGCCTTCCCTCATGGACGTGCTGAATCAAATGAAATCACGCACAGAAAATAGCACAGTGCCTAATATGTAGTAAGTGCTCAGTAAACGCCAGCTCTCGTTATTAATAATATCATTGTTAGTATGGCTGTTACTCTCATTGTCATCCGCTCTGCCTTCTTCCTCTGCCACCCGCAAAGGGCAGTTCTTGAATTTACTCCTCTTTACTCAGGTGGTCTTTGATAAAGGCTACCATTTGCTGAACACCTGCTCTTGGCAGGCCATTGTATAAATGATTTGGAGAATTTTCTCATTGGTTTGTCAGAACACCTGTGAGGAAGGTACAGTATTAATCCCACTTTTCAGATGAGGAAACTGAGGCTCGGAGGGGTTATGTGACTTGCCCAAGTCATACAGCTAATTCTTGATAGAGTCGGGATTCAAACCCAGATCTATCTGACTCTGGAGGATGCACTCCTCTTAATGTTTCTTTGTTTGGTGGGGGTCAGAGTAGGGGTGGGATAAGCTGGGGGGCCAGGCAACAAGAAAAGCATGAGGTTTACACTTATCCTTCCTACCCAAGATACACTCAAGCAGAGCAAGGTAACTGCATTTCTCATGCCATGCCTCTCCCAGGAGCTCTGGGAGGGAGGGATGGCCGTGGTGGCCCAATGATGCTCAGCCTTGGGTTAACACATTTTTGCTAAATAAACTATGTCCTTCATTTGACAGGAGACAAGGAAGGGAAGGCATGTGCCCAAAGTCCCTCAGGGGATCATTGGCAAAGGGGGCTGGTAGCTGGGGTCCAGGTGGGGGCCTGGTAGGAGGCTCTCCCGCCCCTTCAAGAGTCTCCACCGCCCCTTCTCCATATCCTGGCGCCCGCTCACTCGGCAATGCTAAATGTGGCGTGACCAGGGAAGCGCCGAGCTGGCCGTAACTGGACACCGCAGCGGAGCAGGCAAGGGGCCCAAGGTGCAGGGCAGCCCATCTCCAGCTCCGCATGACCGCTCGGCCTGACCTGCCTGCCACACCGGGCCCTGGCTCCGAGCAGCTTTTTCAAGGTGTACTCCAGCACCTCCAGAGGCAAGGCCGGGGGCCTTTCCTCCGCCCAAATCTCAGGCGTTGTAACCGGTGGGGTGGTGGTCACTCCCCTCTCTGGAGGCAGAATAGCATGTACAGAGCAAGGGTTTTGGATTTGAGCCAGCCTGAGTTTGAGTCCAGCTGTGTCACTTCCTGGTTGAGTGATTTTGAACAAACTGTGTAATTCTTTGTATCTCACTTTGTTCCTCTGAGAAATGGAGCTTGAGGACTCATCTCACAGGGTCGTCATGAAGATTTAGTAAGATGATGTGTATATGGTGCCCGACACATAGAAAATGCTCAAGGACACATGCCACACATCTGATCTCGTTGGCCAAATGTGGCTGTAGCCTCTGACCCCAGACTCTAGTTTTCCTGATGGTCTTGCTGCTTCAGGCAGGCCTGGGGAAACTGGCTAATGGCCCCATGCCCAGGTGGCAGCTGCTGTTGCTAGCCCTGTCCTGTCTGCCCGGCCTTCACTCAGCCTGGCCTCAGGGGGCTCAGACCCCAGCTCTGCTCTTCTGAGACATGAACCTGCGGAGGCCTCTCTGAGCCCCAGCTTGGGCTACACCTCCGGCTGAAGGTCTGGTCTTCCCAGAAGGACCCCTGTAGCATCTGCTTCACCCCCAAACTTGCACCTATATTCCAGGACACCATCTCTAGTTCTGGCTGAGTTCTTGCATGTAAGAGGCCTTAACGGAAGGCTTCAGTTCACAGTCACAACTTTTATACCTTGGCTTGGCCAAACCACCACCTGGCCCCCTCCAAGCCCCCAGGGACAGGATTAGAGCCAGGAGTTCAAAGGCTCATCCCTTGATTTGCATAGAGGATGCAGAAGACCCCAATGGTCCTCAGTGCAGGTTTCCTCTGGGAAGGTTTTATAAATGATGACTCCTGATTTGGTGACCATGACATCCCTTTGGTTGCCTCAGTCAAAGTTCTATTTTGCAAATGAGGAAAGGAGGCCCAGAGAAAAAGCTGTGACTTGCCTAATACCATACAGCCCAGGAAAGAGAGGATCCTCCACTAGCTGCAGTCCAAAGGGCCCTTCTGCCTTAGAGGCAGGGAGGAGGGGCTCTGATTGGTGCATTTGGGGGGTGTCCTGGTTAGCACAGGGAAGGACTCACTGTGGAGGGAGGGATGAGGCTGCCTTGGAGTAGCCAGTGGAGTTCCCGAAGTTGGATGATCTAGTTCATAAGCTCTAGAATCAGGATTGGATTTGAAACCCAGTAACTGTGGGACGTTGGGTGGACAAGTTGCTTAACTTCCTTCCCTGGGCCTCAGTTTCCTTATTTGTAAAATAGGACTAATAATATGTACCTCTCTGGAGGATTAGATAACCTATTGCTTGTAAATGGCTTAGTGCATAGTACGTGCTCAATAAATGGTAGCTATTATTAATAATTAACAGTGGGACAGAGTTAATTTAAAGCATTAGCTCTGGGGGTGGGGGCAGGGAGACCAGAGGAAACTTCTCTTCCTGCCTCCCACCTCCGTCTCCCTGACATCCTCTTACCCCATTTGCAGAGGCTAAACTTCCCTCCTTTTGACTTTCTGGCCTCAGAGATCATTTCGGCCATTCCTCTGTGGTAGAATGGCTATAGAAACTCGCAGGAATTAGAGTAGGAAGGAGGGAGTGACTGTTGTTTTGGATCCCTCAGGAAGCCTCTCTGATGGCTTCAGCATCCTGGGGCTGGCACCTGCATTTAGAAGGAATCTTTTACGGACAGCTAACCTCTATCCTATCTGCTTCAGTTTCAGGTAGCACAGTGGGATGTGAGTGTACAAAAATCAGCAAACCAATGCACTAGGTCCAGCTCTCCTTTCTCAGGAGCTACCCTGGATGTACTCATCATCCTGCCACTTAGTGCGGGCTCCCACAACCCACAGCCTACCTCTTCTTGGGCTAAAGCTAGGCCCGGGCTTTCAGTGTGCCCTGGGGACCTTTTGACTATAAAGATGTTCATCATCACAACCCTATATCTATAAAGCACTGTTCAGTTTATAAAGCACTTTTGTATCTACCGTCTTATTTCATCCTCCTCTTGCTCCAGAGGGAAGCGGGCAGTGGTGTGCTAGAGCCAGCAGCTATGGGCTTTCGAGAGCCAATTGTGTCCATCTCTTTCCAACTCCATGTTCAGTGGAATCAGACCAAATAGGCCATGGTGGGAGTATTTACCTATGGAAATTAGCAAATACTACAAATTACAAATTAGAACCTTTTTTTTTTTTGGAGAGCTGGTTGGTGAACATTTATCAGCACACCACTGACAGAGAAGCAAGGTCACTAACCTCATTTTTCAGGGGAGAAAAATGAGGCCCAGGGAGAAGTGACATGTTTGGGACCACATAGCTAAAACTGAAAATCATAACTCCTGATTCTCAGACCTCGAGAGCCCCAACTATACCCGCAAACGCACACTCCAGGAGAACAACCCTGGCAAAACGTTAGCTGAAAACCATTTCAATATATCTGGGCATTCTCTCTACCCTCTACTCTCTGAACTTCTCCTCCTTTCATGATCCTTGGTGAGTGGGAGGGTAAGGGTGAAGATGGAGGAAAAGCAGACTTGATCTTCCCTGGAGTCAAAGGGAAGACAGAAATGACGGGTTACAAATTCCCCAGAAAGCATAACGACATGGTCCACAACGATCATCGAATCCCTGCCCTGTGACTTTTTCACAAACAGCCAGACCTGTGTCCCTTCTACCCAGCACATCTCCCCACCTCTCAGAGACCGTTTCCCTAGAGCCTCAGGACTTGGGCACAAGGAGCCATTTGGGGGTAGAGGTTGGGGGATACCTGGTTTGCTGGTTGTGTGACCTTGGACAAGTCACTTCCCCTTTCTGTACTCAGTTCCCTTATAAGTAAAATGAGACACTGAAATTATTTGCATCTACAGATGCTGAAATTGGTTCCATGGATGTGTCTATGGTCAACAGAGCTGTCAGGCCCTCACCCCACTTTACTTTCAGGAGAGACCTCCATGAGGAAATATATCCTTAAGGGGACCAAGAACAGCTGGGTGAGGTATTATACCCCAGAAGGGAGGTGCTGTATTATCATTCTCATTTTTAGGTGAGGAAACTGAGGCTCAGAGAGGTTACCCTGACTTGCTTCAGTTTACTCAGCTAGTAAATTATGCTCCCCTGGATTCAGACACAGGTTTCAAAAAGCCAGTATGCTTAACCATTAAGCACATGGCCCCACCTCGGGAACACCTTGGTTTCCTTGCTCATACCTGGAAGCCAGGGTGGCAGGTGGGGGGCAAGGTTGGAGGTTTCCTTGGGAGGGTCTGTCCCTGCATTCCCTGTGGGCAGTTGAGTCACAGAGGACACCAAGGGCCCTCACTGGGTGCTCTCCACACTCCCTCCTACCTGGGCTGCCTCCTACCCACCCTTTATGAGCGAGGTGGAGACAGTGCAGTTCCGCCTTAATGGTTTCTGTTGCTGGCTGCGGCAGCATGTTTTACGAGGGGTGGGGCCCATGCCCAGTGCTGCCTGTGGCCCCACCCAGGGCTCCGCCTGCCTGGCTGCTGGGAGGGGTCCCCTACAGTAGATCAGTAATTACTCAGTGGGGGGTGGCAGGGAAAGGCCCCGGGGGCCTGCTCTGGAGGCTAGGGCATCCTAGGATACTCAGGATCTAGGGGTGTCAAGAAGGATGGGGCTTCTAGCTCCTCTCCTCTCATCAAGGTTGGGGCTTCTGAGGCCAAAAATTCTGGAGCTCTTGACCCTGCCTGGGTTTCAGGAAATGTGTCAGATGTCCCTGCCTTGAGATCCGATGAAAGTGCTTTGAGAAGCAGCTATAGACAGACAGAAAGGGTAGGGGGTGAAGTGGGGAAGAAGAACAAAGGATGAAAAGCAGCCTTGTCCTCCGTGCAATACTTTCCTCAAATCTGAGCCACTGACACCAGCAACTGAGCCATTCCCATTCCCCAAATCAGGGCTCTCCCAAAGCCACTTCAGTCATTCCCCTGCCTCTGGAAGTAGGCTGGTCCTGGAGCATCACTCAGTATGTCCATCCTGAAAGAACACTTGAGCCACCTGAAAGAACACTTTAGCTAAACTTCATCTCCCTTGTAATCTTAATCCTCTTGTCTTGTCCTTCCTGCCAATCACCAAGAGACCTTCCAGAGGCTCCTGAAGGGTGGGTCCCAGCCTTGCTGCAGACGCCTGGCTCCAACGGCTTCCTGTTCTCCCACTCTTCTTTGCCTAGCACTCCTGCCTGTCTGTTTTCCCTGACCACCTCTGGGCAGCTTTCCATCTCTCTAGCCCATCCTCAGCCCCTGCCACCCAACCTTGGCCCTGAAGGAGCTGAATCCAAGCACTCACAGTGGGTTCTGGGCCATGGCCACCATCACGGCTTCGGGGAGTCATCAGGCCAGCGACAACCCAGGAACCTCCATGGAGGTTTAAATACTCCCACATGCCTGGACCAGCCCCCTGCCTGAGGGCTGGGGTGGGGCTGCCTCCCCAGGCCAGGCCAGGCAAGTCACATGATCCATAAATGCCACAGGACCACAGGCCCTTCCCAGCAACCTGGGGAGACCAATTGGAGCCTGATCTCTCTGGATGGATAGACTATGGATGTATGGATGGATGGATTAATATGTGGATGGAGGGATGAATAGGTGAGTGGATGGAAGGATAGACGGATGAATGGAATTGACAGATCAGTGAATGGACTGATTGATGGATGGACAAATGACTGATGGAAAGGTGGACACATGGATAGATGGACAGTGGGACAGATTGATGAGAGTCCTTGACCTGCCTGTGGATGCTTATTTGGTAGATAGGAAATAAGGGATGCTTAGTTTCAAAGAAACAAAAAAGTGCTACCTCTCAAAGCTTCCATCCATCCCTTTCTGAGACACACCTACCAGGACCCCTTCTCTCCTCTACTATGGTCACCGAGTCTGAGAGATTTGCTCTCCTGGGTTCTCTCTACTCCTTAGATGCCCCTTTGCAGAGACCTCCCGGCTTATTTGGTAGATAGGAAATAAGGGATGCTTAGTTTCAAAGAAACAAAAAAGTGCTACCTCTCAAAGCTTCCATCCATCCCTTTCTGAGACACACCTACCAGGACCCCTTCTCTCCTCTACTATGGTCACCGAGTCTGAGAGATTTGCTCTCCTGGGTTCTCTCTACTCCTTAGATGCCCCTTTGCAGAGACCTCCTAAGCACCCCCGGCCCCCAGGGATCTTTCGCTCTTGGGCGACATTCATGGTCTGCCTTTTCTTCCCTCCTGCCTCTCTAGAGTCCAGGCTCTGAGGCTGTGAGTTCACCTCCAGACCTTGCTCCGAGAAGCAAAGTCTACTTACCCTCCAAGGTTAGCGGGAAGAGGGGGAGACAAAAATATCAATTCCAAGAACATGAAATCCTTAGATGGGCAACTTAAGGAGAAGATGCCCCTCATTCCCCACCTTTTTCAGGGATTTTTAAAGGCACGACTGGGTCTGATGGTGAGAGCAGGTTTGGCAAGGGACTTGAAGGTGAAAAGGTGGCCTAGAAACATTGGGGGCCTGACTGGAGAACTGGGTTCCTGGACAGTGGGAACTTCTTGCCTGCTTAATCCTCTCAGAGGGCAGTGTGCATAACACAGTGGTCTGAGGCCTTAGACACTGATTTCCAGAGAAGAAAGTTCTTTTTAAGCCTTAGTCTGCCCAGCTGTGAAAGGGACCAGAGTGGATGGTGAGGTGTGGAGTGACTGAAGGAACAGGAGGATTTTTCACAGATTATGAAATATCTTCATCCTTCTTTACAACAAGTTTCCTTCAGGCACAGTGGCTGAAGCGGTGGGGAGGGGGCAGCAGGGGGGGGTGACAGAATGGGCTGGGGTATGTGGGCTTGCCTCTTGAGTACCCATTAGTTCTGCCATTCTGTGGTCTAGAAGTCTGGCCTCCACATGAAGTCACTCAGGGCTGAGCCTGGTGTCTCATCCCTGCCTCCAGTGGGCTGCATTGGTCATTGGCTTCAGAGTTGATTGGTTTGGTGGTGATTGGCAGCTGAGGATTTGAGCTGTGCAACCAACAGGAATAACTAGGCCTTGTTTCATCTCATTCCCTAGCCGGGCATTTATCATCTCAGAAACACCTGTTCTCCCCAGCAGCTGCCCTCACAGGGAGTCCATCTGACCAAGGACCCCAGAAACATCTCCCAGCTCTGCCATCAGTGTAGGCCAGTCACAGGAATGAACCTCATTTCCTCCATTATAAAATGGGATCTTCATCTTTGCTCTAAATACCTCACCCGGCTGTCCTGGGGACTGAATGAGAACTAGAATGTCAGAATGCTCTGAAGAAGGTCAACCGGCACCGTTTTGTCTGGTGCCCCTGCCTCCTCTCTTGGGGTCCCAGGCCCATGGGATTTCAGAATAGGGATGGAGGCTGAGATCTTTACCCCCTTCACCCATTTGTCCTTCCTGGTGTACTCCCCATGGAGGTGATCAAGAGTGCTCACATCCAGCTGCTGGGCCCCTCTCTGTCTGCTCACCTTAGTGGGAGCGTGAGATGGCACAAGATCTTACCATTCCTTGGGGCCACGGGCCTTTCACACTCTATACATATCATTATCAGAATGACTGCTCATTATTACCGATCTATTATTAGGGATATTAATTCTGCCACCACTACTAATAATCAGATCTAGTACAAGACACATACTGGTGGATCCCCTCCCCCCACTCCACCCAGAGCACGCATTCATGCACACACTAGGCAGGCAGTAAGTGAACTGCCTGGACTTGACAAATCATGGAGTGAGAAGAGCAAGGACCTCCTTATTTGACAGATGGAGAAACTGAGGCCCCACCAGCAGAAGGGACTGTTCCCTGCTATGTAGATACCTGTGCACTGGCCCTTCCTCTAGGCACTCGAGCTAGGTGAAACCAGCTCTGAGCACCTAATCATTTTTTTGCCCATCTGAGAAGAAGGATGTGGAGAAGTGGTAGGTTCTAGGGGTATTTTCCCTGGCCATTCAGCTCCTGGGCTCCAGACTCTACCTTTCTCCCTTCTCTACTCCCAGACCCTCCTGGGCTTGGCATCTTCATTCCAAAGAACTTTTTCTCTAAAACCCTTCCCACCTCCTTCAGATTGGACACGCTCATGGGAAGGCTCAGAGAGGCTGAGCCCCCTCTCCAAAGGCACATGCTCTGTAAGGCCCAATGTAAGTTCCAGGAACACCCACCACCACCACCACCAAAAGGGGGCTGGAGACACCTCTGACTGTGAACACTTCTGTGGTCACTCTGGCTCTGTTGTGTGGAGACTTCTAAGTACAGAGTCTGATAGTTGGGTTTTCTGGTGCTGTGTGCATATGTGTGTGTATCCTCATGCATATCCTATGTCTTCCAAGACTGATGAGCTGGTGTAGTTTGGGACATGGCTGTGGAATTTACAAGTGTAGGTGGGATCTCCAACTGTCTCTGGGCAATCCGGTTCCAGGGACACACCCCATTCTGCGTGTGTGTGTGTGTGTGTGTGTGTGTGTGTGTGTGTGTGTGTGTGTTGGTGCCTCGGCTCACTGCAGTTTGTCAGAAGCAGTAGTTTCAGGCTAGGGGAGCAGGACTTGAAACTGACTGACTATGCATCTTCCCATGAGCACAGGGTGGAGGGTTAGGTCAGAGCTCCCAGTGGGCTCTCTGTTGCATTCTTGGGGGTCTTGAGAGGTGTCTACCCCTTGGAGATTCCAGAGTAGTCATGAGAGCATGGGTTCTCTTTACTCTGTGACTCATAACTGGTTCTCAAGTCAAGTTCTCTGAGAGATCACAATTCAGCTAATTTTCTCCCCGGCCCCATTAATCTGAGCTGACTAAGCAAGAACCACAGGTGGGGTAGAGACCCGAGGATGCTCATGATGGCAGTCATTCCTAAACAATCTGGCAGGACTCCTTGCTTCAGTTTCTGTCCATCTCCCTGCCTTGGGACTGGCCATGCCGAATTGAATCAGTTACACTCCCAGCCTCCCAAGAAAGGTTGCCACTGGCTCTTTTTGGGTCCCTCTGAGCATGTCTGTCCATTTCCCCCCTCTACCTACCACCCATTTGCAGTTTAGAGAGATCCACCTGGACATCAGACCTCGACTTGTCTTCTTGCACTTGAATTCATTTTTACTATTTGGCCAGCATCCAGCCTATAAGGGCCAGATGGGATCAGGAAGCTGAGGGCTTATCCAGGGATGATCCTATCCTAACTATTTTGTCCTGGTGGCATAACTCTGGGCTTTTCCTGCACACTGGGAGAGTGTGGAGAACAGACCAAGACCTGGCGAGGGTATTGATGAGGGATGTTGAACTCCAAGGAGGATATCTGGTGTATGGAAAGATCCAGCCTAGAGAGCTGGAGATGATGTCGAATGGGAATATGGAGCTAAGGATGAGGACGAAGGTAAGGCTAAAGAGGTGAGGTGGGGAAGGAAGAGAGGGACGGAGTTGAAGAGACGGAGGTGAAATTGGGTACAGGGAGTTGGATAGGAAGAGGGCTGGATTGGGGTTGGAGGTGGGATTGGGGATACAGCTGGTTTGTGAAAGGATAAAGGGATGGAGTGGAGGAGTTGAGGGTGGAGTGAGGCTTGAGGTTGGGGATGGGCAGAGAGAAGGAGGAAGGGGCAAAGGTTAGGAATGGATCAATTGGAAAGACCAAAATTGTTCGGGGACCTTTGATTGATGCTTCTGAGATGCACTCTCCCAGAGGTCATCTTGTCATTCCCTTGCTCCTGGGCAAGTCGCCAGCCCAACTACACGCATCCCAGATCAATGGTTGCCTCTCCACTCAGGAAACCACCTCTTATGGTTACATAGTCCAGCCAAACTCAATTTAAAATGCTGAAATGTCTCTCTGAAGACTAATGTCAATTTCTTCTGCTGCAGAAGCCATTCTTGGCTTGTGGAACTATTCTCTGCAGGCTTCAGCAGGGATGGTGGGCTGTGACTGGGAAGGAAATAGGGGAGGACATATCTGAGGGACTTCTGTCCCCTGCATCCTTCTGTTATGGGGGAACAAAGGGAGGCAGGCGGAAGTGGCTCCCAACAGCCCCCTCCTCATTAGAATAGGAAGATGGAGAGACTAAAAGAGGGGCAGTGGGCATGGGGCCTTCTTTCTGTCCCTTCCTGTACACAAACTCCCAGGAAATTTCAGTGTGACATGGTCACACTGAAACACAGGCTTGAGCCCTGTGCAGGCTGTAGGGGTTCTGCTAGTCCATGAAGACTCTAGTTGGAAGGAGGGAGGTTAGATATCAGGAAGGACTTCCTGGCTGGGAAGGATGGAGAGTCCATGGGATGTGTTGCTTACTTAGAGGGCAGATGGGACTCTCCATGGGGGTTAAAGGAAGGCTTTCCCTGAGACCAAAGAGGGGAAACGTGACAGCTTCCCAGAAGGCACGTGTAACCAGTGGGCTTTCCCCTCGTCTTTAACTCTCGCAAGCCTTCTCTCTTCTCATAATGAATGACGAAAGCTATTGGTTGGGGGCCATGTAGGGTCAGTGTGTAGATAAGACAAAGATACCGAACAGGGGGCTCCCAAACCCTCTAATTTTCTCTTGCCTTTCTAGGAGCAGAATCGAGAGGATTCTGGGGCTACCTGAGCCCCTGGGAAATAAAGTCCTCTGAGAACTCTGGCATTCC
>NW_006443570.1:19621320-19634886 GCF_000325575.1 Pteropus alecto | reverse complement strand
ATTCCTGGGAGAACAGGTTCCTGGCCCTGGGAGGTGAGTGAGGCGCCGGGCCTGGGGGTGCAGCGTGCCTCGGCAGGCCCTGGAGCCCGGAGCTGAGCTCTGCAGAGGCAGGATGGGCGGGGCTGGCGGGAGCTGGGAGGACATGTGCCTCTCCCCATGGCACCTTCGCCTCTGAGGGATCCAGAGCCCGTTCTGGGCCTGTCCCACCACAGGAGAGGGGCCACAGCAGGAGGAGCTCCCCATGTCAGTTGGGGATGCCCTTCTGCTACCTGTGTCCTGGGGGTCGGGGAATAACCAAGGTGGTGAAAGTACCTGAGCCAGGCCTAATGGGGACAGGACTGGAGTACAATGCCACCCTCCCTACCTCACTCTCCAATCAGCCTGGAGGAACTGGGTTTTAGCAGTGGGAAACAGAGAAGGCTATGGGGGCCAGCAGAGCTGGACCCTGCAACACTAGAGACTTCAGACTGCAAGAAGGACTTCATGTCTGTGAGGGAACTGAGAGTTTCCTCCTTCAAGATTAGGGAAGCAAGAAGAAGGAGGCCCTGTCTGGTGTAGGAAATGACCCGCCTAGAGGCAGGGGCACGGGTGAGATGTCTTCTCAAGAGAATAGGCTCTCTCCACCTGGGTCCTTTCCCTCTGACCAGTGGTGTCTGGACATACAAGCACATACAAGCATATCCCCACACACCTGTAGGTGCAGGGAGAAGAGGCAAATACGCCCACTTGTTAGAGTCTATTCTTAATCTAACTTGCTGCTTTGGACATTGAGGGAGGGCCGGGGGACTCCACGGGGAATGCCAGAACCTTACCTGATCAGATAGGGGGTGGGGAGGAGCTGTGGGAACCAGAGGGGGCTTCCTGCTGCTCCAGCTATTTCCCTAAGGGCTTTTACTTCCCAGACTCCAATTCTAGGCTTCAAGGGTCCAAGAGCTTCCTGCATATCCCAGGTCTGCTCACCAGGCCTCTTGGCTTCAGAGGTCTTGAGGGAGAGAGCTGTCTCTAGACCTCTGGGGGATTCTGCCGTGAGCTCAGCATCAGTTACTGGCCACAGCACCTGTTTGCCACCTGTCTGCTTCTTCACCAGGTGTACCGCTTTCTTCCTGCAACGCAGGCCTTCCCCCAGGCCCCAGGCATCTAGACCCCAGCCCAGGTGCCCAGAGAGGTTGGTCAACACACACCCTTGGCACCACCCAGGCCCCAGAGCTGGGCCCTCTTCTCTCCATCTGGGGTGGAATCTGCTTCCCTGTCTTTCAGTTCAAGTTTTCTAGTTCTAGAACTTCCGAGTCCTCGTTTTCTCCCAGCTCAGGGTGGCTAAGCACACCCTCTCCAACAGAGACACACACAAAATCCAACAAACACCAGAATGAAAAGCCATGCTACTGCAAGAAAGATTGAAGTTAGAAAACCCGAAACAAGAGCAAGAGGGAGGAGCATGGAGGAGGGGGTCCTCCTTGGCCTCCAGGCACTCACCAGCTTCCTGTCTCCGTTTTGCTGCAGTGAGAAGTTGGGATGGACCCCAGTGCTCTCAGTCACTTCCCAGAGCCCGTTAAAAAAAGCAACCCCCACCCCATGCCCTGGCCCAGCCCTGCTGGCCTCCACGGCTGACTTGGGCCGGGTCTCCTCTTACCTGCTCAATGAAGCAGGTCGGCGTGGGGGCCCGAGCCTGAGGGGCCAAGAGCTCAGTCCGTCTGTCAGTCCGTCAGCTTGGCCGTCCTGGGTCTGTGCTGACATCAGGTGAGGGGAGGCAGCTGCTGGGTGAGCCAATAATTATGATATCAGCTTCCCCTTGCCCCGAGGGGCTGCTGCCAAAACGGGGAGAAGAGCAAGGTGACTAAGAAGCTAGTTTGCTCCTTGGCTCTTGTTTGACAGGTATAGAATCCTGTGCCCGCCCCGGCCGCGCCCCGGCCCCCCCCAGCCCCTCCCTCCTCCTGGGCCAACCCAGGCCCCCTGTCTCTGCCAGTGAGCACAGCCCGTGGCCTGTAGAAAGGAGTTTGTCCCATGGCCCCCACCTACATCCCAGAACGGAGATGTCGGCCCCCATGGGTGGGGCACAGGCCTGTCGGGACATGCACACGTGTGTCAGGAGAGCCAGGCCACCACATGTATGTTCACGGAGCTGGCGATGGTTCTGGGGAGCAGCTCTGGGTGGTGGCCCAGGGTTCTCTGGGGCCTGGCATGACAGGTGGCAGTCGTGACCCCTCAAGGGCCAAACACAAGCACAGATTTGCTGAGAAGGGTCTGTCCATTTGTCTGTCTCTCCATGATCCCTCTGACACCTTCAGGGTGTCTCCTGGTGTGTGTGGGTGTGTGCACCCACATGTACATGTGTCCATGACTCCCTGCGTGTGTCTGTGGGCACGCGAGTCTCTCCATGTGTCTGTATGTGCATCTCCTGGGTTGGTGTGCGTTTGCCTCTGGGCCTTTCCCCATGTCTATGTGTGATCTCTGCCCCTGTTTCCAGACTTGTGTCTGTGTCCTCTTGTGTGTCATCTGTATGTTTAAACTCTCATGTCTGTGCATACGTCCTTGCCCTGTGTTCGTATCTGTGTGTGAGCGGATGGAGATGGGGCCCCTGGGTTCTGTGTTGTGATCTCATGGCCCCTGGTTATGGTCTAGAGAATGGAAATAGAAATCCATGTGTTTGTGGCCCTGGTCCTGGCCCCTCAGAGTCTGCTTTGAGAGTAGAGTGCCTGGCGAGCCCTGGGAATTTGTCCCATTGTTCCTACCCGGACTCAGGCCTAGGGCCTGTCCCTGGCTCCCTGACAGCCCTCCCTGCTTCTGTTCAGACCCTGCCCCTACCACTTTCTCACTGCTTCCTTCTCATCTTCTTTGTCCCTCCCCTGTCTCCTGCCTCTGGCCATTCTTCCCAGCCTCCCCACTCCCTCTTGTCCTGGCCTCTAAGCCTACGTGTATGTCTTCCTGGAGTTCCTGGAGCTAAAGGCTCCAGGGACATGGTGGTAGATCTGCCGCCCAGCAAGACCTGGGATTTGCCTTCTGACCTGAGGGTGTAGATAGCTCAGCTCCTCCCCACTTACTCTATCTCATTCCAAGGAGGAAGGTAATGTCAGCCTTGGTTAGGGGATGGTGGTGGTCGTCTGGCACCAGTTTGGAATAGACTAGAACTTTTGGAGACATCTCTTTCTAGGCAGGGAATACCCATTCCAGAAAAGAAGGCACTGAGGCAGATGACAAGGAACCCAACTGTGAGTGATGGTTAGCTGTGTCATTTTCCATACTTAACCACTCTGAGACACAGTTTCCTCATCTGTTAACAAAGGAATAATATTATTCACCCATAGAGTTCTTGTGAGGATTAAATAAGATTGTGTTTAAAGTTCTTAGCACAGTCCCTGGTATATAGTAGATGCTCAATAAATGCGTGCCCCCTTTCTCTTCATCAAGCCCAGTGGTGTTGGATGGGGAATGAGGATGTGCTGGCTTGCCCACTTGAGTAGAGTGATTGTGTTCTGGGGCTAGAACAAGGGCCCTGACTCAGTCCTCCTTTCTCTGGGGCTCACATTAGCTATCAAAGCTCTGCTCTCCTAACTATTGTTAAATCAATGGAATTTCACGGTGAAAGGGCAGCAGTCAGGACCTGCTAGTATGTTTGTTCCTTGCTCCTGTCTGATGTACACAGGGCTAATTGTTACTTCTATACTCACAGGTAATTCCGTATGGATACTCTGGGTACGGAGAACCATAAAGGTTGTCAAGTGGAGGCTGCTACCATTGCTATCAATCAACATTATTCCGAAGGCTCTAACTAGTGCAATAAGATAAGAAAAAGAAATAAGAGGTGTAAATATGAGAAGGAAAGGGCCAGAGTCTTTAAGAATTACCAATGATATCATTGTTTACTTAGGAAATCCAGGAGAATCAACTGAAAAACTATTAGAACTAGTGAGAGAAATTAGTAAGGTAGCAGAACATATTTTAAGTATAGAAAAATCAAAAGATTTTTGTACAACTATAACAATCAATTGGAAAATATGAGACAAAAGATCCAATTCGCAGTAGCAACAGCACTACAAAATACCCAGGGATAACCTTAGTAAGAAATATATAAAATCTACATGAGGAAAACAGTAGAACATTACTGACAGACATCAAATGAGACCTGAATAAATATAAATGCATATAATGTTCCTGAATTGGAAAGCTCAATTTAACATTGTAGAGATGTCAATTCTACCCTAAATAATCTATAAACTGAATGTAATTAAAATCAAAGGTCTAATTCCCCTCTACTCCTGAACTTGACGAGTTGATTAATTCTAAAGAATCGATGAAGAGTAAATACATGAGAATAGCTTAGTACTTTTTGAAAAAGAAGACTAACAGAGGGAACTTGCCTTGCCAGATTTCAAGATGTTCAATAAGACTTCTACAATGAAAACAGTGTGATTTTAGTGTAAATTAACAAATAAATTAGTGGAAGATAACAGAGTCCAGAATAAACTTGGATATTTGTGGGAACTGAATATATGATAATAAGGTGTTTTAAAACAGCAAGAAAGTAAAAGATTGAATAAATGGATTTGGGAAAATGGGCCTTCCATTTGAAAGAAATAAAGTTAAGTCCTACTTCACACTAAACATTGAAAAAATCCAGATAGATTAAAGATATAATATAAAATGAAAATCATACAAATAAATAGAAAAAACATAGAAAACATTTTTATAATTATGGAGTGGAAAAGGCATTTTGGAAGCATGAGATCAAATCCAAAGCCATAAAGAAATATGTAGCTTGACTAAGTAAAAATTAAATATTTCATTAGACCCAAATATACCATAAAAAAGTTAAAAGACAAAAAACAGCCTAGAAGAGTGTTGCAACGTATATAACAAAGTGTTGCTATCCATAATATAATAAGAGCTCCTCTAAATAAGTAAGGAGAAAAGACAGTCTCACAGAATAATGGGCAAAGAACACGAATAAGCAATTCACAGACAAAATGCAAATGGCCAATAAACAAATGAAAAAAATTTCAACATCATTAAAAATCAAGGAATTGCGAATGAATTTAGCAGTCAGGTGTCTCTGGGAAGGCTGTGATGGGATGGACGACAGGGAAAAATGTGGTTTTCACCTTCACCTAGTAAGACTCTGCTTCTGATGGGTAAGATGAATGTCGTTCTCTTCTGAGACAGGATCCACCTCTGCCCCGAAAGTGAGTGTGGGCTCTCGCTCCACCTTTCTTTTGGGAAGCACTATTTCCTCATTGCATGCAGTCTGGGAGTTGAAGCAGGGAGCCTCAGAAATTCCAAAGAACCGGGGACTGAAAGGGGGATTGTGAGGTCCTTCTCATTCTCTGCCGCCGGAGAGAACGATCTTCTCTCATTACACCAGCCCCTCAGAATTCTCTCCTAGACCCAGAAAGTCTGTCCTGGCATCTAGCTTCAACTCTAGCTGCTGCAATGTTGGCTCTGCTCCCCTTGGAAAGGACTTCTATCTGGAGGTTTGGTCCCACACTCTCCAGCATCCTAATTTCAGGGCCCGCAGCTATAGCTGAACTGGACTATGGCCTGGATGGGCTGTCGCTGAGGCTAGTTAAATAGACTGGGGCCAGAGGAATCTCTGTTTTTCTGGAGACTGGAGGTCAGAACCGGTTCGATGTCTACTGCTGCGCTCTGCCCAGGGCTGGGCTGCTTTGAGCCAGTAGCAGCCCTGACTAGGGGTGGAAATCCCTGAGGCCAATGTCCATAATGCTCCAGTCCAAGGCAAGATTCTGGTCACTCTAGAGAGAAGGAAGAGCATGTTTACACCCTTAGGAGCCCCAGTGCGCTGGTGGAGGGACCCCACATTAAGACTGTCCATTTTTGTCCACTTCTGCTCAATGTGGGCTAGATTTGTCATCCCAAAGTGAATTGGCCTGCCACTTCCCAGGCCTCCCAAGTCTCACTCCATCAGTATGGAAGACATTTAAGAACATCTGCAGAGAAACTGGGCCTGAGCATAGCTTCCCTGAGGCCCTGAGGCCTGAGGACCCCATCTCAAAGGAGGGTTGGAGAGATCTGGGATGAATCAGGATGGGCTTCTGGGGAACAGAACAGGCAGCTCCTTGGCCGTGGATGATGGAGGAGCACTGGCTAGAGCTGTGGAGGGTGTGTGGCGGGGCTACTGGGTTGGGAGGTCTGAGCCTGTTCTGGTTGGCTGGCCCTCTTGGAAATTCAGGGAATTTCCAAGCCGAGAGCTTGGGGGGGAGGGGGGGCGTCCAGTGGGGAGGGACATAGCTTGAGTCCTGCTGGGTGGGGAGAGCAGGCTTCTCCTGTCTTGTCCTAATCCCTCCTGCTACTGGGAGACACAGTTATGCAGGTGGAAAGGAGCAATGCCAGGGTGTGTGGGTGTTCACTGTGCATGAGTGTGAGTGAGAATTTACATTTCTGTTCACATGTTCACACGTGTCACCACGGATGTGCATTTAAGTCTATAGTGCTATAACCTGACGTTGGGTGTGTCCATGCCAGAAACTGTATCTCAGTGCATGTGCGCATTGGTGTACATGTGAGAACACTCATGTCTGACACTGTGTGCATGGGCATCCATGTTTACATGAATGTCTGAGCAACTGTGTGTGTACAAGTCTGTGACTCTGTGTTTGTGTCTGTAAATGACTCTGGGTGTCTGAAGGGCTGCGAGTGCCTGTGAGTAACTTAGCACACACGAGTGTCTGTGTGTGTGTAACTGTGTATGCAGGTATCCATGTCTGTGTTTGTGTCTGTGAGTTGTTCTATGTGTACCCAAGAATCCGTAGCTCTATATATATGTGTCTGTGGGTCTCCCACCCTTAAGAGCAAATCTGAATCTCTGTTGTAATCTTTCTGGTCAGGCTGCTCTATCCCTTTCCCCAACATCAGTCTCCCACCCTTAAGAGCAAATCTGAATCTCTGTTATAATCTTTCTGGTCAGGCTGCTCTATCCCTCTCCCCAACTTCATACCCCTCCTGTGCCCCTTTCCTTCCCTGAGGTTGAGGGCTCACCATTTTAGAGGCCCTCAGACTCCCTGTCCCTAGTAAAACTTCATGGCTCTGCCTATCATGACTACTGGGGTGCAGATTGGGGTGGAGGCTGCAGGGGGCACCCTCTTCAGGCTGACTCTCACCAGAATCTCACCCATTCCAGTCCTACTCCACCTCTCACCCTGTACCCTCTGGCTGCACTGCCCTCCCTCTGTACAGCTCACCCCTCTTTCTTTAAGAAACGGCCTCCCCTCTGAGACTTTGGGGAGACAGGGAAGTCATGTCTTGAGCCCCCAAGGAGCCTACTTTGGAGTTGAGCACCCTAACCCCTAGAGTTGCCCTTGACCTAAGGCCTAAATCAAGGTGAACCCAGGGAATAGGATCAATAGCTCTGCTGCCATCTTCCTCATCTCCCTAACAAGGGCCCTTTTTCCACCCTGAGAGGTTTCTCCTTGAAAAACTTGGCTCGATAGCTCTCTGGGCCCTTTTGCTGCCATAGTTGTCTCTGGGGCTGGTGCTAGCTATCAGGAGAAGGTGAGGTAAAGAGGGACACTTCCAGGGTCCTAGGGACAAGAGCAGGGGAAAACAATAGAAGTTGGCTCAGAAATCTGGGCCTGTGCTGAATCTAAGGTGACATTGGCCCAGAGAGGCCAAGATATTGTCTCAAGGTCACACAGCACTCCACACACCGCAGTCTGGAAAGAGGCTTTGAGGGCAAGAGGCCCCGTATGCTTCTGATACATTCATTCATACAATAGTCACTGTGCCAGGCCCTGTGCTAGAAACTGAGGACACAGCTGTATCAGGTAGACTGTCCTCAAGTTGTTTCTGGCCTCATTGATCTCCTGAGCAATGGGGAGCTCATTACCATAGCAGTTCTTGAGTGCATGAATTCAGCTAGTAGGAGACACCCAAAGCCTCTTGCTACCTTCCTGGAAGCCATCGGTGTAGCAGTGCGGGTGCTCAGGGTGGGAGGGTACAGATCCCAGTCCCAGCAGTGCCCCATCCACCTGCCACAGCCCAGAATGTGTGTGCAGGAGGGGCTAAGTTGCGAGGCTGCCTGCACAAACCTGACATGGGCTGACAGGCCCTTCCTTCAAAGTCTGGCCTAGTCCGTGCTGCTTTATTGCCCGGCTAATGACGGTGATTAGGCTGACAGGTGCCGCCTGCCTCCTGTCCGCCCTCCTGCCTCCTGAGGAGGATGGTTTCCAAACACCTGGGGGCAGACTGCCCCCCAAGCTCTGCCAGAGCAACCACCATGGATGACCCCCTCAACCCTCAGGCCAGCTTTTGTCTACCTCCTCCCCCAAGAAGACAGAGCCAGCCCAGTCTTCAACCCTGGGACTGCTCTGTGACCTTAGTCCACATCTGGCCCTCTCTGAGCAAGACTGATAGGGAAGTAGAGAGGTACGAAGGCGAGCTGAGAACAGTGGACGGGCCATGTGCCCCCTGAGAAGCACACTCACCTCTTCCTTAGCCAGGGCTGGACTGTGGGTACCCAACCAGGGTCCAGAAAAAAGTGATAGCAGAGGGTCCTCCTTGCAGATGGGTCTGGGGCTGCTCCTTAGGAACCCATTGCAATATGGGTATGGCACTGGAGGGATCCCATCATTCTAGGGTTGGCCCACTCCCAATGGGGGGCTGTTGCCAGAGGTATTGTGGGGGTCCTAGTGTGGGCCTGGGTGGGAGCTGTGATTTACGACTATGCTTCATAAATGAGGAATGCCAGCCTAGGGGGCTGGAGTGGGGGTGGTGGAGTCACTCGCCTGACACTCACTCTGCTAGATGTCTGGCATGTCCTGTCAAGATCCCCTGTCCCCTGAGGACAGCCATGTTCTCCCCCATGCAGCAGCCCCCTCCTGTCTGTGTCTCCCCCCACTCTCGAACCCCCAGCTCTAGGAATACTGGATGAAGGCCCAGCCCAGGAGGAATCCAGAATTAAACCTTTTCTGGTTTTCTTTCTTCACAATTCAGCTCTCTTTTTTATTGGGCATGAAAGTGATGATAAATCTCTTTTTTTTTCCTCCCACTACACAGGAGGTAACTGGATAAGACTCTTGGGAACTTCCACCTAGATGAACTCAAAGCTTACATGCCGCTGTCCACAATGAGAGAAACTTAGGAGTGATACAAAGATGAACTTCCAGCCAGAAAGCGATAATGAGCTCCCAGAATGGATGACGGGTGTGGTATTACCCTTCCACATCCCACCCCACCTTGCCGGATACATAAATACTCTGGAGTTCATGAAGGCAGGAGGCAAGGGAGGGGTGGAGGTGAGGTGGGGAAGCAGAATGATCCAGAGTGTTGTCTGGTCCTGGACTCTGAAGAACAGGCCAGTTTTGAACCTGTTTCTATGAGTTTCACCTGTATCCTTGCTGCAGGCTGCCATTTTGGGTGAGGGTCCATTTTTCTGGGCACTTAGCATGGGTCAGCCTGCCTTTCCTGGTCTGGTGGGACTGGTTTTTCCAGCTGGAGGAAGGGTCGGTGAGGAATTGGCAGGGGCAGAGGTTTTTATGTAAATGCCCTGGGAGTGCTCTGGGAACGAAGAGGCCGGTTTTCCCAAAGACACGCAGGGACTGGCAGCTCCCAATTAGCCAGGCTGGGTGATGTCAGTGCTGCTTTCCTGGGTGGCTGCGCCCACTCTGATTGGCCTTGGCAGGCGTTCCTGGCCATTACCTTCTCCCTTGGGTGGGAGGGATACCGAGGGGGCTGCCATACAGGACAGAGGCCAGGTCCCTTCTTCCCACTGTACTCCCCAACCTGGGGCCTGGACCATGTGGTGGACCAGCCCTGTAAAGTGCTGTGAAAAACCATCCCAGACTCTATTGAAGAAGACTTTAATGTGATTAGTATTCAAACCCTCCCCCGAAACCCGAGAGGCTGGGGAGAGCTCAGTGTGCTGGACTGGTCCCAGAATTGTTGCCATGGCAACCGCTGGTAGGCTCTGCTCCCCAGGTTAACCTAACCCTAAGTTTCAATAAATAGAGTGCAAAAGGATCTGATTACCCACCAAGCTGGGAAGACTAAGATCTGGGGTGCCAGAGAGGGCATGTAATAGTGTCTGTGAATTCACATGTACTGTTAAGCAAACACACCTAGGATCATGTGCACACACACAAATCCCGCATCTCAGACATCCTCACATGACACACCAACCTCACATGCACACGTGCATACATACATACACATTTTCTTTAGACACACAGGGTTGAACACATGCACACCTTTCTCACAGACATACAGGAGGTTATACACACATATATACTTCTCTTAATGTTTGGCTTGGACCCTGGGTGTCCCCTTCCCACTCAGAGGAGTGGGACCAGATTGGGCAGATTATACCCTGGTCTAAAGATTAGACAGGGTGGTATTTGGCTGGCTGGCCAGGCAGTGGGTTGAAGAGTTGGTGTAGGCCCAGGAGGGGAAGGTGTGCAGGTTGAAGATGGGGATGCCCCAGCTGTTGATAGCCAGCATGATGACCAGCACACCGATGATGTTGAGCATGAATCCCGCCCGGGCCTAGTATGCAGAGAACCAGTGTGAATAAGCAGCTGCTGAGCTGGGCCAGCACCCATCCCTTCAGTGTTCATAGGCGCTCAGGAGCTCTCTTGCTAGCAAAACTCTCCCTTGGGAAGTCCTCCCTTGGGTCCAACCTGCAGCACTAAGCAATGCCCTTGCCTCTTGCTTTTTTCCCAATGCTAAGGAAAGGGGAAGCTCCTCATGAGCTTCCAGGGCCCTGTGCCTTGTTCTCTCTGAGTCCATCTCCCTGGGTGTGGCTGCCTGGCACCTTGTAAACTTCCCTAAGTTCCTCACCCCCTCCTCTTCCTCTCATATGACCCAGGTGTGACAGGTCCTGCAGATGCTCCGACTAGGGGTCATGTCCCAATATTCCTACTGTCCCTCGCTCCAGACAGGTTCTAGTCTCAAATCTGAGAATCGACGTGGCTTTAAGCAACATTGTGGTCCACTAAGATGGAAGGACATAGCAGGAAGGAGTGATGAGATATGCAAGACCTCTGCCACTCACCATATCAGCCACTCTGAGACCTCCGAAAGAGAAGCCGATGGCATTGGGTGGGGTGGCCACAGGCAGCATGAAGGCCAAGGAGGCAGACAGAGTGCAGGGGAGCATGACATAGAGAGGGTGGAGGCAGATGGCCTGGGCCTGGAGGGGGAGACGGTGGGCAGAGATGATGGCAGTCCCCATCCCAGAGGGGAAGGTGTGGCCCCAATTCTCCTGCTTCCCCTCTCCGAGGGATAATCCCCCTGCTCCCACAACACACACTCTGGCTATGAACTCAACACTTCTGCCAGAAGGCACTGGTGACCTGGGACAGGCCCCTTGACCTCTCTGGAAGGGATGAGTGTGTGGGGTGTGGTGAGGAGAGGGGCCCATAAAACAGATCTCAAAGGGGCTCGGAGTGTCATCAAAGGCTGCGGGAACACGCCTGGGGAGGAGGGGGCTGGAGACGCTTCAGGGAGCAATTTTACCCCATCACCTCAGGAATGACCAGAACAGGGGAAGTAGGTGAGGCCACCGGTGAGCCCCATCAGGATACTGAAGGAGTGACATCACCAAGGATGGGGCGAGTCAGGGTCCAGAGGGCCTTTGTGCCCAACTAGCTGGAAAATCAGGGGAAGGGTGGAAGCCCAGAGGTCCTCTCTCCGAAATGAAAGGAGGTGCAGACATGTCACTCTGACCCACAGGCAGGGCTCCTGGGTGGGGGTGGGCAGGGGGGCTGCCTGGGGGAGGTGTGTCTTCAGGGCCAGCTCACTCACCATGGAGGCTAGGATGGGCAGGAAGAGTGAAGCGGTAGCCACGTTGCTGGTGCACTCAGTGAAGGCAGCAACCGTGATGCAGAGGATAAAAACAATGGTGGAAGGTGACACGGACTTCAGTGGGGTCAGCTTGCTCCCCAGCCAATATGACAGGCCCGATGCCTGTGGGCAGAGGAAGGTGGTATGTGAGAGGCTGGACTGCCTGGAGTCTTAGAATCTCATGCTGAGGCTCTGGAAAGGTTCTGTTTCTGTCCACAAATGTCTAGTCTTCAGAGTCAAGGGCAGCTTGGGAGGGAAGATAAGACCCAGGTAGAATCAAAGGGCCCCCTCACCTGCTCTTCAAGAACAGTTGGGTGTGGGGAGAAGGGTCAGATGAGAAGTTAGGAGAGGGGGCCGAAGGATTTTCTTGGGAAACCCCTCTGGGGCTTGATAGGAGTAAGGACTTTGACCCCATTTACTGCAGTCCTCCCGACCTCTCTCAGGAGGTCCTTAGCCAACCTTAGCCCCTTCCCTGCCCGCTCCAGCCCAGGAGGTCTTACAACAGTCCCAGAAGGAGAGCAGGGAAGGGCCCTGGTGGAAGCTGGGAAGAAGCTGACGGGAGGGTGGGGACAGTCTATGGGGTCAGACGAGCTCCAAGGTCTTGCCCTGCCCACATCTGTAATGCTAGATTGTGAGTCCCGGGAAATTATTTATTTTATAATATCACCCACTCAGCACCCAGAACAGTGTTTGGTATAGTTGATGAATGCTCGATGGATGAATTAACCTCGGACCCAGGAGTCCCTGCCTAACCCAGGGAAGCTGCCTCCTATCTGCTCAGTGAATGAGCTCAGCTGGAACAATGAAGCCCAGGGGTGTGGGTTCAGGGATTTCTCTCTTGGATGGAGGCTTTTGGAATGATGCCCTGGTCCCCCAGAGCCTGGCTGGATGTGATTATGGCGCCTCCTGGTGGCTGCAGCAGGCTGACTGTGTCAACCCAATACCTCCTACTTTCAGGTGCTAAAGACATTGCGTTCTCTGGAAGGGGTGAAGGGGTGGAGTGGGGTGGGTGGGTGGTCACTGAGAATAGTCCCTGTTCACCAGAGAAGCCTGCCTTCTCTTTGGCTTTGAGAACCCAACTGGGGAAAGATCTCTATGGCTTGTGTTTCTTCCTCCTCCCTCAGACGATCTAACCTCTTTCTCCAGCTGCTGCAAAGGCCCTGCCACAGCAGGCACCTAAGTGTATATCAGGTCTTCCGTGTGTGGCACGGAAGCAGGGCCCCTCTCTCCCTGCCACGGGATCTCCCTCAAACAGACTGGGGAAGGGGTAGGGGTCTCTCACCTCACAGCCCTCGGCCAGGGCAAAGCCACCACCCAGCAGGAACACGATATTCCAGGGCATCTTCTCGTTCACTGTCTTCCAGTTGAGAAGAGTAGGAGGGCCCTTCAGCTTTCCTGGTCTTTCTATTCCCCAGGCAGAGGAAGATGTGTCACCGAGGCCTTCCCTCCCTTCCACTTGGGGCCTCTTGTATGGGTTTCTATCAGAGCTTAATGTGTGCAAGAGGGGGACCCCCAGTTCTGCAACATCCCAACTTCGTGAGTCTTTGTGTCCTTGGCAAGTCACCCTAACCTCTCAGCGCTTTGTCTACTCCTGCCAAGCGTAGTCGAAGGTACATTTCACGCCGGAAAACAGGGGCTGCCTGGAAGGCTTTTTCCTGCTCCAGTCCATGTACTTACCTGGGTCCTGAGTCAGCCCTGGGATCTCGGAGGGCATGAGGAACATAATTATGCCGATGAAGATGGCCACTGTCCCATCAGACACCATGCTACAGGGGGAGC
>NW_006443570.1:19595483-19621114 GCF_000325575.1 Pteropus alecto | reverse complement strand
GGTGGGGAGGGGGGGGGTGGCCTCTTCCTTCCTTCTTCTTTTAGTCGCGTGAGTTGCCAAAGTATTCCCCTCCCCACAGAATGCTCACCTTGTTCCATCAGCATCAGTAAAAATCAATTCGCCCCAGCCGCGGTAAAAGCCCGGCTTCCGGGTGAACCAGAGCAGCACCAGAACAAGAAAGAGGAAGGTGACAACTTTTTCTGCAAAGGTCATAGGACCCAGCTGCCTGTGCTCTCTTTGGATGACTTGGATGCCTGCGCGCTCTTGCTCCTGCGTCTGTCCCTCAATGCCAAAGTTCCTCCTGAAGCTGCAGGTAGAGCGGAAGGGACAGTTCAGGAGGGCCTCGCACCAAGCAAGGTAGCAAGGGGCTCTGAGTGTCTGTGATGCAAAGGCTGAGGCCTGCAGAGGCCATCTCGGAGTTGCTACACAAAGGCCCTGGATCCACCCAAGTTTATGGAAGAGGAGCAGAAGGCTCAGAGGCAGGGAGGTGGGTCATGAGGCAGAGGCAAGATTGGGTATGGGGCACCAGGTTTCCACCTGCTCCATCTGCCCACTGACCCCCTGACCCTCCAAGGGTTCTCTTGAGCTGAACCCTCCTATGCCCAGAGTGAGGAGGACCTAGAGGTCCAGACCCCTTGCCTTATTCTGGCTTTGTCTCTCTGCTCCCCTCCTCCAATGGCCTTTCAAGAAATCCTCCCCTCCCTCTCCCCTACTAGCTTCTAGGCACCCTCTGCCAGCCTGAGCCCCATCCACATCATCCTCACAGGCACAGAAGGCTTTAGCCTACTTCCATAGGCTACTTATTTAATTCATGTTGACTTTTACTTTTCACAGGCAAATCTCAATTCCTTTACTGGATGGTGAGTTTCTCAAGGGCAAAGACCATGCTTCACACGTCTTTAAATTCCCCGTGGTGCCTGGCACTGGGCTGATCTCTTTGACTGCCATCGTACCTTTTACCAGTCCCTAACCTCGATCCATCCTCCTCATACCCACCCAAGCAATGTTTCCAAAGTACGGCAACAATGCTTAAAAATTTTCAATGGCTCCCCACTGCCTGGTCAGGAAAGGCAAATAACCAATACCACAGTACCACTCATATCACCATTCTTACCCTGTACTCATAGTGGACTTAACTAATTAATCCCAGACTACTCCTACTGAGCCCTAGCAAGGTCTCAAGTGATTTTCAACTCAGAATTCTAGTGACTACCAGTCATCGAGAGTTGTTAGTAGGAATAAAACCTATTTACTACTCAGCCTCAAGGACAAGGCCCAAACTCTTCATGCGGCACACAACAACCTCTCAAATCCTTCCCCTGCCTACTTCTCTAATTTCATCTCTTAATGTTCCTTTTTGTTCTTTATGTTCCAATCACAGAGAACTAGAGTTCCCCCAAACACATCATATTCTTTCTCGCTTCTATGCCTTGGTACAAGGTGTTCATCTCCTCCAGGGGCCACTGGAACTGCTGCTCTCCTGGGCTGTGCTCCCACAGCACCTGGCTTTCCCTGTGTCACAGTCCCACCAGGTCATCACCCATCAGATGGTGAGCTCCAAAGACAGGGACCGTGCCGTAATGTCTTCTAGTGTTCTCAGTGCCTAGGAGCCCGGCAAACGCGTGTTCAGTGTGCTCAGTGTGATCTCAAACACTTACCAAAGAACTGTGGAGCGTATGGAATGGGACCTGGCCTGGGCTTCAGACCCGGTTTTCAATCCCGGCACTGACAAATCTAGTTGTATACCATGCCTCGAGCCTCAGTTTGTTCATCTGCTAAAAGGGATAATAATACTCTCTGCCCAGTAATTCCCTCAAAGAGGGGGTCCAAGCATAACGAGGGGTCTTGGGAGGGAGAGGTCTTCTCACTAGGATGGTGATTTTATCCTTTTCCACAATAACTACCTGGTTAGCCAACTGAAAGCTCCAGAGGATAAGGGCAGGGACCTGGGCTTCTCTCATCCATTCTGCCACTTACTTGAACCCCAAGAAGAGGATCTGAAGCCATATCCAGGTAAGCAGCAGCAAGATGACCATGACCGGGAAGGCAAAGCCGAACCAGGAGGCAAAGTTCACCACGTTGACATTGTTTGGGAAGAGCCTGAAGGAGGATGTGGGCTGCTGTGGGACATTGCCTGGCACCCACCAGGCCCCATTTCCCCCTCAGTGAGAGTACAGTCCCCCAACCCCTCGGTTACTCACGAGTTGACCTGGCCTTGCAGCACCAGGTTGGGTGCGGTACCAGTCAGTGTGGCGAGGCCCCCAATGCTGGCTGAGTAGCACACGCACAGGCTCATGCCCTGGGAAAATTTATAGTTCTTCTGGATCCTATTTGTCTTTGATTCCAAAGAACCGGGTGGGAGAGGGTGGATCTGCCTGTTATCTGGGAACAAGGAAGAGCTCAGGTGAGTAGTGGGCACCAGGTCAGCTCCGGGAGCATGGCTGGAGCTCTGTGGCCTCTGAGGTATAGGCAGGGCACCTTGTTAGCGAGCAGCCCAGATCTGGGGTGCTGTGGAGGCAGAGGCTGCCTCTAGGCTTGTAAGGGCCCAGCACTCCTGGGAGTCTTAAGTTGGGTTGACCTTCTGGTCCAAACTTTTTCTTGAGAGAGGGAAACTGAGGCATGGAGAAGGGCAAAAGATTATCCAAACCCACAGAGGAAGAATGGAACCTGGACCCCTGATGGCCCACCCAGAATCCAGCTCTCAGCTCTTCAGGGTGACCCAACATCTTGGTTTGCCCAGGACTGAGGGGTTTCCCAGCACATGGGACTCTGTTTTAAAACGAGGAAATTCTGGGAAAAGTAGGATAAATTGGTCACGGCACTTCTTGCCTCCTTCTTCTCTCCTGAGAGTGGACGTCCCCTCAGACCCTCCCCAAGAGCCAAGGGGTTGGGACAGGGTCCAATCTCATCTTTCTCACCATGTTTGGTCACTTTCTTCTCGGCACTTGTTTCCTGGAATTCAAAGGTGGGGTTACTTCTGCCTTCCTCAATGTCCCTGTCCCTGGGTGACTTGTGCAGCTGCTGAAGGACAGCATGAGAAATGGGCATCATCATGGCCGTGGAGGCTGTGTTGCTGATCCACATGGACAGGAAGGCTGTGACCAACATGAAGCCCAGCATCAACCTAGGGACAGACAGACAGTCCCACTGGTGTTCCAACATCCTTTCAGGGACTAGATGCCCAGAATACCACTGGCCCGTGGCGCTCCAGTCTTGATTTGTGGGAACTCACAGAGCAGGCCGCACCCCGATGGTGAGGAGCACACGGAGGGCAATGCGTTTGTGCAGATTCCGATGCTCGACGGCAATGGCCACCAGCAGCCCCCCCAGGAACAGGACGTTGGTGTCATTGAAGTACTGGACGCAGACCTGGATGGGCAGGGACAACTGAGAGGCAGGAAGACCCTGGGGTCTTCCACTGTGCCCCTGGGCTTACGAAGTGCAGTCACCGACTTTTCCACAGAGGTTGGTCCTTGGGCTCTTGGAATCAAATGGAAAGAGTCTTTGGATTACCTGCTATTTAATATTAACCAGGTTCCTCTCTTCCTGCCAAAATCATTCTTTCTCCCCTCAGGAACGACTAGGAGATAATCTAGCCTGATTCCACTCATGTTTACAGCCAGAGCCTGAGAGAAAGATAATTTAGTGCTGTTTCTAGAAACTAGAGCAGCAGTTCTCAGAGTGCGGTCCCTGGGCCAACATCTTCACCAACCTGGAGCTTGTCAGAAATGAAATGTTTAGGTTCTGCTCCAGGTCCACTGAATCAGAAATTCTGGGGTGGGCCCAACAATCTAAATTTTACCCAGCTCTCTAGTTTAAGGACACTCAAATTTAAGAGTCACTGAAGCCAAGCTCTTTAGCTGACTTTCAAGGCCCCTTTTCCCCTGTCACTAGGCCTTTTCACCTCCCTGGCCTAAGCCTAATCATTCCCACTTTGAATTAACTCTCTACACCGGCCATACACTCAGCAATTCTAGAATGTCCTCCCTCTTTGTCTTCTAGATGATTCCTCCCGCAGTGATCTCTGACCTGCCAAGTAGACGCAGAGACCCTCTTCTGTGCTTGCCTGTGATGAGGCTTCCTGGGTCATGAGCATCCTTGGGCAGACCCCACCACCCCTGGGAGCCCTTCCTCATGGGACAGGGCAAGCTTACCTCAGAGGCCTTCATTATGCCCATCATGGGGAACAGGATGATGGGGAAGAGAGCAGTCACAGCCAGAGGCAAAGCCTCAGTGCACCAGAAGACTGCCATGAGGATGATGGCATAGGCACAGTAGGCTTCCTGTGGGTGGAAGGGGAGCGGCAGAGCTGTTAGAAAGGGCAAGTCTGTATCCTAGAGTCATATCATCCCTTGCTCCCAGAGAAAATAGGTCATTTTTAACAGTGTGAGGAGAGCCTGTGAAACCCACGGTCATTGATTTCTGAGCCCAAGGTCCAATTTCAAATGGAAATAAAAAAGCAAGGCACTCACCACTTTGACCTTGGAGAGCCCAGACATTATAATCCAGCCATACTGGAGGGGCTGAAGGATCTGGAGTTGGGTATCAGTTCCCGCCTAGCTCAAGGGGACTACAGGAGACCCAGGTGAGGATCCCTAGATGAGGATCCCTAGATGAGGGACTGGGGCCTGGGCAATATGGATCACTGCCTGGTACCCTGGCCTCTTCTGGCTTTACCAGAGCCTGCAAGAATGTAATTATTTGTATGATGATTTATTAATGTTTGTTCCCTCTACTAGGAGGTAAGCTTCGTGAGGACATAGTCGGTTTTGTGGCATCTGGATTCTTGGCGCTCAGGACCTAGTAGGCTCCAGAGTAAATCTTTTCTGAATAAATGAATCACTGGAAAGTTTTGGGAATGGAAGAGGGTCTCCTTCCTATCGGTCCTGGCACAATCGGTGCATTGCACAACTCCAGGAGGTGCCATTCCCATTTTACAGACTATGTGAAACTTTCCTCTATCTTTGCTTTGTGCAAGGAATTGTGGAGCAAATGCTGAGTCATAGTCTTGTGAGCCTTTGAATACCAGAGGCCCCCCTTTCTCTGATGAGGTCTCCAAGTCTAGAAAGGCTCGACCTAAGGCCCGGAGAAGAAATGGAAGTCAGGCAGTTAACCCCTGATGTCAGAGGCCCATCTCATTGACACAGCCTCTCTGCAGGGCTGTCAGGGAGTGCGGGGGAGCCTCCTCAGGGGTACATGCTCATTCTTTGCCAAAGGAAGGGGCTGTACGCTGGGACAATGGGGCTAGGGAGCCCCTCCTCTCTTATCTGTCTCTCTCAACCTCCCTGCCCTTGTTTTCTACACCTGCTACAGGCTGGGCTCACCCCTTAGTACCTCATGCTTTTAGTACCTTGAAGCTTGGGGTGGGTCCTTGGGGGTGGCCTGGGGGAAGGAGAAGCTGCTGATCATGGAGAATTTATTAAGAGCTGGGTGTTTTTATGTTGTTAGGTAAACTCAAACAGTTATTAAGGGGGTGTGGTGGTCCCTTAGAGAGGACCTTGCTCAAGGCCACAGAACTAGGGAGTGGCAGAGACAGGATGGGACCAGGTAAGGTGTCTGAATCACATAACTCCAAGAGAACTCTTTCTGTAGACTTCATAATTGGCACTCCTGCAGGGGTGCAGCACACAGCCTACCCAGCCCTGCTGGAGAACCAAATCTGTCAGGCTCACTTTACTTCCAATAAACTTCCACCACCTATCCTCACCCCAGACACGAATGAACTCAAGGGCCCCAGGGGTGGGGCTACCTTGACCCTCGACCGGAGACCCACCCCCCATTCCTCCCCTAGCAGGAGGCTGATTCTGCTGAGCCTGCTGTTTCCTCAATCACTTTCTCAACTACAAAGATTGTGAGGCCAGTTACTCATCCTCCCCCGGGGGCTAAGGGCAGGCCAGCTGTTGTGGACCTTGGCAGACCATTACTCTGCTGATTCAAGAAGAAAGCTCTGCTAATCAGGCCAGCAGAAGGATCCTGAGGACTATGTTGGTAAGCATTGTGCTCTCCATGCTGTGCTTCAGAAGTTTTTTAATCACGTTTAGTTGCTCTGTGAGGTAATGACCATTGTTCCCATTTCACCGACAAGAAACGAATGCACAGATACATTAAGTAAATGCCTTGAAATTACACAAATAAGTGGAGAGACCAGGCTATCTGGTTCTTGCGCCCCAGCTTTTACCTTCTACCTTGAGTTTAATCTCTTGCATTCGAGGAGTGTCCCCCACCCTCGGGCTTGCTGTGACCAGTGGGATGTATGGAGATGAGCTGGGGCTTTGAATCCAAATAGAACTATTTACCGTGGGGCCTGCTACTTCTTGTTGCATGTTCCTTCACTTCTGAAACCCCATTTCCACACTCCAAAGGGAACTGTTAATAGTTGAACCTGCCCCTGTGAGCTCAGAGTGTTCAATCTATGGCTCCCCTATCCCATTACAACTTCCCTGCATCCCTCTGGATCGAAATCCAAAACTGTTTTCACAGTTCCATCCAGGAGCCTTTTCTGGCCCTGGTGGCTCTGGCCCTGTGTCCCCAACCCATGATCTTGGGGAGCCTGTCCAGCTGTAGCATAATTTGCTGACCTGCTCTTCTTGGTTCATGGGGTTTGGAATTCCAAAAATCCATAAAGTTGGATGGGAAAACTGCTTCACCTTTTTGCTAACATCTAACTAATATTATGAACATAGGCAACAAAACCGTACAACATTTAATGGTGCTGTTGGTGATTTTGTCACAGATATTTAATTAAGGTTATCAGCTATTAGATACCCATACCATTATTATACCAACACTAGATCTTATTTAATAAGTTAATGAAGAAGCACCTATATTTCTGAATTGCAATTGGTTTTTTCATATTTTTATAACTGTATTTCAAAATAATTGGTTTCTTTTTTAATCCTACGCATTTTATTTTGTACATTTCAAAGCAATATTATTCTTGAGAACAGCCCACAATCTCCGCCACAGTCAAAGTCAGTCATGGCTCAGAAATGAGTCAGAATCCCTGCCTTAAGAAAGAGAGAAAGAAAATACTTATCTGGCACCAACTACTATGGCCTCCCTGAATCACTTTGGGAATTTTCTAAATTTCCAATCCCATCCCTATGTGGAATTAGTCTCTGGGTGGGAGCAGGGGTCTCTACAAACCCCAGCAACACAGATGTGAGCTGGAGTGGAGAGTTTACAGTGGTCAGACAGAGGCAGGTGGGTGCTTCGCACAGGTCCTCTCTCAATTCATCCTTACATCTCTATGAGGCAATGTGGTTCTCATTACTTCCATTAAAAGGTGAGGAAACCGCAAACTCAGGGAGGCTGGCATTGCTTTGTTGACATTTGTGGCTGAACCTTACAGGGCCTGGGTTTGAGGCTGGGGAGCTGTTTGTGTTCTGAGTGGCCCCCTTGAGTCAGGTGCCAGCCTCTTGGGTACCCCCTGAGGGGAGAACTCGGGGGAACCTTTTTCCTTGACCCCACCTGTGTCTTATTCCAAGGTCAGTATCCCCAGCTTTAGAAGTGAATACTTAGGGGTCAGATCTGTTCATCAGGCACTCATTCGACAAACACCCTTTCTACTCCCGGTCTCCAGTCCTGCTGATCTATGCCTAAAATGCTCCCGTTTACTTCTGTTCAGCTCTGGCCACTAGCCTGATTCAAGCTTCAGCATCTGTCACCAAGATTCTTACAAGAGCCTTCTTATTCACCTCTCTCTCTTGCTGAAATCTCAAGCTTCTCTCTTGCTCCTGAAATCTCTTCTCCTTGCTGTAGCCAGAGTGATCTTGAGGCACAAGTCTATTTATTCCACACCCAACCTTCCCAACGTACACACCTCAAAGCAGCTCAAATCCCTTTGGGGTTTCCCATTGCTCTTAGGAAAAGTTCAGGGCTGTTCTGTGCCTCTCCTCTTGCTTTCTGCTCCAGTCACACTGGCTCTTTTCCAAGTCTTCAAATGCTCCATCCTCCCTGTATCCACAGGGCCTTTGCACATAATTTCCTCTCTTCCCTCCTTACTTTGCCCAGCTGATATCTACCATTCTTGAAATCTCAATTCAAATATTCCTTTTTTTTAGGGACTATGGCCTCCAGGTCGGGATATAATTAATATTTTTTATGCTCTAAGCCCTTATACCTCTTTTGCATAGATAGCACTCATCACAGTCTGTAATGAACCATTTAATTTCATGTATTTCTTGATGAATATCGATCTTTGTCTTTAGTCTGTACTCTTCAAGGAGCAGGGTCTGAGTCTGTTTCTGCTCACCCGGGAGGGTACCTGGCACCTAGATAGAGTTGACACCCTGAATGAATGAGTGAATGAATGTTGGACACGAGAGATACAGATATGAATCAGGCCCAACCCTGGCCCTCAGAAAGTCTGAGTTTGGGCTGGCCCATTGGCCATGTGTGGGCAGGCTGTTCTGCAAGGCAAACAGCAGATAAGAGATGAATTCTCAGAAGGCTTCCAAACCCCAAAGGTGGCAGTCTGCTTCTTTTGAACAGAGGTCAGAACATCTGAGTGTCCAGGCCCAGTTTTATTGCTGTGTGTCCTTGGGCAGGTTGCTTAACCTCTCTCAGCTTGCTTTTTTTTTTTCCCGATAAGTAACACTGAGCGTTTTCAGCGGCCCACACATTCATTTCCTGTATAAGGTTTTCTTATCAACAAATGAGAATAAGAGAAACACCCGCCTTGCTGGGTTATGATAAGGATGAGGGATGTGAATATATAGCTATAAGCCATAAAGGACTATAGATGGCAGGGGGCAGATGGCAGGGTTGGTGCTGAGACAGAAATGTGCTCTTGGGCTTCTGGGGAATCAGGGTGAAAGCAAGAGATACAAATGAAGACGAAGGTGCCCAGGAATTCAGGGCAGACTGAATTCCTTGGGGCAAGTTGTGGGATCTGCAGGCATCACACTCTCTACCTGTGACAGGCACAGAGAAGCCTGTGGCTGTTGGGCAGCAGCAAATATTTCCAGTCTTGGAGGTGTCACAACTTATTTTAACCCAGGGGTGGGGATGGGCTAGAATACAGCAGGCCACTTCCATTGCTCCTCTGCCCCTGGCAAGCAGGGATGCTGCTGGCAGGGAACACTTCTAAGTCTGGAAGTGAGGCAAGGCACTGGGTGGTAGCTTGCCAAGCACCGTTGCAAAGGTGAGACCAGAGAGTGGGATCCCAGAACAGAAGGGGTCCCCTCCCTGAGCCTCTGTCCTCAGCTGAGGGAGATTTCCAGAGAAGTGACACTGAGTGGGTACCGAGGGATAAATAAGAGTTCGGTGAGTGGTAAGAAGATGTTGGGATGAGGGAGTAAGCACAGAGGGAACAGAATGAGACATAAAAGATCAAGATGCATTCTTGGAGGGATGTAATGCTTGGAAAGAGCCTTGTCTGCCCTGAGAGGGCTCTAGAACTTTATCTGGAAGACGAGTGTAAAGGGGAGGTCCTTGAAGGGTTTTAAACAAAGAGAGTGAAATGGTCATGTTGGTGTTTCTTTTAAAAGATCGCACTGATGCTATTATATGTGATTAAAAAATATGTGTACAAATATATGTGTACACACACACACACACACACACACACACTCATACTTAGGAAAATATCTGATTCAGAGATTCTTACCCTTTTTTTTAGTACCAGGATTCCTTTGGCATCCTGACAAAGGTTTCCAACTTCTTCTTAGAATAATGTTTTTAAATGAATTAAATAAGATACACAGGATTACCAAGGGAACCAATGATATTAAAATATAGTTACTCAAATATGGAGATAAAAGGGTAAAATAATGATTTATATGACTCTTAACTAATAAGAACTTCGCTGGCTACAGCTACTGGAATTTCAAAGTCACAACGAACCTAATATTTCAAGGTATCTGCAATAGCTCTAATATGATATGAAAATATTCGATTCCACTTGTGGCAAAATCAAAGGCATTGTTAATACTATTGTGATTTGTTGTCAATATTCATAACAGACGAGATGCTAAATTTTCTTTAGAGGTTATTGACAATAAAATGAATTTTTTTTTTCCTATCCAAATCCACAGACCTCCTGAATTCTCCTCCCAGATCTCCAGGGGGAGAAATTCTTGCTCTATGCCATGCTAGTGGCTGAGACCGCCCTAAGGAGGGGCACTTGGGACGGAGTGTGGGAGGGGGACCTCTCCATTTCACCCTTTTGCGTTTCGAATTTTGTATTATGTGCATGTGTCACCTAATTAAATAAATAAATAAATCGTGTAAAGATGAAAATAAGGAGCTTATTATGCCTACTATACTGTGGCAGATGGACTGGAAGACACAGGATAAGAGGCTGGGAGGCCACGGAAGGCTGTGCTGGGTGTCCAGTGGAGAGATGACAGGGGCTCAGAGCAGGTCATGGCAGTAGAGATGGAGAAAGAGGATGGACTCCAGAGATGTTAGGAAATGGAAGACAGAGGGTTTGGGTGGTGGCCGATGAGTTGGGCGGGAAGAATGAAAGGAGGGAAACTCTCAGGGGTCTGTCCTGGATGCCTAGGTGCATGGCAGTGACCACATAGAGAGAGGCAAGCTGAAGGGACTTGGGAAGGAGGTACAGAGTGGGCTGGGAGTGTGTGATATCTTATCCAGGAATAATAGGCCCATGCCAAATACCTAATACTTTTGAGAGACCGAATATACAAGGAGGACAATGGCCAGATCATATATAAAAATATGTCCTACAATCTCAGCAGCAACCAGCCTGGGCAGCCAAACCACAACTCCCACAGCAATTGGCCCTAAACAGTCAGGAGTGGCTCAATGACCACCAGCTTCTTTCTGTTTTTGCCACCCCTTTTCTTTCGTTTTTGCCACCCCTTTACCCCCACTTTCAACTTAGGACCAGTGAAAGCCAAAGATGTTCCCCTAACCCATCACATAGGATGCCCTGCTTCTAGTTAGCTGAACTTCCAGCTTCCCCCTGCTAACAGCCTCCAATCAGGGAACACCTGAAGCCTTCCATTTTTCTACTCTAAAGTATCCCAAGCCCCTGCCTGCCTTTAAGACTGCCGAAACCAAACAATGGTGGCGACTCTCTCCTATTCTTTGCCTGATATCATTTGGGTTATCTTGTCAGTTTCTGCACCTTAATGTTTATGAGTTTGCTGCATCATCTTCTGCTCTAAGAGATCAAAGAGAAACAATGGGCTCTTGAGTATCAGAGAAAACAAAAGTTGGGGGAAAAGTCCTGGCCTCACAGTTGGGGAATCACTTCTCTTTAGTCCAGGGATCCTCCTGGCCCTTGAGGCTGGCTCCTTCTTCTAGTCCTCCTCCCTCGTACCCTAGAGGCCAGAAGATCTGTCTCCACATAGTCCCAGTGCTGTTCCCAGTCACGCTTAGGGGCCACACCCCATTGTTCTGGTGGGGGTGATGAGACACACCTCGCCCTCCTGTTTCATAGGTGGAAGCACCTGAGATCCTTGTGAGGACAACGGCCCATCTGAACAGAAGTCACCTTGGAGAAGATGTCAGGCATCTCCACAGTGCCTGAGGCTAGTTGTATTTTCCAGGGGCCAAGGATTCAGATGAAAAGCCAAGGGTGGAGGAAACCATTGTTTACTGAGCCCTGGGAGCCAGATACTCTATGCACTTGGATTATCTCATTTCATACTGACAACAGTGGATCCCTTAAGGGTGAGAGGCTTGGAGAGGCTTGATAAGGTCACGTGACTGTACATGCTACAGAGTGGATTTTGACCCACATTTCTCTGGCTTCAAAATCCTTATTTTGTTCCCTGGACTCTGCCACTTGACCAAGAGCCAGGAAATCTCAAAAGATTAAGGCAGGACCCAGAACTGAGGTCCAGATTCCTGTATAGTCTTCAAGCCCACAGTGAGTCATCTGAGTCCTGGGTGCATCTTTGGGGTTCAGGAATAGCTTGCAGTGAGAATATTTTAGTTACATAGACTTTTAAGTGCACGTGTACACACACAAATACTGTTATGTTGTAGGAGTGCAGGTTATTCAAATAAGGAAATTGAAATTTCTGTTCTTACTGAAAATACGATATGGATTTCAGCTAAGCTCTGTCCGACCAGATGTTTAGCCACTGGGAGACTATTTTTACAGATAGATCTCCTTGGGTCCTGGGAGGCATTTGCAGTTTTGACTCTAACTTACTAGTTGTTTGATCTCTGAGAAAGTATTTACCCCTCATAGCCCTCAGCATAAAATTCTCACTCATTTTCCTAGCCTTGTAGGGCTGACATTGGCTGACCTCCGTCTACCTCTCTAAAATAAACTTAAGCCATCTTCTCTTCACTTAGGCCCCCATGTCACAGTGGCTGTATTTATACCTCCACTTTACCAAGCTCAGGCCTGGCTTTGGGTGTTTACACTATGTGTTCTGCCTGGATGGCTCTTTACCCAGAGCTGTGCTTAGCTTGCTCTTATTTGCTATTCAGTGTTAATATCTTAGTGTTAATATCACCACCCAGGAGGCCTTCCCTGACCACTCTATCTAGAGCAGCCCCTCCTTAAGCCATAGTCACAGACCACTATATGGTTTTCATAGTATGGACAGCACTGCACCTAAATAGTGCCTGTCACATAGTTCATGTCCCTTAAAAAGTAAATGAATGGATGAATGAATAAATGGCTGTAAGTTTTCTGGCAAACTGATGAAGCTTCTTCACTGTCGGGTTTAGGGTTGGGGAGCAGTGAGAAGGCCTCAGGCCCCATTGTCCCCCATCTGCTGGGACCACCAGAGGATGATGAGCATTTCAAGGATTCTCAAACACACCCTACTATTTCCGGTCCCTACACCTTTGCTCCTGTAGTCCCTTCATCTGGCTGTCCCTCTGCAGATGCCTCTGACTGTTGGAATCTCACTCAGCCTTCAAGGTCCAACTCAAACACCATCTGCTTTGAATTCTCCTTTGACTTGGCTGGAAGAATTTTCTCCCTCCTCTGAGCTTCTGCAGGCTTCTGGCTATACCTCTTAAATGCATGTTCCTCTACACTGAGAGTTCCTCTAACTTGAGGACAAAACATCTGTACTCTTTTTTGGTAACCCTCAGAACAGAGCAAGAGCTCAATAGACATCCCAGACTGAACAACAGCGGAAGGATTGGCTGACAGCTGGATAGATATGAGGGTAGATGGCTCAAGACGTGACTCACAACAGGGCCACCACCCTCCATCCCTGGATAGCTTTAGGCAGACACCCTGAGACCAGGTTCCGGTCAAGACTGCCTTTTTCCATTTGGGAGTTTAGGCAGATTACTTTACCACTCTGGGTCTGAATTCACATGTCTGTAAAATGAAGGTAATAGTTGTAACCTCATAGTAACTCAAAGGTTATCGCGAGAAACAAATAGGTTAGTGCTTTGAAGTGCTTGGCACAATGACTAGCACATAAAAAAGTACTCAATAAATGTCACCTATTATCATATGGACATAGGTCTGAGTCTAGTCTGAACTCCTCCTTCCCACTTCAGGGGCCAGGGGCATGGAGGTAAGCTCGGGGACTCACCAAAGAAAGCAGGAACTCAGCAGAAATTTAGAACGGGGCCCTCTTTGCCCATATTATTATCTTCATTCATTCATTCATTCATTCATTCATTTGACAGGTAGCACCTACTATGTGCCAGGCACTGGAGATTTTGCATGGAAAAAGACTAAGTCTCTGTCCTCATAGAACCTACATTCTAGTATAGGGAGTAAGAGAACAAACAGAAAACAAACACATCATTTCAGAGAGTTAAAGCCCTCTAAATAGGGGTGGTCAGAGGAGGTGGATTTAAGCAGAAACCTAAGGAATGAGAAGGGGGCATCTGGGGGAATAACATTCCAGGCAGGGAGATGAACAATCTAGGGAGCAGAGACAAAGCTGGTGGGGCTGGAGCAGAGTAGACAGGAGGTAGCGCATGGGGCATGGAGACTGAGGGGTCCGCAGGGGTGGAGCCCCAGGGACTCGTGGATGCCTTAAGAGGTTTGGATTTTAAGTTTGATGGGAAGCCTGTGTGGGGTTTTAAGCAGGGTAGTGACGTGATCTTATGTTTTGGAAACACCAGGTGGATGAGTGAAGAATGGTCTGGGGAGGAATGAGGACAGGCAAGAAGTGATGGTGGCCTAGATGAGAATGAAGGCAGTTGAAAGTGATTGTATTCGGGGTATTTTTGGGATTAGTCAAGATGACCTGCTGGTGGCATGCGGAAATGACAGATAGAGAAGAATCAAGAATGGCTCCGAGGTAGAAGGTTGAACCACATATTGATGAATAAGACTGCAGGAAGAGCCGACTGGAAAAGCTGGGCGATGAGGGTTTAGTTTTGGACATGTAAAAGTATATGCTGCTTGAAAGAAAATATTTAGGAGGAAGCATCCAGTGTTAATCCGATAATAAAAGTTTAGAAGTTAGGGCTGGAGTTATAGATTGGAAAATCCTCTGCATAGAGATGTTTTTTAAAGCAGGAAGCAGAAAAAGATCACCTGGGGGAGAGTACGTGAATAGGGAGGAGGAGCCAGGAAAAGTGGCTGAGGGAGGTGTCTGCAGGTGTCACCAAAAGCCAAAGAAGACAGCATTGCAAAGAGGGGGTGATGAAGGTGACAAATGCTGCTGAAGGGTTGAGGAAGTTAAGCACTGACCAGGGGTTTGATAACATGTAAGCTGATGGGGACTCAACGAAAGCTCTCTGGGTAGGTCGAGTCTTGGAGACTGGACTTGTCTAAAGAGAGACATGGGCAGTGTGGACAGTCCTTGAGGCCCTCTGTAGGAGAGAGAGCATAGAAAGGATGCATATGTGGAGGGGATGTGGGATCAAAGGAGAGTTTGTTTGTTTTTTAAGATGGGAGATATTACAGCATGTTTGTACGCTGATGGGAGAGATCAGGCGGAGAGGAGGAACTTGACGCAGGAGAGAGAGAAGGTAATAGGAGCAAAATCCTTGAGAGTGGCTTGTATCCAGTGCCCCGGTGGGGAATTTGACCTCCATAGATTGGACATGGGACAGTTCATCTGAGTCAGGACAGGAGAGGCAGTATCTGTGGGCAGAAAAGGCAGCAGAGCTGGGTGCAGCACACCGAACACAGAGGCTCCTGACACGTTGCTTCCAGTACTGACCCAGGCTTTCCTGTGTAATCTTGGGCAAGTTATTGAACCTTTCTGGGCTGTGCTTTCCTGAGGGGTAAAATGAGAATCACGGTACCTGTCTGTCCTCCTTCCCGGGGTTAACACATATGGGCCAGCTTATCTGCAAACCCATCTGATGAGAGATGCTACTGGCTGTGGCCTGAGATGAGGGTCATCTCAAAGGTCAGCCAGGCCTTGTTATTTAGCTGGTGTCAGGGACCCAGTGTCTGTGCCTCTATATGCCCAGTCTGTCACCCCTTTGGGACACCATGAACAAAAAGCTTGCCTCAATTTCCCTACTTTCTAACTGTGTGACCTGCCAGAAGGAGATTTACTGTGAAACTTGAGCTTCCAGGCCCTCCTCCTTAACCTCCAAGCTCTGCGCTAAAAAGATTCATAATTTTGTGTTCTTTTACTTACAAGAGGACCCCAAAAGTGTATAATATCCAAGCTCCACAAAACCAAATCTATCCCGGGATTTCAGGTGACTTAACTTTACTTTCCCCATCTGTAAAATGGAACAGTCAGACCTGACTCGCAAGGTGAGAAAGGATTACTGGGTACGTGGTACAGGATATGTGGTAGGAGCTCCAACTAACGGGAGCTGAAGTTACGACTCCTGTTGCTACGGTGGGGGTGGGACAGGAGGCGGTGGCATCTTCCCCTCCACACAGCGTGTGTGTGGTGCCCATTGGCAGGGTCCACTCGTCCAGGTCCCTCAGCAGACTTAGCCCTCAAGATCATAGGTGAGCACCCTTGGTTGACCTCACAGATTGCAAGGACCTTGTCAGCTTACAATCCCTTATTTTTATTTTTTAAATTTTTTTACGCCTACAGCACCTGATCTTCCTAGGTGGTCTCCCACCCAAGTACTAACCAGGCCTGACCCTGCTTAGCTTCCGAGATCAGACGGGATCGGGCTTATTCAGGGTGGCACGGCCTTAGACTCTGTTTATACTATTAAAGGCACAGATTGCCTTAAGCTAGCTTTATCCTACTCCCCTTCCATCTCTCGCCAGCAGCTTGCCCTGCTCATGTCCCACTGAGCCCAGGCCAGGGCAGATGGGCACATAGTAAGCAGCCCCATCTGCTTCCACCTGTACCTCTCTTACGGAACTGGCTCCCTGACTCCCCAGGCAGTAGATTTCAAGTGCACCTAAGCAATTTGCATTGGGCTCCTATTACTGGATGCTGAGCAAAAGCCTCCCTTGATAGCTTAACCCTCATCCCTCAGGAGGACCAGGAGATTACAGCTTCACTTCCAGGGTAGGAGAGATAAGTAGGTTATGCTGGTTCTAAAGATTCCAAGCCTTGGTCCAAACTGTTCCTCTCCTGCCCCCTTGGAGCTTATCTGCACCCAGAACCCCAAGTACTTACCTTGGCAGGGATGAGGATGGGTAGAGGAAGCAGAAGAATAGGCAGGATGAACACAGTCAGGTAGGAGCGATATGCCCACAGGACCTGCCAGCAAGTGGCCATGGTGTAGAGGGCTGAGGGAGTCTCAGGGATCCAGGGAACTGAAGGACAGACTGGAGCAGGTAGGCGGCAGGGCAGGCTTATATCAAGCCAGTGGAGTGTTAACCATTGACTCACCCTGGCAATCAGGGTTTTTTAGAGTCTGGAGTGAGAATAAGGAGGAGGGACCTGCAAGAGATATAAAGATCAGGAAGACTTTATAAATAAAAGGAAGAGGGTGAGATTAAGGAGTAAAGGCTTCAGGTTCTTTCAAGAAGGTAAGCCCAGAGTTAACTTTCTGTGCATAGAGGCTGCTAAAAGTTGCTGCTGGAGAAGCTGGAGAAGGAAGGGTGTCTGGGAAGTCCCACAGCCAGCTTCCATAGGGCAAGACCCCAAACCACCTCCCCAGCCTAGCCTCTCTTCCCTCCTTTTATACCCCAAAGCCAGATTCTCTGTGAGTTGTTTATCCAGGGACCTGGGTGGGGCAGCTCTGCCTCGAGAGAGGCCTTGCCCTCTAGATGTTCCCAGTCTAAGATATCGGACAGCTGAAGTTTGAAGCAAGCCCTCCTCTTCCTTCTGGGTATCTGGGAAACTACAAAGCCACCAGTCCTGACTATTTCTTATTTACTTTGCGCTGTTGATCCACTGACTACCCCTCTCAGAATAGCCACTTTCTCATTCTGCTGTAATATCTTCCTATTATGAGGCTGGAATTTGACAACTTACGGTATGTTGAGCCTTGATGCGTGGTAGGTATGCCACACAGTAAAGGTTAGTCAGTTAGTTAGTTAGTTAGTCAGTTAGTTAGTTAGTTAGTTAGTTAGTTAGTTAGTTTGTTTTGTTTCATTTTAGGTTCTTCCTAAACTACCATGGAAGACCAGCAAAAATTGTCTCATATTTTAAAAAGAATCTCTCCGTTTATTCACCATCCATCCATCCATCCATCCATCCATCAAACAGGTATTTGGCACTAATTATACATTCATCCCCGTGCTCAGTGCTGAGGATGCAGAGATTAAAACGCTGCATTTAGTACAAGCTGGTTTGTGTACAATTACATTGACTCAGCACAGCCACACCATGAGTTAGGTGTTATTATTCCATTTTACAGATGGGCAAACTGAGACCCCAGGACACAGAGCCAGTCGGAATTCAGACATAGTCTTAACATTAGGAATACATTCTAAGAAATGAGTTAGGTAATACCGTCATTGTGCAGACAACATAGAATGCATGTACACAAACCTAGATGGTTAAGCCTACTACACACCTGGCTATATGGTACAGCCTATTGCTCGTAGGCTACAAGCCTAAACAGCATGTTACTGTACTGAATACTGTAGGCAGTTATAATGCATTGCACTGCGACACTGTGATGGCTCTGACGTCACTAGGTGATAGGAATTTTTCAGCTCCGTTATAAACTATGGGCCCACTGTCGTATATGCAGTCTGTCGTTGATGGAGGCGTCATTAAGCTGCACATATCAGTATGCTAATGAGTGCCCCGGGGAGGTCCAGATCAGTACAGGAGCTCCAGGCGAAAGAAGAGTACTAGGAGTACTGAGGAAGGGCTCCTGAAGAAGGTGGCGACTAAGCTAAGGCTTGAAAGTTGAGTCTAATTTGGCTACAGGTGACGGAGGAAGGATCACAAGCAGGGAAAAGAGTCAGCTAAGCCTGGAGGGTGGTAATGTGTGTGTGTGCGTGTATCTGTATTGGAGGGGCCAGTTGTGGGTTGGAAGGAGTTGCTGGTTGTCTGTCTATTCAAAGCCTCCGTCTCTTGGTACCCTCCCCCGTCCCTACCCCATACTGCACACAGTAGAAGCTCAATCTATATTTCTGTTGATTACTGGAGTGTGGTGATCTGTGTGTGCCAGGATAAGAAGGCAGGGTATTAGGGAGAATGTTTCAGGAAGTAAACACAGCCTGGGGAAAGATGTGGAAGTGCAGTGAAGCTTCGAGAACAGAAGATTCTGTGTGGTTGAAATATGAGTTTGTGGGCGCAGGATTGATAGCTGATAACCACATTTCCAGGGTGTGCGACGCATAACCTCAGCTGTTGCACCAGTGAAATATTCCTGGAGTCAGTGAGGTCTGTATGAGACGGACACGCAATGCCTTCTGCAGGGTGGGCAGAGAGCTATGGATGAATCTAGGTGGCAGGACTCCTGGAGCCAGTCTGGGTGGGAAGCCACAGTAAGGCAGGACAGACTGGCCCCCTCATGTCCTCTCTCAGGCTATGGCCTTTCTATTCCCGAGCAGCCAACCTGCTACCTGCTCAGGGCAAGGTGAAGAGTCAGGAAGCACAGTGATAGACAAAGGGTGTCAGGTACCCAGGATAATGCCCCAATTCTGTCTCATCTTCCAGGAGGCCTCTCCCATAGCCCGAGGCTCTGAAGGAGCCACAAGGAGAGCCAGGCTACACCTCCCCCAGAACAACATCCTCTATATGTGTAACGTGCATCCCAGTTTACCCAGCCCTTTATCAGCCTCATCAATGATTAATTCACACGAGAGGCAGTGTCCCAAGGCCAGCGGAAAGTCCAGCGCATCACAAGAATTTTCCCTGTGCCAGGCAGCCAAGAACCCACTCTGCTAGATTTTGTTCAGTTCTCCAGTTTGCCCCACCTCCTTTCTTTCAATTAACTCTGCAAATAACTGTTCTTTTTTCATGCCTCCTAATAGACTGTCAGCAACTATTGTCAGGTGCTGAGGTTGTCCTTCTTCAATCTTTTTTGGGGCCTTTCCTGTGACAGGTCTCTGCACTATCTCAGGGGAGAGTCATAACCAAAAAACACCTACTTTGCACTTTGATCATTGGCTTTCTAGAGAGGGCCACCTGAAGACAGCTGAGAAAGTCCTAAGGGGAGAAGAGATGGTCCCTGGCTTACAAGAAGTGGCTTCTCAGAAGCAGGTAGTAGATAAGCTGGAGATAGAGCCAGGGCTGGGGCCCAAAGGTGGCTTTTAGGAAGTTCAGACCTGGACACATGGGGCAGGCATTTAGACAGAAGTCCCTGAGGCAACTGGGGTTGAGCAGGCTTGGCCTGGGGCCCACAGGGTCATAACCCAAGTGGTCCTGGAAAGACGGGGTTGGCTGGACAGAGCACCAGGAATGATTTTAAGACTTGAGACTGCCCAGCCTAGAGGAGAGAAGACAGGGCATGGGGATGGCCATCAAATCCTGATTGAAGAAGAGGGCAGGGATGTTCTCATGCACAGAGAGGGGACCACAGGTAGCAGAGCTAGGGAGGTACACTGGACTGTTTTCAAGGACACTCTGCCCCCATCCCACGATGAAAGGTGAAAGGTAACACGTTCCTCTTGGGTGGCTAGTTTGACCTGACACAGTAGGGAGAGGTGGAGGGGGTCCCACATGGAGTAGGAGGGTGGGCATCTTGCTCACAGCTTTCAGATTGCTGGATCCAGAATCTGACTCCAGGTCTGGACGGTCCCCCACCTGTCTTCCTTTGCCTCTCTAACTGAATCAGGTCGTTCTGTCTTAGACATTCATATCCCCACTCAGCACTTTGCAAGGTGCTCAAAGGGTATTTAAACAACCCTACAAGATCCCATCTTTGCTTCCCTCTTTTGCCTCAGCTCTCACCTTTCCTTCCTCAACTCAGTTGTTTACAAATTCTCACCTGGCCCTGCATGGTCTGAAATCTCCAGAAGGTGCCCATGCTCTTGATTTTCCTTGCCATACTCTCCCTGCCTCCCTCTCTCCTACTTAACCGTTTAAGTCTTATTTATCTTTCAAGTCTCAGCCTAAGACTGAACTTCCTTCATGAATTCTCATCACAGACTAAATTAGGTCCCCTACTAAGTGCCCTAGATGACTCCTATCCTAGCAAATATCACACTGCATTTCGTTCTCTTGATAACCCGTCTGTATCCCCCACCACGAGGACAGGGTCTGTCTGTACTGTCCATATGTATCTCTTCAGCTTCTTGAGCTGATACTCAACAAATATGGAAAGAATGGTTGGATGGATGGATGGATGGATGGATGGATGGATGGATGGATGGATGGGTGGATGGATGGGTGGATGGGGTGCCCATAGGATAATTTATAAGGTTCATGCCTGAGAGCCAAGCCTTCCTTTCATCATGTTCTGGAGCTTGTCCTTGGATCTTCAGATAGGACAGATGGGAGTCAGGTAAGAAGGCAAAGGTGAATAGGTTTTTACCACCATCAAGATTGTGAAGAGGAGGTAAGGAGTAACACTTTTAGAGCTGGCCTTGCCCATCTGCTCTGGCTGCTGAAGGCTGTGCAGGGATCCAGACAGTGTTCTGATGCTACAAAGGACTTGGGGCTCATTTAGATACAGTCAGCCCAAGAACCTGCATTACCAAACAGCAAATCTATCCCTTCTTCTTCTAAGTCTCCATGCCCAGCTTCCTTTTTTTCAATTGTGATAAAATACACATAACATAAAATTTACCATCTCTATTATTTTTAAGTATACAGTTCAGTACTGTTAAGTATAATCTCATTGTTTTGCAACCAATCTCCAGAACTTTTTCACCTTGCAAAACTGAAACTCTATATCCATTAAATAATAACTCCCCAACTCCCCCTCCCTCCAGCTCTTGGCAACCACCTTTCTACTTTTTGTTTCTGTGTGTCAGACTGCTTTCGATACCTTATATAAGTGGAATTGTATAGTATTTGCCTTTTTGTGACTGACTTATTTCACTTAGTATAATATCCTCAGGTTCATTCATGTTATGGCATATGTCAGAATTCCCTTCCCTTTTAAGGCTGAATGATGTTCTATTGTATGTATGAACAACGTTTTGCTTATGCATTCATCTGTCGCGAAATGCTTAAGTTACTCTTATCTTTTGGCTATTATGACTTATGCTGCTATGAACATGGGTGTGCAAATATTCCTTTTGGATAGACACTCCAAAGTGGGATTGCTGGAGCAAATGGCAATTCTATTTTTAGTCTTTTTGTGGAATCTCTGTACTGTTTTTCATGATGGTCACATCATTTTACATTCCTACCAATACTGTACAAGTGTTCCAATTTCCTCACATCCTCACCAAGTGTTATTATATATATATATGTGTGTGTGTGTGTGTGTGTGTGTATATGTTATATGTATTCTAGTTGTTGTAGAAGTGATACTTCATTGTGGTTTTAATTTGCATTTTCCTAATGATTAATCGAGCGACTTTTCATATGTTCCTTGACCATTTGTCTATCTTCTTTGAAGAAATGTCTATTGAAATCCTTTGACCAATGTAAAATCAAGTTATTTGGGGTTTTGTTGTTGTTGTTGAGTTGTAGGAGTCCTTTATATATTCTGGATATCAATCCTTTATCAGACATATGATTTGCAAATATTTTTCTCTCATTCCACAGGCTGCCTTTTCACTCTGTTGATTGTGTCCTTAGATACATATATCTAGCTCTTTTGAGGCCTCTCTGTTTTCTCATTTAAACTTCTCTTTGACATTTATTTTAACCTAATTTCACCTAAAAATGGGAGGAGATGGTAAGATTAATGCTAGTTTCCAATCTTTGGGCCACTGAACCTGATCCTATCCATTTATTATCCAACCATATAATCATTCATTCATTTATCCATTCATTCAGCAAACACAGAGAGGCACAGAGTCCTAAAACCATAGGCCCAAAATAGTGTCACTTGTGCTAAAGCTCATGATACTAAACTTAGATTTAATATCTGACTTAACTGCTGTTCCAGCCTCTCCCAGAAATGTAATCTTAATCAATCTGTCTGGAATTTTTTGGTCAACATCAATGAGGTAATCTGTCACATGGGTCCTCTCCATCACTCCCCACCCCAAAGAAAGAAGAGGCAATCTGCTCCATAAAAACCCTTGCCATCCCTATCCCTTCAAAAGACCTTGTGGTCTAAAAATAATCCTTTCTTTTCTTTTGTTAATACTCCCTTGCCCCATCCTTCTTCCTATAAAAACCTTCCATTTTGTATACCTCCTTGGAGCACCCTTCTAGTTGCTAGATGGGATGCTGTCCAATTCATGAATCCCTTAACAAAGCCAATTAGATCTTCAAATTTACTCCGTTGAATTTTGTTCTTTTACAGATTTGGAGGCAGTGTTGAGACAGAAATGAACTTAAGACAGTATCTGGGGACAACAAGAAACACAGGGATAGTGCCTGTAAACCCCATTTTGAGTTCACGGTCTTTCTTGCCATTTCTGAGAACTGCGGATGAACTCCATTCTCTCTTGTGTTCGAGCTCTCAATTTAATTGGCTTGCCTTTACAGGGTGGGTAAGCTTGATCTGGCAGATGGTTCTGCCTAGAGCAAGCTTCTAGCCTTTCAGACAATTTCCCAGATGGAAAACCCCGGCCCTCAGCTCTGTCCCTCGATTCCAAGTTGGGAACGGCTGCCAGTTTAGTCTTCAATTCCCCATTAATTTGGAATCAGCCTCTGGTTTCCATGTTGAGAACTGCTGGTGGTAGCTGCAGTTCTCCATTTTATTTGGGAATTGGTCCGCAATCCCCATTCCTTGGGTTTTTCTCCTTTTCCCAATCCAAGTTTCCACAGGAATTTATGGTGGTTACCAGCTGGATTTGGACTGGGTCCAACTTAAAAACCGAACTAGATCTAATTCAAGAACTGATTGGGTCCAAGATAGGACTGGGTCTGATTTGGGCTGTACTAGGTCTAGCAGGAGACCTCAGGTGAATATTAAGAAACAGGATCCTTCATATTCAAAGAACCGAGTGTGCCGCCTTCTAGCATACCCACTTATTTTATGCTCAAGAACTATATATAGTCCTAGAAGTTGCAGATATCTGCAAAGGAGGCAAAATCTTGCCTAGAGTTGGCAATGGCCATTGTGAGAAATTTTCCTGTTAAACAAAATCATTTAAAAACTGCACTCAAAAGTAAGAGTTTCCAAATTGAGCAAACAGAACGAGGTACTTATTTTCATTGGCATGCAGAAGCTTTCAAAAGCCTTCAAGATTCCAAAATAGCTTTATCAAAGGACTCGTTACAAAAGGCTAATGAAAAATTAAAGATTCAAGAGATACCTAAGACAAAAGCCATGTGTGTCTCCTATTGCTCTTGTCCCCTCACTTTTTCACCTGAGTTCTCATGTTTTACTAATTCTCTGAACTGTTTTTCCACTCAAAAGAGACTAATAGATAGTTACTGTTTACAAGAAAACTATTCAAGGTTTCAAATAAACCTCTTCAGGTATCCTTTACCCTTTGGTCAAAAACTAAAGGAAGGGCTGCGGTTAAAGAATTTTCTAAACCTAAACCCCAAACGTTTTCTGAAGAATTTGTTAAATGTCTAGATCATTTCCAAATAAGAAAGAAAAAAATCAAAACATTAATGATCAAAAATAAGTTTATCTACTTTTAGTTTCACATTGCAGGAAAACTAAAGATAAAATTAGGTCTACTACTACACGTTTTATGCCACGCTGAGAAATTTTTTTATGAAAAAGCCTGTTTCTAGAAATTATAAAAGGCATTTATAAGTTTGCCAAGCCACAGAATGCCAATATAAAAGACAGTTCATAATTGTTTATCTCTTAGTTTTCATTAGAAACGAAGGGTTAAAATTATAATACATGGAATTAAAGCTACTAGGAATAATAAGGAAACAACTTTGAATGCAAGGAAAGTAAGATGTGTTTTCAGTAAAAGACGGTATAAGAAATGGAAACACATTTTTCTGAAGGAAAAGAAAATAATTTCGTTTTTTTCTCCTAAAGAGAGGAAAAAGAGAAAAGAGGGAAAACAGGACAAAATCTGAATGTAAGAGAGATAAGATATTAAACTAATTAGGCTCATCTAGTATGATAAAAACCCTTGCCATCCCTTTCCCTTCAAAAGACCTCCCGGTCTAAAAATAATCTTTTCTTTCTTTGGTTAATACTCTCTTGCCCCATCCTTCTTCCTATAAAACCCTTCTATTTTGTACACCCCCTTGGAGCACCCTTCTAGTTGCTAGATGGGATGCTGCCCAGTTCATGAATTGCTTAATAAATCCAATTAGATCTTCACACTTACTCGGTTGAATTTTGTTCTTTAACAGAATATAACAGACCTGAGGTCGAATTCTGACTTTGTAAACTGAATACCTATGTGACCTTGGACAGAACAACCTCTCTAGTCTTTAGTTCTGTTTCCGTAAGCGGAGAAGAAATTGAAAATGTAGCCAGAAGGAAGGACTTGAACCTACCTTATGGATTTGTTGGAAGAAACAGAAATAGTGTGCAAAAGGCCTGTCCTGGGTGGGCACTTAATAAATGGTAGCCATTGTTATTTCCTGGTGGCTAGCACTGGGTGAATGTGGCCCTTCTCCAGGGTTCCTCGAGTCTCAGGATCAAGAAACCAATGCTCCCTGGGGGTTCAGCTTTAGTTTATTTGCCCAAGAGATCATTAATTGTTGGCAAATCTGAGCAGAACTTTGCCTGACCAAGCCTCTCCCTATTGTGATAGTGACAAAGTTTCTCTCATGTCACATGTGCTGACCTTGAGGACTGGGAGGCAGGGAGTGGGACCTGCTTGGAAAGGAAGCAAGTTGTCCCTTGTTTGTAGAGAGCAGAGCCTTTTGTAAAAGACTTTTCACTGATGACAGCAGGATTTAATCAGATTGTCTTGGTTGGAGGAATGGTGATAAGGCTAACAGAAAGGACACAGTTTTGTTTGGATCATGGAACTCTCTGAACAGGAGAGCAATTGGAAGGCAGCCCAGAAGAGGAGGGAGGCCTTATCAGTCCTTCCTGGGACAGATGGGTCCTTCTCCTGGACAAACGGGACTTTCCCTTTCTGCCAAAGAACACTTTGCTCCTTAAAGTCTAGAAGCAGCTTCCAAGAGGATGAGAACAGAGGAGGGGCTGGAATTCTGGACTCAACTTCCAATCCAAGTTCCATCCCTCACCAATGGTGTCACCAGCTCTCGGTCTTTCCGAGTCTCAGTTGCTTCATCTGTAAAATGAACACAAGAAAAACCTACCAGGAGCGGTTGGTGTGGGAGGATATATGACACACAGGCGGTCCTGAGGCAAAGGTTGGTTTCCTCTTTCTCCCTTTCCTCATAAGTTTCTGCTTCCTACTCAGCTCTCAAACCTCC
>NW_006443570.1:19580668-19595430 GCF_000325575.1 Pteropus alecto | reverse complement strand
AGAGCCTTTCCTTCTGGAATATTTATTATTATTATTCATTCATTCATTCATTGAAGAAATGATTTAATTTTTTTCCCCCTATCTACCTCACCCTCTGGAATATTTTGACCATCTCTATTTCACTTCCCAAAAACTCTTCCTGTCCCTCAAGACCAGCTCACATGTGCTACCACCTTTGCCTGATGTTGTGGCCCATCTTGACAACACCATACCCAGAACCCTTTTAGGACATACCAGTTGCCTGTTACTCTATGTTTGTTTATTTGTTGGTTTGTTTTAGCACAAACTGTGCTTTTGGTAGTAACATTCATCCCTGGCATGCCCTTACCAGACTGTGAGAACCTGGGAGGCAGAGTGGTATATGATTTGCCCACCTTGGTTTGTAGTTCAACGTGTAACCCAGAGCTCTTCTCTCTTCTCGGAACAGATATCCAAAAGACAGTATTGACTGACAAACAGCACGTGACTGACAGGTGGACCCACTTGATTCCCTTATCAAGCATCCAGAACTCCCCCCAACACGTACACATATATGACCTACTTCCTTCAACAAGATGTCAAAGTGGAGCCCCTTACCATTTAATTTGCAAAGCATAGGATCTCTCTGGTGGGTGGGTGGGGGTTCTCACTCTGTGTCTGTCCCCACCTCGACATCCTTCACACTCTAGATATGTGCCCTTAAGGGATCAGAGGAAGACATTCTGACAGTTCAGATCACAGAGTTCTGTAATGTTAGAGCTGGAAAAGAGGCTGGAGATTATCCAGGCCAATTTTCTGAGGAAACTGAGGCTCAGAGAATCTAAGAGACTTTCCAAAGGTCACACACACTTGGTCCATCTGGACTAGAATGCAAGTCTCTTCCTCTATTAATTTTACTCTAAGTGTTCAGCCAACATTAATGAGTCTTCTTTGTGGGTCAAGCCTTAGCTAGGCATTTGCACATTCATTCTTATATTTATTTCTTACTATACTGCTTGAGGTGGCTATTACCATTATTAAACAGAGGGGCCAACTCAGGCCTCAAAAAAGAGAAATGACTGGCCCAAGACCTCATGGCTAGTGAGTGGCCGAGTTAGAATTTGAACCCAGATCTTTCAACTGCCATTTTAACACCCTTTCCACCAAGCCTGCTGGCCCTCTTTGGCAATACTGAAAGGCTGATGAGAGAGCTGGCACCTGTGCCCATCTGAGAGGAAAGGGCAAGGATTAAGGCCCATTGGAGACATTGCGGGGCACAGATGAGGGCAAGAGACCAGAACAATGGCCTTCTGAAAGAATATAGAAGAATATGGCTCTGCTTTGCATAACATGCAAATTAGGCCTCACGTCCTCAGGACAGTTCAGTATTGTTGAGAGTAGGCAGAGCAGAGGCCCTGACAAGCAGAGCTTCCTGATGGCAGATGGGTCCCACACTCCCAGCCCAGGCCTGCCTCACGCCTCCTACTGGACACTTCCTCAACGCAAGCATCATCCTCACCCAGTCCCAGGACTAATATTTTTACTTCTTTTGGGCTTTGATTTCCTGGTCTCAAATGGGATGATGACGATAATGGTCTATATGAAGGTTGTTTTCCTAAAATGCCACTTTGGGGTGGTCAAGGCTCCATTCAAATACCTTTGGTCCCCACGTACTACATAATAACAACAGTTTTGACTTGTTTTTAAGCACCTACAACATTCTGGAACTTAGTTACACCTTTACAGCATCCTACTTTACAAATAAAAAACTGAAGCACAGAAAAATCAGTTGCCCTAGGTCACACAGCTAGTAAGTGCCAGAGCTGCGACTTAATCTCAGGATCATCCAATTTCAAATCCTGGGCTCTTTCCATGACATCAGGACTCTTGTTATTTGCTATTCAAAGTCCTCCATAACCTGTCTTAACTTTTCTTTCTAACCCCAGCTTCATCTACACAGGCTCACTCACTGGTGCCCTCTACATTTTCCCCATCTCTCCAATGGCCTGGATGTATATGTTTGTATTTGGATGTAAATATATTTGTATCAATGTTTAGATACATTTATATGTATGTGGGATTTGCGATATATATACATGTTTATGTGTATGTATAGTGAGTATAATGCATATGCATTTGTTTGTGTGTGTTCACGTGAATGCATTTATAGATGTTAGTGTGTGTGGTAGATGTATGCATGTGCATGTTAGAATGTGTATGTCTGCATGTATATATTCCAATGACTGGGGAGAATTTGACAAGTACTCCATGAAGTATTGTACCTAGTTAGAAAGAAAAAAAGAAAACCCTGACAGCTGATAGCTGGCCAATAGGGTAACCAATTATTCCAGTTTGCCTGAGACTGTCCCAGTTTTAGCACTGAAAGTCCTACATCCTGAGTATGTCCTTAGGCCTAAGCAAACTGGGATGGCTGGTCACCCTACAGGGACCAACAGGCTGTTGTGTTCCCTGTTGAACATAAACAATTTCATAGATCAACATCAGCTGAGGTCACTCTATGACCATGATAGAACAAGACAAAAATAAGGACAAAAATTATGTGATTCAAAAATAATCAAATATCCTTCTCTCCCAGCTAATATGAGTGACTACTGCTTCATTAGCAATGAAAACTCCAGCCCTGCTTTGGTCCCCCTACTTCCTAGACAAAAATTAATATGTCCAATCATTAAATTTCCCTTGCTTCTTGACAGCCTTCAACCCAAAACAAAATTTTATGTCTTAAAGTATTCTCTAAAATTGCCCAACACAGCCCCAAATGCTATAACGAGCCCATCCTGTTTCTTACTAAGATGCCTCACAGTTCTCCATGGTGATTAAGAGTGTATCGCTGGTAGGGGGCTTGAGTTTTATCACTAAGTGAGAGACTAGCAAAATCTCATGTGGAGAGAATGTAAAAATTCGACTTTCATTTGTTCAACAAATATCTAATGAGCACTCACTACGTGTCGGTCACTGTGCTAGGCAGAGGAAACAAACCCAATCCTTGTCTTCGAGGAGCTTAGTAGATTAGAGAGATAGACTAAAAATGACAAAAATAAATACGCAATTAAAAACCATACTAATTGCTAGGATCCCCATTTAGTGGGTCAGGGGAGATTTAACAGCTCCTAACCCAGCCCTGCCAGTCAAAGAAGTACCCCATTCAAATCTAGATTCCCTACCTTGCAGCCTCTTGAAGTACCTCTTGGGTTGTTAAAATTCTGTCTGCAGGCCTAGATCTATTTGGGGTTGGAAGCAGAGAGAGCCAGAAATTTTGTTTCTCTTCTCAAGTTTACTTGCTAAAATTAGTCCATTGGGGCTCCAGGTAGTAAATCCCATCCTAGAAGGAGTTCCAGGTCATAGTAGCAGCTAGATGTTGGGAAGTGGGTCTCCAGTAAACCCTGCTGGGTGGGAGAGCTTATCTAGAGTGCCTGGGACCTAAGCACTTTCGACAGGCTCTAAAAACATTTGAGACCTGAAAATAAACTTACAGTGGCAGCAAAATACAAAAAGCAAATTGGAAAATAAAAATCAACAACTTAATAATTAAATGTTTTCCCAAAAAGTAAACTGTCAAGGACAACTCAATTTAACGTCTAAAGTTTATTTGCTGTAGGTTGGATGTCTGTAAGCTGCCAAGTCTGAAATGAAGAACGCATTATCTGAGATGAGAAGTATATTAAATGGAATAAACAAAGGAAGAAACAGAGTAAATAAAGAAAAGGATCAAATGCCCTATCTAGAGGATGGGAAAGCCAAGGACACTCAATCAGAATGGCAAGAGATAAGATGTCAAGACTATAAAAATAATTTAAGGAGCATATGGGACACTATTAAGGGTCCAAATATCCATCTGATCGGCGTAACTGAAGAAAATAAAGATGTAAAACAGCTGTTCGAAGAGATAATGATGGAAAACTTCCGTAATCTGGTGAAGGAAATGGACAGAAAACCCCAGGAAGCTCAGAGAATTCCAAAAATCAGGGATCCAAAGAGGCCCACACCAACATACATCATAATTAAAATGCCAAACGTTAAATACAAAGAAAGAATATTAAAAGCAGCAAGAGAAAAACAGATAGTTACTTACAAGAGAACACCCATAAGACTGGCAGCTGATTTATCAAAAGAAACTACGCGAGACAGAAGGGCTTGGAAAAAAAATATTCAAAGGTTAAGACCCAGGATCTACAACCAAGAATAATTTATCCAGCGAAGCTTTCCAGACAAAAATAAGCTGAAGGAATTTGCCACCACCAAGCCCATATTACAGGAAATGTTGGAGGGACTTCTTTAAGAAGAAAAAAAAAGGTATCGAAAACAGGAATAAAGAATGGGGTGAGGGGTTAAAGAAGTACAAATTAGTAGCTGATGGATGGACATGGGGATGGGGAGCACGGCCTAGGGAATGCAATTAGAATGAATACGTTGGCTAGGTAGAGGGTCAGGGGAGGGAGGGAGCCATAGGGGGAGGGACCGTTTTACAAACTATATAGATGTCTAACCAATGTACTGTGTACTTGAAACTAATTAAAATAAAAAAAGTTTTTAAACTATAAAAAAACCCTCAACATTTAAAAAATCCATTTAGAAAATAGGCAAAAGATAGGAGAAATCTCATCAAAGAGAATATGGATAGAAAGTAATTGCACTAAAAAGATATTCAACATCATTAGCTCTTAAGAAAATATAAATTAAGACTGCAATGCGATATTACTCTACACTTACAAAAATTTCAAAATTAAAAAATAGTGACAACACCAAATGCTGGTGAGGATTAAGAGAATTTGGATCATTTATACATCGATAGTGGGAATGTAAAATGAAATAGCTACTCTGGAAAAGTTTGCCAGTTTATTTAAAATTATATGCCATTAATATATAATTCAGCAATTGTGTTCCTGAGCATGTATTCCAGAAAAATGAAAACTTAAATTCATGCAAAAACCTGCACATAGATGTTCATAGCAGCCCTATTCGTAATTGTTCCAAACTGGAAATAACACAGATGTCCTTCAATGGATGAATGGTTAAACAGACCATGGTGCACACAGTGCAGTACTATTCAGCATTAAAAAGGAGCAAACTATTGTTAAACAGAACAACTTCGATAAATTTCCAGAGAATTATGCTGATTGGACTGGAAAAGGCCGATTACGAAAAGTTATATATTATATGATTCCATTTTCAAAACATTCTTGACAAAATTACAGGAACAGAGAACACATTAGTAGCCGCCAGGGCTCAAGGATGGGAAATGGGGGTGGGAGGGAAATGGATGTGGCTAGAAAAGGGTAACATGAGGTTTCCTGTATGATGGAAACACTGTATCTTGGTTGTATCAGCATCAATATCCTGGTTGTGATATTGTACTATAGTTTTTCAAGGTGTTACCACTGGGGAGAACTGGGTTAAGGATTCATGGGGTCTGTGTTTTACTTTTTATAACTGCATGTGAATCTACAATTAATTATCTTAAAAGGTTTTATTTAAAAATTGAATTCTTCTCTACAGATCTCAAAGGTTTGCATGACAGAGAAAAGGAAAAATTTATTTAGGAACTTTGTTAATATTCTTACGCACACACACCAGGACTCCATTAATAAAACATTCTGGTCAATGAACCCTTAATTAATGACCATTATCAATGAGAATACCCAACCAAAAAGTCTTAAAGTCTAAGAAGAATGACTCTTTCATGGTAGGATTTCTGACACAAGACCTGAAAGTTCAGAGCTTGCAGCCACTTTGTTAGGAAGCCTCCCACAGCCCCTAATCCCCGCACGTTTTTGATGGTGTCCCTGACTCTTGCCAGCTGTGGCTTGTCTGGCCTGCCCCATATGTACAATGGGGGTGTTTGCAGGTCTCAATGAGTTGATGTTGTTAAGTGTTTAATATAGTTACTTCCTCTTCCCCACCTCCTTTTCTTTTTTCTTTGAGAATGACGTTTAGCCTATCTTCTGGGAACACCTAATATTTGAGGGCTGAAAATGGCAGGTGGTGGAGCAAAGGTTGTTGGGATCTGAAGAAGAAACACCAGCGATCTAATCTGGAGAAGGTGAGAGGTCTTGTGTGATCAAGGAAGCCTAGGAAATGGGGTGTGTGTGCTGAGATGAATGTTCCTGGTAGAAGGGCACGTGATGTGTTGACAAGCTGACATTTCAACAGTGTATATCTTTCTTCCCAGTATAAAGCCCCACAGAACCAAGAGAGTCAGTCTCTCGGAGGGTCACTGCCACTGTGTTCTGACATTTGCAATGTTCTCGGAGAGTCCTGGTGTTGTGTACTTCTATTCTTTTCTATGTAGGTGACTTGGTTCATACCTTCATAGGCCTTGTCATTACATTACATAAATCAACCCACTGAAAAAAAACTTCTGCCTTACAATTCTTTATTTGGAAAATATGCTTGCTCAATCTGCTGCGCTCACTTTTAAGGATGCAGAGCTAGGTCCCTAATCTGTAGGTTGGGGACTTTTTCTCTGAGACTGGAGAGCACTGTCATACCAGGCATGGCCACCAGGAAGCAAGCAAGAGCAGCGCCGGCAGGATCTAGAGAAATTCCATTAGGAGTAAGACCCGAGGAGAGAAGGAAGAAAGATGCTCCTAAGGCTCCCAATCACCAGAAAGCAGGAAAGTCTCCCAGGCTGTGAAGATCGAAATTCTTTTGCTGATGAAGCCTGTCCTTGGTGTTACCTGCAGGATGGTGAGCACTGAGGCCATGCACGCTCCATAAGTCCTATCCTGTCCTGTGGGGGTGTCTGCTCTGAACAGACTGGTGCCATAGTGCCTCACTGCCTGCCTGGCTGCCTTCAGTACCACCTGCCACAGTGCTGTGATGCTCAGAAGAGAGCTTCGGGTAGACCCTGCTGGAGCCTGACCCAAGGTTATCCTTTGTACTCTGCACTGAATCTTCCCGATTCTGGCTTCCTTAATCTCTAGAATTTGTCCGAGTTATAACAAAAGGACAGCAGCCTGGAGATCAACTCACCTTGTGATAACGGCATCTTGCTCTTCCTGCCCCACTGGGTGCAGCCTTCGAAGAACTCAGGTGCTTCCCTATATGCCAGCTTCTGTTTCCTAGTAACTAGAATCTTGTGATAGAATAGGAATGCAACCGATTTCTCCTGACATCAATGTCCTGTAAAGTGTATTTGATGGTTCCTGCTGCCTGGATTCCAGAACTATCCTGCTTCATGTCCTAATTGTGACCTGGCTGTTGAGCATTCTTTGTATTATGAGAGTTATCCTTCGAGTTCAGAACCTCCAAGTTCATTTTTAAAGACAGCTGGAATTTGTTATTTTCCTTGTAAATAGAGAATGCTAAGTGACATAGATGAGCTAAATCTAGCAAATGATAGCATATGTAAGGGATATGCTACTTGTATGGGCCTGAAAATGAGTCCAAAACCACCTGCACATGGGCCAGATGGTAGAAATGGACCCAGGCAGGAGCAGAATGTGAAGTAATAGCTTGAGGAATCTGGGAACAACACAGCAGGAGCCAGCAAGAAAGTGAGAATGTCCTTTCTCTGCTATAGCTTCATTAATGGAGCATAGAATTTGGACAAGCCAGGTGATACTCATGTGATGGCCTGCAGAATGCTCAGAAAGGCCACTATAGGGAGGAATCTGTAAATCCCATCAAAAGAGAGGTAATTGAAGGAGCAGAGTTGTTCAGCCTGGAGCGGAGAAGGCATGCTGTCTTAAAATACTGCTTTCGCAAATGAACAGGACAAGCAGAGACTCGGGGACATGGACAATGGACTAGTGGTTACTAGAGGGTAGGGGGTGGGGGAGGAGGGGAGAGGTAGACGGGGTAAAAGGGGTCAAATATATGGTAGCTGAAGGAAACTGGACTTTGGGCGGTAATCACACAAAAGAATATATGGATGTCAAATGATAATGTACACCCGAAACTTATATAATTATATTAACCAATGTTACCCCAATAAACTTAATTAAAAAAATAAAAATAAAATAAAATAGTGCTTTCTCAGTCATCTGACAATTATTCCTGGCATATAAGGCGCTACTAGAAAAGCAAGACATGTTCAGAGAACTAGCTGTCTAGTACCCCAATGGGGGAAGTTCAGGGCTCTGTGACAGTGCATGCTCTAGAAAGAAAGTGGGCTTCCCGGAGGAGTGGGTATCAGGTGAGTCTAGTAGGATGTGTAGGAAAAAGTTACTCTAGCAAATAACCAGGTGGGTGGGCATGAGAGAGGTGCCTTCTAGGCAAGGGCAGCAGCAGGTGCCAGGGCTATATGGGGAGTGGGCATGCTGTCTTGCATGGAGTGGAGGCTGAGGGTGAGGAAGCTGGTACCGGATCAGAAAGAGCCTCAGATGTCATGCCAAGGGAACCATTGAAGGTTTTAAGTAGAGAAGTGACAAGATGAGATTTGCATTTTTAAAAGATCACTGTGGGAAAAGATTTAGAAGCAGAAAAGACTAGAATATATGAGACGAGTTAGGAGTCCGAGAAGGGAAGGGGTCTGGGCTGGTGGAGTGGCAGTGGGGACAGGGGAGGAATCAATGGGAGGGTTATTGTGGTGGTAGAACAAGGAGGAGGAGAAGAAAAGAAGAGGAGGTCACGGAAGGCCTCATCTACCAAGTAAGACACTTAGCGGTGAGGGTGGCAGCTGGTCTTCCAAAACAACCATTCTGGCCATGGGAACAGAACCATGGGCCACCAAAGGTTACATTGTCAGAACAGCCAGACTGGGTCTGGTTTTCAGAGACTGACACACAGTAACCAGACCCATAAGGGACTGCCTCCTAGTTCTAAATACCAATGTGTTAATTCCCAGTAGGGAATCGAACTTCAAAAAATCTAAATGGATCTCAGAGGAACCAGACTATATGTGCCAGTCAACAGGTACCTCTACCCAGTCATCCAGGGCCCTGGAGGCTGGAAGGGTCATCAGAGGTTATCAGAGAAGAATAAAAATGAAAGTATGGGTGTAGGTGTGTGGGGAAACTGTAAGGCTATTAATCATGACTGTGAGCTACCTTCTGGCAAAGACTGTTGTGCCCTGATATACACACATTGCCTGTGAATATATACACATTGCTCATGTCTGCCTGATTCAACGCCTCTCACCCCGGTGTGGGAAATTACCAGATTTCACCTTTCCCTGTGATCTCCCATTTCCTGCACATCTCTCCCAACCTACTTTGGGCCACTCTTTTCAGTTGACACATTTTCCCAGTGCATGCAGTACCTTATTTCTTACATACTGTGGAGGTTAAAAATATAAAAGTTGAGAAATGATTTACATGTCATATGGTAGAATCCTAGAGCTCATAAATGCTATAAAATTCTCTATTTATTACGCGAATGCCTATGGGGTATTTTTTATAACTCAGTATTATTCAATGTATACAGGATTTTGGGGGGAAACATTAAAGCATTGATTTTCAACAAGTCTTGGCATAGAAAAAAGCTGACGCGAGGGATGATGGGGAATGGAGAGAATGTTCTAGAGCAAAAAAAGATTTACGAGTCATAACATGCCCTTAAAATGCATTCTGTATGCTTGTTTGGAGTCTAATCCAAACACATCAGTCATAAAAAGACATTTTTTGGAAACAGTTATTGAATACCCATATTAGATCATATCAAAGAATTGTTAAATTTTAAAGTGTGGTAATAACATTGTGCTTATGTGAGAACATGTCTATATATTTTATTTTATTTCGTATGCCTTTTTATGTCTATATATTTTAGAGATGTAAAATATGGGATGAAATGACAACATCCTAATGTCTGGAATTTGTTTAAAAATGTTTCAGCAAAGGACAAAAATAGATGAATCTGTGGCAAAACTTTGATAATTGTTGAATCTAGGTCATGAGTAATGGGGGTTCATTGCACTACTCTATTTTGTATGTGTTTGAACATTTTCATAATCATAAAAAAGTCAAAGATGGGTTGAACAGCAGGAACAATAAAAATTAAGTGTCTAGGGTAATTTCTTACCACCTAATTCTCACTCTCTCTCATATTACTTGGGAGACAGGAGAAATTCATCATAAGATTGGGACCAAGGGCTTGCTAATGCTGAGTTTTCAACAAGGATTTTGTTGAAGATTGAGTAAGAGACTGTGATGTGGATGAGTTTTAGTTACTTTTTTTGAAAAATTTCAGGAGGACATTGAATATTAGTTACTCTGCTTGAGAAAAGATTCTGTAATGAGCTGGTGGTCCACCAACAGATACAGACCTGGGAGGCAGCAGGGGGCAGGAGTGAGAAATCTGGCGTCTGAAGCAGACAAATGGGGTTCTGGCCCTCACTCTAAACCTTAATTAGCCACAGGATCTTCGATAAGTCACTCAACTTCTAAAAGCCTCGGTCTTCTCCTCTGCAAATGGGAATGATAATAATTGCCTTGTAAGGTTTTATTAGAATTAGTTGAAATATTTCTGTGCTTGGCACATGATAAATACTCATTAATCATTAGCTACTATTATTATTCTTCCAGCATTTAGATCGCCGAAATTTCTTTATTGTTATTATTATTATTTTTGTAATATGACTTTTGCAGGTTCCTAAAAAATATGAATACAGAAAAAAAGTGTGTGTGGGGAAGGGGGGTGGGGGAGGTAGAGATTTCACTATCCAGAAGCTGGACTACTGCTCACATCAATTTTTTTCAGGTTCTCTTTTATTCATGGGGATCTCCCAAGATCTCTCCACACCACTTCCACCTTTCCAGAAATCTCACAGTGGAGGGACGTCCTTGCACTCGAAATTAACATTCCTAGAATACATATTTGGAAAGTGATTCAAGTCTGCCCTTTGAAAACAGAGGAAATAAAGAAAATAAATTTATTTAAAAAAATTATTCTGCAAAAGAGATTCAAATATACATTTTGAAAACAAGGGGAATTACAGTGCACAGGTAAAGTATGCATTTGAAAGAAGATTTAGATACACATTCAAAAAGAAAGGTGGTCACAGTATTTGCTCAGTCTTGTTAATGTTAGAAGACCTGATATAATGTGCTTTTGATTATGGAAAGCTCATCTTCCTCTCACTGAGAATGTATAATCCCTGTGTTTGTACCTGTCTCTCTCCCTTGAGGGACATGGTGAGAGGTGGGGAAAGGAGGGCCAGCTACTGGTAGTGGCAAACTACGGCAAACATGGTCAATAATTATGAATACTGTCAGAAATTCCACTTCTGTGTACATATCTGAAGGAAATGAAACCACTCTCTTGAAGAGCCATCTGCATGCCATGTTAACTGCAGCATTATTTACAATAAGCCAAGATATGGAAACAACCTAAGTGTCCATCAATGGATGAATGGATGAAGAAAAAATATATATATAATATAATGCATATATACTTATCCTATCTTATCCTATCCTATCTTATCTTACCTTCTCTTCTCTTATCTTATCTTACCTTATCTTATCTTATCTTTTATGTGCATATAATGAAATATCATCTTATTTTATTCATCTGTAAGAAAGAAGGAAATCTTGCCATTTGGGACAAAATGGATGGACCTTGAGAACATTATACTGAGTGAAATAAATCAGACAGGAAGACAAATACTTTTTGACATTTGGTTGACATTGGCCCTTATTTTGTAAGACTGAGCAGGAAAAGGAAAAACATACAAACATAAAAACATACAAATATTTTGTATGATCTCACTTATAGGTGAAGTTTGAAAAAAACAAACTCATAGAAACAGAGAGTAGAAAGGTGGTTGTCGGGGGCTGGGGGATGGGGAAAATGAGGTGATGTTGGTCAAATGGTACAAATTTCCAGTTATAAGATGAATAAGTTTCTGGGAATGTAATGTATAGCATGGTAACTATAGTTAACTATACTGTATTTATATACTTGAAAGTGGCTAAGAGAGTAGATCTTAAAAGTTCTTACCACGCGGGTGGGGGGTGGGGGTGAGGAAAAAGATAACTGTATGAGGCAGTGGATGTGTTAACTAACTTTATTGTGGTAATCATTTTGCAATGTTTATGTATATCAAATCATCGCGTTGTGGACCTTAAACTTACTCAATGTTACATGTCAATTTTATCTCAGTAAAGCTAGGGCTGGGGAAAGAATTAGGAATCCGTTGGTATTCATCATCTGTGTTCTAGTTTATACCAGTGGTCCTAAGGTGATTTATCCTGTGCTCCAGGTGGATGTTTTGATCCTTAATCCATCGCAGTGGATTTAGAGACATCTCAATCCTTCATGTTTAGACACAGGCTTGGATACACAGTCCCACCATTTCATAAGTGTTCTCTGAATTTGCCCTTTTCCTTCACTGTCTAACATTTGTCACCCACCCTCAGGGGAATAAACACTCACCCATGACCCAGATCCATGGCTTAGTCATTCCATCTTTTTCTGAAGTACACGGCACTGGGGTCAGCCAGTGTTTTTCCTTTTCCTGCTCGATCTTACAAAATAAGGGCCAATGTCAACAACCAAATGTCAAAATAAAGGCATAGAAAAGCTAAAAGTGGGGAAGGTACCATGGGACAGCTGAAGTGTTGGTTCAGTAGGGCCATGAAGGTGTCCTAGCTTAGCTAACTGTGACAGGTGACCTAGGACTGCTGGAGTATAAATATAAAAGTGTCAGTGCTCCAACTGTCTAGGGGAGCTAGTGCTTTGACAGGTTCACTCTGCGGGGAATACAAGGATGTGTCTGCCGCTGTCATCCACTTAATCAGCTAGGAGTTGGCTAGAATTGCACTTTTTGCTTTCTCCCTCCCCTGACTAGGTTTCAGCCTCAGATATGCTTCTCTGAGATTCCTTTGGTCACCAAGATGAGGCCTGCCTATCCCTACAGTTTCTCAGTCCCACCTTTGAGAGAGGAGCCAGTCTCACCCCATCACATGTTGTATCTTGCTTGTTACATTCCCAAAGGGTGAGCTTATCAAGGGGCAACTTTGCTTTATTGCTCGGTATTAAATGTCCAGTTCATCCTTACATGACCCATTGTGATCCGATTTCTATATTTTCCATCCCTTATCTCACTTGCTAAAACTTCTGGGGGGCCCGGCGCTGACCCTTGATTGACACTTTCCTAGACCTCTCTTTAGCATCCGGTACGTCACCACTATTGCCTGCAAATTCTGTTCTCTTGGCTTCAACACTCTTTTCTGCTTCTCCTTCTCCTCCCTGTCTGCCCACTCTACTTCCTCTGTCCATCTAAATCGGTCGTGCTCCTCAATGACCCCTGCCCGGGTTCCTTGTCACCTGTCGTCTGTCTACTCCCACAGATCTATTACACATATGTGGATGACTCCTAGCCTTGCCCTTCCTCCTGAGCTCATGGGAGACCCCCAACCCACACACACCAGGATGTCACTCAGGCACCTCAAACTCAGTAACAGCCAAATCAGACTCCTTAGAATCATCGTCTGATCTCTGCTGACTTCTCTGGCCTCACGCTCTCTCCCAATTGCTATGAGGTATAGCAATACCAGACTGGACACTGAGGTGACCTTATAGCTAATTAAATCAACCTGATGTGGAAGGAAACAGAATGTTATTCAGACTCTTGGAATAGCAGCTTGGCATAGTGTCACAGTGATTCCATCTGCTTTATGTTCGCAAAGCCTCAGTACAGGCCCTTGGAAACTCTGGTGAAGTGGCTGCAAACTTGATAGCCTACGGGGCCAGGTGTTTTTTATATGAGTGAAAGTGAGGGACAGGGGAGTGGTGAACTGGAGAACATATGCTCCACCTCAAAACAGGCAACAGTCCTTTCTAGCTTCGGCCAGGTATAGGCTTGTGTGAATGTTGCCACAATTTCTGAGTTTTCAAGAGAATCCAGAAATCTGGATTTTCATGTGAATCTTCCCATTGGGAAATGTTGACGACAAATTCAAAATTTAAAATGTGCTGTGACCCAACTAATTTTTTAAAAACACTGTGTGAATCAAATCAAACATACCTCTGGGTCACATCCAGCCCACAGGGCATGTGTCTGTGAACTACAGAGGACAGAATGTGTGGAGGCTTGGCAGACAGACACCAACTCCAAAATCAGTTCTGCTACTCTGTAGCTATGTGTCTTTGGGTAAGTCATCCAATCTCTCCAATTTCCTCATCTGTAAAACAGGGGTAACAGTACTCCTCCACTGAGTTGTAATGTGGATAGAGATCATGTTTGTAAAATGGCTGGCACAGAGCAGTTTCCTGAGCAGAAGTCGATTAATCAGCACTATTGACACAAGTATAAAAAGAACATGTTTACATGGTCCGCATAGGGAAATAGGGTGTATGAACACCACCAAGGAAGGGCGAGCGAGCCTGGATGAGAGTGCCACAAGCACCTCAGTCCCTAGGGAGCAGTTCTCAGTGGCGCTTCCCTTGTGCAAGGAGAAAATATCCCCCTGAACCACCCTCCTTTCTTGGGCTCTGATTCTTGGCTCACCCAGCACCTTTCTGAACAGGAATTCCACTGCCCATTTCCCTGGTACTGGAAATGGCAGCTCTGGATGAGCAATGTGGCCTTTGCAGGCTGCAGACAGACCCGATTTGCACCCCAGTGTCATTTGAGTTTAGTTCTCTGTTGCGCTTAGGAAAACCAGGTGCTCCACGCTGGGGTTCTGAGCCTGGAACTGGCGGGAGGGCCTGACTAAAAGACGACCTTCCTGAGAACCCCTAGATGTTACCCTCATTGTCACCCCCAAACTGTCAGCCATGAGGAGCTTCTGCAGGGCCTCCCAGAGATTAAGAGGCCTGGGCCGCTTCTCTTATTTGATCCAGGTAAATTAAAAATGAACACTTGCCAAGACAAGTTTTTATAGTATATTTTATTTTATTTT
>NW_006443570.1:19574680-19580603 GCF_000325575.1 Pteropus alecto | reverse complement strand
AATTTTTTTTTACACTTACTGTACCTGGTCTTCCTAGGTGGTCTCCCATCTAAGTACTAAGCAGGCCCAACCCTGCTTAGCTTCTGATATCAGATGGGATCGGGCTTGTTCAGGGTAGCATGGCTGTAGACTACAGTATATTTTAAACATTTACGTTTAACAAATTAACACATTGTAACATACAATATAGTGTTATTTAACTGTGCTATACACAGGATAATTTACATGGACCTGCCTTCCCCACGGTACAGAAAACCTTTCTCCAATTCTGGCCTCTCATCATCTCATGCTTCAAAATGCAGCTCCTCTGCTGCGAATCCTTCTTCGGCTTTCTCTTGAAGACACTCTCTGAACAGATTTGTGCTACTGTATACTTTAAATATTGCAATGTTAGATTTGTGACGCTGCCTCCCACTGGCCTGGGAACTCCTTGAGGAAAGGGGTTGTATAAGCTCTTATCTGTAACTCCAGTTCCTAGGAGTGGGTCCGGCAAGCCGTAGATACTAAATGAATGGATGGAGGGGTGCATGGTTGGGGAGCTGTACCTCCAGCTCTGCTCTTCTCTGGATTCTGGACAGTATTCCTTTTGAAGGCTCGCCTTAGAGATGAAGTCTGTCTGATCCTCACCTGGGAGAGCCTCACTTCTTTCTGGTGAAATCCCTCCACATCTTCAAGTTCAGCTCAACAGCAACCACCACCTCTGGCGCCTGCACACAGCCACACAAAGCTCCAAGCCACACACATTTTCTCATCTGATCCCAACAACCACCCCATAGGTAGATACTATTACTTTATTTTTCACGGACTAGGAAATGGGCTAGAAATTATTTCATAGATGATAAAACTGAGGCCAGAAAGAGACTTGGCTAATGTCTCATAGTGAGATGGATATAATTGCAGTTTCCACTTCAGTGCTAGGAACGCCCTTAGTTGTGACATGAATGCTGCTTTGATTTTTAGAGTTGGCAGTGAGAAGCAACAACTCAAAACAGGAAATGGCTCTTTCCTCAAGCTCTCTCCTTCCTTCCTCTTAATATATCAAACATGATCAGCAATTTAGAAGCTGTGGTTGGCCACTTGTGGAAAGAAAGCGTAGGCTCTGGCTGTAAGCTATGATAAGACTGTCATTTAGATGAGAAACCCATGTTGCGATCATCTCTCCCGCAGATTGTACAGTCTTCTACAGGCATTACCCTGCTGGGAGTAAAGAAACCATTACAGCTTCCAAACACTTCTCCAAAGCTTCTCAGTAAAACTTACTGAACATATATCCCAGGCATATGGAATAGAATAACACTGGCATTAGTGCCAATGCTTTTCATTCCTGAGCCCATGATGACATAACCAATAGACCCAGGCAGGAATCCTTCCCATCAAGCCAGAGAAATAGCCCATTTCAGTGTAGCAATCCAAGCAACTGCAATCAATCGACTGGAGTTGGTGCAAACCATCAAACCTACTTAATATTTTATCCTATCGCATGCCAGGCTGTTGCTAGGAAATGCAGAGATGAATAAAACATTGTTTCTGCCCTCAAGTCTGGAGGCAGGATATGGACAGGGGTTGGGAGGAGACAGACCTGTGGACACATATTTATTATCAGGTTAAGTATTAAACCAGGGATAAATATATTAACACAGTATTGTGGAAGCACATGTGAGACAATGACTAATTCTCCCTAGAAGCGTGACACAGAGGTCAGTCTTGAAGGATGAATAGGAGTTGCATAGGCCGAGCAAGGTGGGATGGGTATTCCTGGCAAAGGGACTAACATATACTAAGGCTTGGGATCCAGGAAGCATTGGAACAGGTATCAGGAGAAGAAAACCTATACTCAGAGTGGAAAGGACCATTTTCTTGCATCTCTCTAAGCCATGGATATGTCATCTATAAAAAGGATAATAGTACCTACCTTATAAGCTTGTGGTGAGGCTTGAATAAGATAATGTATGTAATGCGCTCATATGATGCCTGGTTCAATAAAGTCGGTTCTTACCGTTGTCTCTGGAATACTAAAGGGCATGAAGTTAGTTGACATTTGAGTCAGAATAGGTGTAAAGTAGAGGAACATCATCAGATTGAAAACATTTTTATATTTTCCATGATAAAAATACATGTTTATAACAGAAGAGTTGAAATATTTTTAAAAGAAAAAGAAGAAAACTTCTAACCTCACTCACCTGGAGAGAACCTCTCTTGATATTTTGCTGCAGTGTCTCCCAGTCTTTCTTTGCTCTGTGTAATTCTTTTCTATACCTTTAAGCATACCATATGAACAAAAAGTTCTTTGTTCCACATAAAAATAACAAACAGTTTTCTATAGTATTATAATCTCTTTAAATATATCATTTTATTGGCCAGCATCCACTGAATGGATCTATTGTAATTTATTCAACCATCTCCCTGCTGTTGGACAAGTAGGTTGTCTACATTTTTTTTCTTTTACTATTGTCAGTCAGGTTATGGAGAACATCTTGGCACATAAGGCGTGTTTTTTTCCCTCTGTATTTCCAATTAATTCCTTAGGATAAAGACCCAAAGGAATTAGAATTTAAGAGTTTTGATGCAATGCCATCAAACTGTTTCCTGAAAGGGTGCATCAACACTCACTCAAGAGGGTTTGTTTGATACAAGCCTTAACAGCTTTGGGCATTCTCATTTAAAACTAAATCTCTGCTAATGTGTTGGCCACAAAAAGCAAAACCAAATGGGCAGCATTTCCTTTGTCATTCAGAAGTGGGAGAAGAGCTCACATGTGTGTCTCGTACTTGGTTCTGTGTCACAACGTCTCAATGCTTAGTTTTTATCCAGTTGTTTGATGGATGGGGGAGAGATCAAAAGCTGCTATCAGATATACTTAAAATATTAACGCTTTGTCATCTTTTAAAGAAATATTTTGTTGTTTTTAATTTTGATGGAATTAAATCTACAATTTTTTTCCTTTGCAATCACTTCTTTTCTTTAAGGATCCGAAAGGGCAGGAATTTTTAGCTCCTGCTCGATAAGTCACCTGTCTTTCCAGACCTCAATTTCTTTATCTTTTAAAAGGGTGGGTAGGCAAAGATGTGATCTCTCAGCTCTTTTCTAAGTATAGATTCTTGGACTCTGGACTCCACAGGGTAGCTGGACACAGGTGACCTTTCAGGTGCTCTGGGGCTCCAGCTAGAGAATCCTTTTTCCTTGCGGGGTTCATTTAGTCATTCTACTACCACCTTCTGAGCATCTACCATGTGCCAGGCATTATTCTAGGTGCTGGGGATACATTAGTGAAGAAAACAAAGCCCCTGCCATCACTTCTAGTAAAGAGACAGATAACAAACAAAGAAAAAAGAAAGTTATAATAATGCTGACGGTGATAACTACCATGGAAGAAAATAAATAGAGGTAAGGGGTTAGGGAGTGCTGGGAGATGGGGGAGGGGAGTTGCTATTATATATAGGAGTCAAGTAATATTTTAGCAGAGACCTGAAGGAAGTAAGGGAGCCAATCAGGTGGATATCTGAGAGAGAGCATTCCAATGAGAGGGAACAACATTCCTGCAAAGATCTTGAGGCAGGAAACTTGTTGGATTAGTTGGTGGGGGAGGGGGGCAAAGAGGCCAGAGTGGCTAGAGCAAAGGGAGCAGGAGGAATGGAGTAGGGAAAAGGGTATGAGAGGGCAAATGGTCTTGGGGCCCTCATAATGACTTGGCTTTGACTGAATGAAATGGAAACTAGTGGCTGGATTTGAGCAGAGCAGTGACCTGATCATAGCTAGGATTTAAAGGAATTAGAAGAGGCATCTAGTCTAGTGGGCATCACAGGCTCCAGCTCTGGGATGAACTACACCCTGTCCCATTCCCAGCTGATGGACCTTGGCCTTATGTCTCTCAGTCTCAGTTCTTTATCTAGTAAATATTTCTAAGATTTCAGCCAGGTATGCCTCCCTCACTATAGCTGACCTAACTGGGCCAGGTTTTTGTGTAGGTGGTAGGTAGGGGAGAGAGCCATCCCAGGGTCTCTTGATGCTTAACGTGGAATTTCCTATCTCTAGGAAGACCACAGGGTGGCAGTGATAGCGTGCGGGTGTGGCCGACATTCAGGCTATCGGTAAATAGCCAGCATCTACTTATTCTGAGCCTGGGACTCTTTCTGGTTCAGGGGATGTGGGGAATTGTCGAAAAGCCAGCAACAAGCCCCCACACAGTCAGAATGGTGCCCCCACTACCCTAAGAATCAGGTCAGTGAGTCATGGCACAGGGCCTGCCTCCAGAAATCCATTCAGTTGCCCCTTTGTCAGGGAAGGCGGTCTTTTCCTGATTCTGCTCCTCGCAGACCAGGCTAACACAGGCCACTGAATTAGCACACTTAGAGTCCCACGACTCCTCTCTTTAAAACACTCGCCACAGTTGAAATCTTATGTAGATTAGTAGGATTTTTTGATGTTTCTCTCCCTTACTAGTCTAGAAACTACAGGGACTGGTAAAGGCTTTGTCTGTTTTCTTCACTGCTGTGTTTCCAGAAGTTCCTCAGCATGCTACCTGACACTTAAGGGGTGCTCAATAACTGCAGTGAATGAGTAGATAGTGAGAAAAGCAGGTAATGCTCTTCCCTTTTATAGGCAATAAAACAGGCACAGACAGAAGGTCTGTCTTCTGACCCAATTCCTATAGCAGGAGCACTCAGGAGCATAGAGGCACACCCGACAACCTCCAACGTCCTCCATCCTAAACTCCTCTCCCTCCTCTGCCCTTCCAAGGGCGCCGCAGAGCCAGGTCCTAGCCCCAGAAACAAGACTAGTTTCCTGGGAAAAGATCCTGGGGCAGGAGCAGAGCAAGTGACAGCCTGTGAGTAACAACAGCAGCACTTAAAATGTAGCAGACACCGTTCTTCCACCGCAACTCTTTGAGGCAGGTTCTATTAGCACCCTCATTTTAAAGATGACGAAACTGGGGCACAAGGAGGTAAGCGGTATGTCCAAGATAGTAGTAGAGCCTATCTCATGGAACCGAGGCAGTAAATAAAGCTCGAGGCTGCACTCTTAACCACTCTGAGTTACAGTGCAGAACATCAGCACAGGCATCAGAAGTCATGTGTTTTTCCAGCTGGGCTTTAAGGGCCTGATGTCCTGTTCCCTCATCTCAGATTGGGATCATTAATAGTGGCTAGCCTATAAGGTTGTTGGGAGATGATTGCACGCAGAGTTTGGTACAGTGCCCAGCACACAATGAACGATCAATTTAATGTTAAGTACTGATATCCTTGTTATTTTATGAGTGTTTTTCGACCTGGGAAGGAGGGCTCCCGGGCTGTATTCTAGCTAGCACGGTTTGCAGGTGAGGTCAACCTGTGAGTTGGGCCGCGCGCGAGGCCCCTTCCCTTGGCCGCCCTCTCCAGCCCAGATGGGGCGGGGCGAGGGTGATGGAGCGACGAGGCTCTGGTCCCGCCCCGTCGCCTTTTAAAAACGAGCGCCGGGCGCAGGCGCAGAAAAACTCGCCGTCTTTCTCTGAACCGGCCCTAACGTGCACGCGCATGGAGGGGAGAGCGAGCCCTTCGCGAGAGCCCAGAGTCCGAGCAGTGGCTGACGTGCTGTGCCGCGGCCCGGTGGAGCCGCTCATCTTCTTTGCCAACTTTGCCTTGGTCCTGCAGGGCCCGGTCACCACGCAGTACCTGTGGTACCGCTTCAGCGCCGACCTCGGCTACAATGGCACCCACGACCGCGGTGGTTGCAGCAACCACACCGTGAACCCCACCGTGCAGGTAGCGGCGGCGACGGGGAGAAGCGAGGAGCGTGGCAGGGGGCGGACCCTTAGCTAGAGCGTGAGGGCGACTGAGGGAGCGGGTCCAGTGTGAAGGTGGGGGCTGCCGAGGGGGTTATGGATACTGGGTGATGGGCCTGACCGAGAAGTGCAGTATGTAGGCTGCGTAAGTTTCTTTGCCTTGAG
>NW_006443570.1:19569903-19574621 GCF_000325575.1 Pteropus alecto | reverse complement strand
AGGTCCATTTCCTATATCCCTCCATTCCAATGCCAGTTTTTGAGAGTTGTATTAAGTTTTTCTGAAGTTTAGGGCTCCAAAGAAAGCCCTCATCCCTGTACCTCCCTGGATGGTGGTGGTTTGGGGTGGGAGACTACCCAGAGTGAGGAAGAGCACCCTGGTAAGACTCACACCCCCACAGGAAGTGGAGACCCTTACCTCTCACTGGACCCTCTATATGAACTTGGGCGGCCTCCTGGTGGGACTCTTCTCATCCACCCTGCTGGGTGCTTGGAGTGACTGTGTGGGCCGTCGCCGGCTGCTGGTACTGGCCTCGTTTGGCCTGTTGCTCCAGGCTCTGGTGTCCATCTTTGTGGTGCAGCTGCAGCTACATGTTGGCTACTTCGTGCTGGGCCGCATTCTTTGTGCCCTATTTGGTGACTTCAGTGGCCTCTTGGCTGCTGGCTTTGCTTCTGTGGCAGATGTCAGCTCCAGTCACAGCCGAACCATCCGAATGGCACTGCTGGAAGCATGCATCGGGGTGGCAGGGATGCTGGCGAGCCTCCTTGGGGGCCACTGGCTCCAGGCCCAGGGTTATGCCAACCCCTTCTGGCTGGCCTTGGCCTTGCTGATAGTCATGACTCTCTACGCTGCTTTTTGCTTTGGTGAAACGATGAAGGAGCCAACACCTGCCCGGCTCTTCACACTCCGTCACCACCGATCCATTGTCCAGCTCTACTTGGCCTCAGCCCCGGAGAAGTCCAGGAAGCATTTAGCCCTGTACTCACTGGTCATCTTTGTGGTGGTCACTGTGCACTTTGGGGCGGAAGACATCCTGACCATTTATGAGCTGAGCAAACCCCTCTGCTGGGACTCCAAGCTGATCGGCTATGGTTCTGCGGCTAGGCACCTCCAGTACCTCAGCAGCCTGCTGGGCCTGCGGCTTCTGCAATCCTGCCTGGCCGACACCTGGGTGGCGGAGATTGGCTTGGCCTTTAACATCCTGGGGATGGTGGTCTTTGCGTTTGCTACCACCACACCCCTTATGTTCACAGGTAATGTGTGTGGGCCCAGGGACAGTTTATCCTAGAGGTGCTGCGTGAAAATTGGGGGCCAACTACTTACTGCCCCCAAATGTGGTTTATGCCTGTGTCTTTGGAAGCATCAGTGTGTTCCCTTCCTGCACCGGAACACAAAACTACCAACATTGATACAAACCAGACAGACCACTAAGAAACCTCATAAAAATGGCATCTTTGTTATATAGAAAATATAGAACTTCGATAGACAAAGTAATTATTTCGCATTATCAATCATAAATATTGTTAATAAGATAGAACAACAGACAAAAGCATGGCTCATATGCTAATTACTTCACTCCTTGGCCTCCTTGTAGCCTCTATTCATGGTGTTCTTAGTTAAAGTCCATGCTATTAATGCCTTAATACTCACTTTTCTGATAAGAATCACAGGACCTACCTTAAATATCCTTGGTCAGCTTATTTGGGCTTTCAAAAAAGCCATTCTTCTCAGATACTAAATTCCTGCTTACATTAGTTCTTTTTGGTGGGAAGGGGTAGCTAGAAATGAGGAAGTTAACTTTCTTAAAGGGACAGATTTATTTTGATAAAGCCCTAAACTACATTGTGTACAAAGTCAACCATTTAGTAATCAGATTTATTAATTTGGCTGCTTGCCTGGACAGTGAGGTTGAAAGAGACCAGGTGCTTTTCTCTCCTGCCTACAGCATCTCCCATGGACTTGGTGCTGGGCTCAAAGCCCTCAGGGGTGCAGAGATGATGAAGACACTGTCATTGCTCTGGGGAGCCTCGGCAGAGTGGAATTTGGGGGCCTGACACTTGAAGAGGCCCTGGGGTACCTCATTGTATACCCACTTTGGAGGATCTGCTCCCTTCTAGGGTTTAGAGTTTTGCTGAAGAGGCAGTAGTCACACAAGGGAGAGAAATGTCTATGAAGGAAACAGTGTAAGCTTTTGAGTAACTAAATGCAAAGTGAAAAGGAACTCGCATTTACCGTGTGTTTACTATGCCGTGCTCTTCATGGGTGTTACCTGATGTATTCATTTCCTAGGGCTGCTGTAACAAATTACCACAAATTTGGTGGCTTAAAACAACAGAAATTTGTTCTCTCGGTTCTAGGATGGTATCTGTCTCTTGCCTTCTGGCTTCTGGGGACTACCTGCATTCCTTAGCTTCTGGCTGAATCACCCTGATCTCTGCCTCTTTGGTCACACTCCCTCCTCTTCTGTGAGCCTTCTTCGCCTCTGTTCTGTGTCAACATCACCCTGATCTCTGCCTCTGTGGTCACACTGCCTCCTCTTCTGTGAGCCTTCACCTCTGTTCTTTGTCAGATCTTCCTTTGCTTCTCTCTTATAAGGAATCATGTGATTGCATTTAGGGCCCAACCTGATAATCCAGGATAATGTTCCCATCTCAAGATCCTTAACTTGATCACATCTGCAAAGACCCATTTTCCACATAAGGCAACATCTATAGGTTCCAGGGATTAGGACCTGATATTTTAGGGGAGCCATTAGTCAGCCTCCTACACCCTAGAACCTTCCTGTGGTAAAGGCCTTGTTATCCTTTTACAGATAGGAGTCAGGCCCAAGGCCACACAGTGTAAGCGATGGCATCAGGTTTTGAACTCAGGGCTGCCTCCAAAGCCCATGCTTGTTTTCTGTGCCTTGCCATCTCCCTGCTATGTGAGTGATGCCTGCTGGCATCACAAGAGGTCTTCTGACAAGAATTCCATTGGCGGGGAATCGGTATTCATTTATAAAAGAGGTAGCAGATGTGTCTAACCTGAGTCCCACCTGTAGGGGCTCTGCTACATCGCGCTTGGGCTCCCCTCTCCCTATTTCCATTTTCCTGATGATTGTGTTTCTTTCTCCACAGGGTATGGGCTCCTCTTCCTGTCGTTAGTCATCACACCCATAGTCCGGGCCAAGCTCTCCAAGCTGGTGAGCAAGTCAGAGCAGGGTGAGTATCAGTGTTAACCAGCATCTGGTTCCTTATGCCCAGTATTTTCTGAACAAATTGGCCAGGGCTGGCAGAGAACCATAATGCCTTGAACTTTCAGACCACAGAATTAGAATTTGCAGAGCATGATCTTGTTCCTTTGGGTAACCCAAGCAGAGGATTTGCCCTCTCCAGACCTCAGCTTTTCCATCTGTAAAATGGATGCAATGATGCCATAGTTCCCTACTTCACTGGGGTCAGACTGTACAGGCTCAGAGGGAGCAAACAATTTCATGATGTAGGTTTTATTGTCCTGAAGTGACAGATGAGCAAGCAGAGGCCTAGAGGGTTAAAATGACTCACCAAGGGTCACTCAGTAAGTGGAGCTAGGATGCAAACCCAGGTCTGTTTTTAAGAGCAGCAGGTCTTAAGATCTGAGATTTAGTCCTGGCTCTGTCACCCACTCTCTGTGTGATCTTAGGCAGGTCCTTTTTCCTCTCTGGCCTGTTTTCTTCATCCATAACATGTGTGGTTTGCTCTTGATGACATCTCTCAGTTCTGACAGTCTGACAGTGTAATCTCAGTTTCTGTTCGATTATTACTCATTTTATAAAATTTGAGTTCTGCTGGCATATCAATAAAGAATATTATCTCAGGCCTCTGGGTCTTTAGACCCCAATCTGGAAACATCTGGCTCATCTAGTTTTCTCCCTCTGCCCTGGAAGGAGGATCTGGTGATGACAGAGATGCTGGTGCCATATAGCCCACTATGGGTTCTGTTGTCCCCAGAACCCAGGTGCTTTTATTCATTCACTCAATAAGCTTTTTTCCCCAGTACCTTTATTGTGCCCAGAGGTGCCAGGGGTAACAGGAGAAAAGAACAGCCCTTACTAACTGGCTTCCTCCAAGAAGCCAGGCCTTGTGATAGGGGCTCTAAATGCAAATTTAATGTCATTAGCAATCTGTGAAAATAGGTATTATCCTTATCTAACAGAAGGGGCACAGAAATCCAGACGGATAAATGACTCGTTCAGTGACCACAGAGCTAATAAGTGTTGGGACTGGGAATTATCTCTGCAACTCATCTCAAACAGGAGAGGATTCCAAAGGGGAGAAACCAAAAACTATTTTTCTCAGGCTTTTGCTAGAAGATATCACATGTACTTTTAATAGATGGATTTAATAATAATCATTTGTTCCATAGCCCCTGTGTGCCAGGTGCTTTCCAGGCATGACCTCATTGAATCCTTATCACAACACATGATATAGGTAGGATTTATAGATTGAGGAAGGTAAGACTCAGATTAAGTGACTTGCCCCAGGTAACACTGCTGCAGAGTAGTGGTGCCAGGATTTGAACCTCGGTCTTTCAGACTCCACAGTGTGGTGTTTATTTCTTCACAGGTGCTCTGTTTTCTGCTGTGGCCTGTATGAATAGCTTGGCCATGCTGACAGCCTCCAGCATCTTCAACTCGCTCTACCCAGCCACCCTGAACTTCATGAAGGGATTCCCCTTCCTCCTGGGAGCTGGCCTTCTCTTCATCCCAGCCATTCTGATTGGGTAACACAGGACTCTCACCCATGCTCATATGCCCTTTATCTCAAAGGTTTTCTCTTCTTCCTTCTCCTCTCAACAAGAAATGGCTGCCTCATTCCTGGAACCCTTCCCCTGTGGGTATCTCAGTCCCAACCTGACTCTCCCCTTGCAGATGGCTGCCTCATCCTCTGGGAGCCATTTCCCAAGGGCAGGAGAGAGGC
>NW_006443570.1:19548075-19569768 GCF_000325575.1 Pteropus alecto | reverse complement strand
CTAACATTGCTTCTTGGCAAGGCTATGTCCTTTCCCCCTTGTCCCTCTCCATTTGTATTTTACACATGGAACTGTGGTGACAGAATGTGCTAAAGGGAAGCTGCTTGTGGCTGGGCCACAGGCTAGCCTGCCCCACTGGCTTCTTCCCCCATAGTCTTAAGAGTCACTTTCCAGAGCCTTCTTCTCTGGACATTGTCTTCCACCTCTAGCTTGGGGCGGGGGATACCTGTACCAGCCCACCCAGTAAAGCCCGCGTCACTTCTCTAGGAGTTGAGGGCCCCCCATGTCAAATCTAAAATGTCTCTCTCGTCTCTCACAGGATGCTGGAAAGGACTCATCCTCATCCTGAATTCCAGTAGTTTCCCTAGAGCCCCTGACCTGCCTGGACCAGAGGACAAAAGCCAAGAAGAGCGAAGTGAGCACTAACCAACTGGAAGTATGCATCTGGGATCCCACCTACAGCAGCACCAGCAGCTCCCCTCAAAGGCGGTATTCAAAAAAAAAGAGGCAGTGTTTACCCTGGATTAGGTGGTCAGGCTGTACCAAGGCACCCCCCCACCCCTACCACCCATAACTGTGCCAGCCTATGACTTGAGAATCTAGAATTGTAACCCAGACAGTCTGACTCCAGGGGAGGCAGTGGGGGAGCCATTTGGAACAGGAGTCTGTTTACCCTTTATGCCAGGGTAGAGGAGAGGTCCTGATGGAGGTGACGCCCTGGGGACCAGTGGAAGCATGAGGGCTGGCATTTCTGCTTCCAGCCAAAATTGCCCAGCTCACAGTGTGCACTTCACGGTGTGCAGCTAGCTACCAGTCACTCCTTTGTGATGAATACTTTGAGGGGAGAAAAGGTTGTGGGAGTGGGGGGAGAGTGCTTCTGACTTGGTGGAATCAGCCCCCTGCACTTAGCAGTGCCAATCATAATAAATAAAGCAGTATAAACACACCGAAAAGAACCTTTTGGCCTCCAAAGTATTGGGCTGTGGGTCTCTCTATTTTCCTGCTCCCAGTCTGCCCACCATAGGTCAGATAGGAAGCTGCTAGGCTGAGCTGCCATGGAATTGGTACTGGGTTTGACCATCCCAGAAAATATCTGCCCATTCTTTCTTGAGCTGCTGGGAGATGAAGGGCTGCCAGACTTGCATCAAGCCAGGCTGAGAGGCTCAGAGCAGAGCCCTGGCCACCCATTCCTGAGGGTCAGTCAGGGATCCACTCCCCGAAGGCACCTGTACCGGTCTTCCTGGCTACAACAGCCCAAGCAAAATCAGTTTGTGTTATCACTCAGCCCTCCAGCGCCTCTCATCACTGGGTATTTCATTAGGGCCATGTGCTAGGACCATCCCTCATGTATCCGCAAGTCAATGGGAACCTGGAGATGGACCTGGCTCCCTTTATGATCCAGGGGTCCCAGCTTCCCAGGAAATGAGGGTGCCATTTCCGAAGCATGAGGAAATGCTAGACCCGAAGTTGAAAGGCAATATCGGATTCAGTAGTAAGGCACTGGCTTTGATGAGGGCCATAAGTCCCCAGGCAGACCCAAATCAAGTGGTACTTGACTCTTCAAACCATAATTGGCCACAGGGCTTGGCCCTCTACTGTCATTTCTACCCTCATTCTCTCACCAGCCCTGCCAGCCAGTTACTTGGCTGGAAATCATGCACGTAAAATGGGGATAGCCTTGGACAAAGTAGGGTCAACTGGCCTTTGCAACCTGGGCCTTTTTCTAGATTCCCATGTCACTGGGAGACGGGCAAGGAGAGGGCCCTCCACTGACTCCCAGTATGAGGCAGTGGGGAGGGGAGGGAAGAGGCTCTGGGTTGGCCTCAGGCCTGGGCTCTACTCCAGGCACTGCCTCCAGCTCACAGGTGACCTTGGGCAAACCCCTCTGTGAAGGGCTAGGTCAGTGAGGCTCCACATTGTCTGATGATGGTTGGACAAGTTAGGAAACACTGGATTAGATAATGTTCTGAGATCCTTCTCACCTCAAATGTTCTAGAATAAGATGCCTTAATGGGCCTGGGGGAAAGATAAATAGTTGGAGCTGGTCTTTTGAACTTCGAGTGTCCCTGAGCAGTTGCTGGTCCCTGGGGAGGGGTGGAGTGAGGTGAGGTAGGGACCTAGCTGACTCAGGCTTGACATAGAGGCAACAGCTACAGCCCAGCCAAGCAGAAAACCCTGGCCCTGCAGACCTGTGTCAGAGCAGGCTTTTAGGGAAAGGCTATTTCTCGGTCCTCTTTCAGGACCAGCCCTATGGGGCCAAGGTGCCTGCCTTGACTGTGATCTGGGCCCTGTTTGTCACAGCAGGGAAGGAAGTCCCCTAAACACGCTTCAGCTATTCTGGGGGTGGGCTGGGGGCTAGGCTCTGATTTTCAGAGGAAGGAGCAGCAGTAGAAGGTGAACCAAACAGAAAAATAGGGCCAGGAAACCTATGAATACTGTCCATGGGGGACCTCAGGAGGGAGTAGGACAAAGGACAAAAAAAATAAAGCTTCCCTTGGATATTCATCACACTGTATTGTTATTGTCTCTGTTTTGTGAGGACAGCGTCCAGTCTGCCTCAGTCACCATTGTATCCAGAGCCTGGCACTGGTGGGCACTCAGGTGGAGGGAGGATCAGGTGCAGTCAAAGCCACAGTTGGGGTCAAGACCAGCTAAACAGTATCTTTGGCAGGGAGGGGAATGGAAGTAAGAAGTCTCAAGCCTGGAATGAGAGACCTTTGACTTCCTGACCATGTGGCTTAAGAGCTAAGAGTAACCTGGTCAGCACCTGCAGGAGGTACTCTGGGAACTGAGCTAGCCTTGAGGTATGAACCCACTGCCCTCAGGAGGGAAGAGGTGGGGCGAGGGGGCTGGCGGGGTTCCAGCTGATCCCATTAGCTGGGGGTCTGGCTTTATTGGAAGGGAGGATACTTTCTTGCTCACCTACCCTCCTGGAGGAAGGGGCAGAGGGATGTTCCTGCTCGTTTATTTCTGTATATCCCTTGGATCAAAAACCTATCCTCAGCTTCTAGATTCTTTGGGGCTAGTGAGAAGCCAGCTGTCTGTGGAGCAGCAGCCCAGCCTTCGATGCAGTCTCCTGGATGATTCTCAGGAGAGCAGTCCCACCAGCAGTGGACTGAGCACCAGGAGGCCATGTCTGGATCCTGGGCCGCCACTCATGACTTGGCACATCATTCAGTTCCTCTGTGAAACGGACATGATACCGGGTAGGGTTGCTCTGATGATTACATAGACCATGGAGCGGGGTGCCGGGGAAATGGTGAAGATATGTAAGGGATTTGTGTTTCAGAGACTCGCTACTTAACGTGTCATTCCTTGACCACCAGCATCAGCTCACCTGGGAATCAGAAATGCAGGAACTCAGGGTCTGCCCAGGTCTCCTGGGTGGAATTTTAACAAAATTCTCAGGTGATTGGAACACACCCCTTGTCCTTATTCAGGACCTTGCCTCTTCCCATGGAGCTGCAGGTTCTGCCCAGGCTACTGCCGCTGTCACAGGGGCTGCCTCGCCCCACCTCCCCATGAGCAAGTGGCTGGGCAGCCTTGGGTGGGTGAAGGGCTGAGGAAGTCAGCTGGGCCAGGCCAGGCAAGATCTGGAAGCACAGAACCAAGGCATGGGTAGGGTGGCTAGCTGCCCTTTGAGACATGGCCTCCCTTGCCCAGGCCTAAGGCCAGGCCCAAGCAGGGGGCTCCCATGTACCAGTGAGTGCTTCAAAGCTGGCTGCAGCTGCAAATCAGCCAGAGTGACGGCTGGCTCAGCCTGACCCTGACCCAGGATGTGTCAAAAGAGGCTGTAACTCAGGAAGGCTAGGAGGGCACTTGGGATCAGGCCAGGCCTAAGGGCACTGAGTGGTTAGAAGGCAAGGCCACAGGATGGCAGGAAGTGGTGAGCCCAGGGCCCAGGCATAGTCTAGGTGGATAGCTATCACTGGATTCTCATCCTCGGTTGGCCCAGGCCCTTGCTTGGCTGAGAGGGCTGGCATTGTCCTACCTCCCGTCAGAGGCTGCCTGCCTCCCTGCTACTCAAGCTGGCTAATGTCAAGGCAGGAGAGGAGGTAGTGTGTAGCAAACCCTCCATCTTCAGTGTCTCCAGGACTGAGCAGTGACCCTCTCACACCTGAGACAGAGAACCTGGCAGCAGGGCTTAGGGGAGGTCTAACCCTTACCACCATCAATACCTGGCTTCCCTTCCCTTTCCAGATACTGATGAAGCTGGGTTTGAGGTGGCCCATGTGGGAGAGGGAACGTCATTTCCTGAGAAGGACCCAGGCTGTCTCAGCCCAAAGAGGCCAGTGTGAGGAGCTGCTCCTTTGGGGAAGACGATGGAAGTGGGGGCCACAGCAGGGCTTGAGGACTAGGGACTGGTTAAGTTGGACCCATGGGTGCAACACCCTCCAAACTGGTGTCAGAGCCCGCAGATGAGTCCCGGGAGGAGCGGCCCTGCAGGAAACGGATGATCTTCTCAATGGTGGCCTCCTGGTACTCATGGGACCACCTGTGGGAACAGAGGCTGGTGGGTCAGAGGGCAGGGCAGAGGGAGCCGGTGGCTGAGGGGCCTGTGTACCCACCCCGCCTCCTCACTTGATGCCATTGAAGGTAAGCACAGCCTGCATATCTTCAGGCAGGGCCTGGGGCTCTGGCCACTCGAAGCCATCAATGACGGGCACAATGTTCTTGCCGCAGCTCAAAGCAGTCACGATCTCCTGGAGAAAGAAGGACAGAGTAGGAAGAGACCCAGGTCTCCATCCAGGGACCTTGGGGCCAGGTAGACACTGGGAGGGCCAACAACAGCCTGGAGCTTAGCCCAGGGTGGGATGCTGGTCCTGAAGTCCACCTTGACTTCTCCCTCACCCCTTGTGGTATAATAAAAAATATTTGGTCTTTGTCCTAGGTTCTTGGAATCACCAGATGACTGGGGGTGGGGGTGCCTAGATAGCTTTAGGATGGGGGGCTGGTTGCTAGGAAGATCAAGCTATGATTAGAGGATTGGAAATTTTAGCTCCCCACCCCCACACATACCCAGGGAGAGGAGAGGGCCTGGAGATTGAGTTCAGTCACCAATGGCCAATGACTTAATCATGCCCACATAATGAAACTTCCATAAAAACCCTTAAGGATGGGGTGGGTTGGTGAACACATCCAGGTGTTGGGAGGTGGCCTGGAGAGGGCATGGAAGCTCTGTGCCTCCCCTCTCTGTGCCCCCACCCCTCATACCTTGCTCTGGGCATCTCTTACATTTGGATGTTCCTGAGTTATATCCTTTATAGTAAACCAAGAATGGTTAAATAAAGTGCTTTCCTGAGTTCTGCACGTCATTTTAGCAAATTATTGAACCTGGGGAGGGGGTCGTGGGAACCCCTGAATTTGTAGCCAAGTCAGACAGCAGCGTGGGTAGCCTAGGAACCCAGGACTTTTGTCTGGCATCTGAAGTGAGGGCAGACCTGTGGGACTGAACCTTTCAGCCTGTGGAGTCTGATATTTGCTCTGGGTAGTAAGTATCAGAATTGAATTGAATTGTGGGACACCCAGTGGTGTTGGTAAATTAGAGAACTGGTTGTTGGTGTGGGGAAAAACCCACACGACTTGGTGTTAGAAGAAAACATCACATATCTGCATGCAAACTGATCCATCAGGAGCCCTGCCAACTGTACTCCTTGCTTATTTCTCAAACCCACCCATTTTTCTCTGCCTCTGTCGCACCACAGCCCTGTTCCAACTCATCTTATTGTTAGCCCCCACCAGGTCTCTTTTTATCCACTCTTGCCCCTTCTACTTTGTTTTCTACGTTGCCCCTTCATCCAGCTACTCTTTGCGAAATGCACATCTGATCATGCCGTCCCATACTCAAAACTCTTCAAGACTGTACATGACTCAGAATAAATTTCAAAGTCCTTAACGTGGTCTGAAGGTCCTGTGTGGTTGGCGACAGCTCGCTTCAGCTCCACGCACTGTTCTCCCAGCCACGCAGACTTTGCAGCTCCTTAGACCACCCATCCTCCCTCCTGCACAGGGTCTTTGCACATGCTGTTTCCTCTGTCTAGAACGCTCTTCTCTGCCCCTTCACATATTTAAGGACTACTCATTTTTCTGGTCTGTACCCAATCAACACTTTCCCAGGAAGTACTCCCTCACTTCCCTGACCACGTCAGATCCCCCTACTGTAGACTCTCATAGGCTTTGTAGTACATGCCACAGTTGCAAATTTAAATTAATTAATGAGTAATTTACTTAATATTTGTCTCCCCCACCAGATATAAAAGCAGGGATCATGTCTGGTTCTTACTCATCTTGTATCTCACGATCTTTCACAAAGCCATGCCCATAGTTAGCCCTTGCTAAATACTTAATGGATGGCTGGATGAGTGAAGGAATAGATGAGACAACACAGCGTAGCAGTTAGAAGCTGCGCTCTAGCATAATCAAGTCTGGGTCCATATCAAGTCTCTAACACAGGCTGTGTGACCTGAGGCAAAAACAACAGGCTCTCAAAACCTCCTTGGGAGGAATAACAGCGATATCCTGTGACAGGTGGTTAGAAGAGCACCTAGCACATAGTGCATGCTCAATAAATGTTAGCATTTCCTCCTCCGAAAAGCGGGGATAATAAACTACCTCACAAGGTTGTTCTGCAGCTATTACTATTAATGGGTGCTCTGAAAAGTGCTTATTGATTTTTTTTTTTTCCTTTCAAGAGGGAACCACAGAGATTGGATTTTCCTGAGTGTAATTCACTTGTGGTTTTCCATATTGATTACCCTCTAAATGTGGCTTCAGGGAAAAGAGTTTTAAAACCAGAGGCAATTAAGCACTAAAAACAACCAAAGAGGGATGATGGAGCCTTTGGAACTGGTCCAAGGCAAAGACTCCCATCACTCCACCTGCCTCCTCCCTCCGTGCAGTCTGCTGGGACAATGATGGGTGTCAAGACCCTTGTAGAGCAGAGTCTTCCTGAGGAAAGAACCTGCAGAGCTTCAACCTTGGCTGGCTTCTGGGAAACCTCTTCTGAGAAGAAGGCGGCCCACAGTGGGAAAGGGGTTTGCTTCCAAGTCACGCACATACACCCAGCTGAGGAAGGGCCAGGCCTCGACTCAAACCTTCAGATTCCGAGTACAGGATTGTTTCAACCAAGCCCTCTGCCTCTCTGCTGACAATGTGGATAAATTCTGACCCTCCACAGGTAGCAATTTATTTGGGAACTTTTAGACATTTGTTTCCTCCACAGTTACACAGAACCAAAGACAGATCACTGGTTACTGAACAGATTCATAGGCTAGCCAAGAGAGGAAAAATGGCTTATTCAAGATCATCCAGCTGTAAAGAATGAAAACTTGATTAGAGTCGAGTCTTCTGACCTGGTCAACCTAGTGGATATGTTTGGTTTTCTCAGTCATATCAGCTTCATCAGAATCACTCATCTGTTTCATCATTGATTCAATTATTCTATAAACTCTTCAAGAACTTACTTTGTACCCTGCATGGTTTTAGGCATCAGGGATAGTGTGAATAAAGCAAGGTCTGAGCTCTCATTGAGCTCTCACAGACGCGCTTCTTTTTTTCTCTCAGAAGGCCACCTGCCACCTGCTCCAGGCCTTCAGCCATGATCCTCCAGGGTGTCTCTTTGGCTCAGCATCTCCTCCTCCCCAAACCAAGCCCAGTAATCAGCCCTTAAAACATGGCCTCTAGGGCTTGACCCTCTTCCCCACTGTCAATCTGGACTGCACTCTAGTGTCAGAGACTTCTCCCTAAAACCCACTGGCATGGCATCACTGCCTCATGGGATCCCTTTTCCCAGTGCTTTAAGCATGGGTCTTCTCCCTGCCTCTAGGCACTCCACAACCTGGCTCCATAAGTTTTATCTATAATTTTTATTGTGCTGGTAAATGTTTAACTAGCTCTCCAAGGGGGAAAAAAACCGCAGCCAAAATAAACCCTAATTTGTAGTGTTTACTGATTTCCTTAGTGCAAATACTCCCACCATGGCTGACTTCAGGCTACCAACATGATGTCACTGAATGTGGAGTTGGGAAGAGATGCAGACAATCCTCTTTGGTGGCAGTTGAATCCAGCTCTGTCCCACCACCTCCCCTCTCACACCCTCAGATCTGTCCCATGGAACATAGGTCCTGGGAAAGAGCATGGGCTTTGGAGTCAGAAAGACAGAGTTCGAAGCCCAGCTTTTCTGATTTCTACACCAGTGTGGCCATGGGAAAAAATATTCTACTCTGAGCCTCAGTTTCTTCATCTGTGAGACGGAGAAAGCAATACCAGTGATGCATGTAGGTTTTGGCACCTTTCTTGTCCTTACTTTTGTTCTTTGTTCATGCTGTTCCACTGCTTGAGATACCTTCTCTACCATTTACCTAAATTCTTAAGACTCTTCTCAAGTTCTGCCTCCTCCATGAAACTTTCCCTAATTATTCTAGCCCTTAATGTTTTCTCTCTTCTCCATACTCTTATGGCAAGTAAGATGTACACTGACACCAACTTATATATGATCTAGTCATTATGGGCATATTCTTGTCTTCTTAGCTGCTTTAGGACAAGGGCCCAATCTCAGATGACTACTACATCCCTCAGTCTTGGCTCCAATTCCTATTCCGTGTTTAATGATTAATAACCTGTAGATGTGTATGGCTCCACGCATCCATCCACTCTACAATTATTCAATAAGTTTCTACTATGTGTTCGGCACTGAAGATACAATGGTGAATTAAACAGTGGCAGTACTCACAATAATTATATTAATAATAGTAATTGCTACCATTATAAAACAATTACTATAGAGCCAGACATTCTGCTAAGTACTTCATAAATTTTAGCTCTTTTAATCCTTATAACAATATCCTAGAGAGTTCAATACTATAATTATCCCATTTTGCAGTAATAAGCTCATTGGGATTAAGTAACTTGACCAAGGCCAGAGCCACAATTCAAACTCATAGCTTTGTGCTCTTACTGATTCTGAGGCAGGATAGTTAGCCTAGGAAACACCCCCTCCCCTCCAGGATGCAGCTATGGAATTTTTCCTCGGTCCCTTATTCAGTCCTCTCCCTATGGCTCTGGAATTTCTCTCTTGTCCCTTACTCAGCCTTTCTCTGTTTTGATTTCAAGCTTGAGACTCTATCTAGCATGAGAAACAAGCCAAGGCCAAGAGACAAGTTAGATGGCCTTGGGCCACCTCCGCCCCTCCAGGTGGCATGGGAAACAAACCAAGACAGGAAGGCAGGCTGGATAGCCTTGGTACATCCCACGCCCTTAAGAAAATAAAACCCCATGATTTAGACAACTTTAGGCAGACTCATTCTCTCTCTGAGCTGCCCTCATTTTTCTCTTAAGTGTGTACTTTTGTTTTAATAAAATGTGCTTTCCTGCTTTCCTATTTGCTGTTTGTCATGTCCTTGAATTCTTTCTCTGGCATAAGACAAGAACCTGGTCACTGGAGCTCCAGGGTTGGGATCCTTCTTCGGACTTCTGCCCAGTCAAGCTCTTAGGCATCAATTCCATTGTGCCTGTCACTATGCATTTCTGCCTGCTTCTCTCACAAGTTATATTTCAAAGTGTTTCATCCCTCCCTGACCCTCACAACAATCTTACAAAGTGAATAGGACAGGTGAATTATCCCTATATTTTGTAGATGAGAAAATGGGCTGAGAGGGCAAAGTGACTTGCTAAAGTCCTATTACAGTCAGAGCTGTGACTCTTGACTTCCAACTGGGCCATGAAGTTTGCTGGGGTGTGCAGATAAGAAGGAATAGGAAGAGAACCTTGTCCTCCATGCCACAGGCCAAAGTGGGACCAGAGGCCAATACCTACCTTGTGCACCCAATCCTTGCAGTCATGGTCCTGCATGCACTTGTCCAGTGCCCCTGCTGACAGCACCAGCACAAAGTTTCGAGCACCCATGACACTTTCGATGAGTTTGTCCTCGAACTTGCCTGCTTCCAACTTCTCCACATCAATGAAGACACTGAAGCCATGTAGCTGCAGGTGCACCTTCAGGAGGCTGTGAAGAGGTCCTGTATCACTGCTTTGGCCTTACCCCAAGGCCTCAGGCTGCTTGCCTGCTCACTCCTTCTCACCTGGCCAGCTGGGAGCCTGAGTTCCTCCGGTAGCTGATGAAGACATCCGGAATGTCCCCGCTCAGCTTGCCGCCAGTGCAGGGCAGTGGGGAGTGTAGCATTTCTGGGGGAGACAAGAGATAGCTTGGTAACAATGGCCCCTCCCAATCACTCACCACAAGATACAGGATCCCCTGCCCACCCAACCTTCTCAGCCCAGTCCAGCCCAGGCAGGGTGGCTTGTTCCAAAATGGGTCACTGAGGTAGAGAGATAAGGCTGACATGAAGGAAGGCCACTAACTCTTGGTGAGCCCCACTCAGGAGGCAGACATTGTATTTTAGGGACACTGAAATGCACCTCCAGCCCTACCCTTTCTCCAGAGCTCCAGACCTGCACAGACAGGTGCCCACAGGCACTCCGAATCCAACACATCCCAAATCCTCCCCTGGCATCCTTCTTCCTAGTTTCCCGCCAAAGCCAGAAACCTCGGTGTCGGCCTCAACTCCTGCCTCATCCATTCCTTCAACAACATTTACTAAACACTTACTGGGTGCCAGGCACTATTCTTAGTGCTTGAGATATAGCAATGAATATAACAAAACTGTGCTCTCATGGAGCTGATGTTCAGTGCTCAGCACCAGGCACCAAGCTCTGTAGATTCTTCCTACTAAACATCTGGACTCCAGCCCCATGGCTCTCCCTATGTCCAGGCCCCCAACTCTAGCCTCCTCAGTGGCCTCCCTAAATCCACACTTGCCCAGTCTGGTAGCTGTTTGCACAACTACCAGACAAATTTTTCTAAACTCCAAGTCTAAGCATGTTATTGCCCCCTACTTAAAAAACATTTATTGTCCCCTACTTCCCGTAGAAGAGATTTTTAAGTTATTATTATTATTTTTGCTGTAGGACCATCCTGTTTTTTAAAGATAAAATCTTGGGGTGTTCTTGGGAGCTGTCATGTAAAAATGATAAAAGCTGACCTGATTTGGTTGAAGCAAAAGCATGGGGTCAAAGCCTAGTCCCTTGTCCCTAGTACGAGCTTAGTTCGTACTTGCTGAATAAATGGATGAATGAAAAGAAGCCGTCTTCTCCTAATGTTCAGACCTGACACTCACAGGCAAAATATGTCAGTGTATGAAGCAGAAAGCCAGAGGTTCAAATTCTACTTCTGTTATTTAATGGCTTTTATGACCTTGGGGAATGTATTTAAATGTTTTACATCTTAGTTTTGGCATCTTTAAAATTAATACCCTTGATGGAAATGTTTTTTATCTTTGATTATGATGGTGGATACACAGGGTAGGCATTTTTCCAAACTCTTCAAACTGAACACTTAAGTTATATTTCTTTTATATCCTTTAAGAAGTTTTAAAAAAATTAAAAAAAAACAACAACTAATGTCCACTGCATCGAATGGATATAGAGATTAATGAGATAATATCTGTTAAAAACTTAATATAGTACCTGGCATATGGTAATTGACAACAAGTATTAGCTAAATAGTAAAATAAATTAGTAAATAAAGAGGATTTCTAGAGCCCTAGAATCCACTTTGCCCTCCATGAAACACCTCTAGAACCCACACTTTGTAAGCTGTTGACTAACAAGACAAGGCCCCTGTCTTCCCACACATATCTCATATATGAATCCTCTATCCTCTGTCTCACCTCAATACTTGTATATGCTTCTCCCTCTGCCTGGCTGCTCTTCCTGCTGCTACCAGCCCCCTCACTCCCTACATCTTTCAAGACCAGGTCAGGCATCCTCTCCCTCCAAAGCCTAGACCTGGGTGGACAGCGTGGTAATGCTTCCTCTGAGCTCCCCTGGGGTCCTGGGCATGCCTCTTGCTGTGGTCACCTGGTTTTTTTATATACTTGCCTTACACCCATCCTCCTACCCATCTCAGACGGGGAACTTCTTGAGGACAAAATGAAACATATTCATCTTTGCATCCTCAGAGCCCAGTCTAGCACAGCGTATATGTGCTCGATCAATCTGCAATGAGGCTCTGAGGCCTCACCACCAAGTGTCTCTCCTAGTCCTTCCAGAGCTGGGGTTGGGGCAGGAGCAAGGTCCCATGTGGGCAGGCTGACCTCTGGCGGCTGTGAGGATGCGGGCGCGGTGCACGCCGAGGCGGATGCCACAGTCCTCCAGGAGCTGCTGCTCCGACACGCGGTGCAGCAGGGAGCGGTCCAGGCCGCAGCTGACCAGGCCATACGTGTACTGGCGGAAGCGCGGGTCCAGACTGCCCAGCCAGTCAGCCAGGTTGCTGCGGTCGCACGTAGCGTAGTTGGCGAAGGTCTTGAGCTCCGTGAGCTCCCTAAAGAATCTGTACCCCAGGGAGTAGAAGACGCTGAGGTCCTGACTCAGGACTAACTAGTGGCCGAGAGGGTGTTTAGTTAGACTCAGCGCGGGGCGGGTGGGGAGGAGTCTCCTTACTTCTTGCGGGTGATGCCCGATTTCATGCCCAGGTCTGTCTGGAGTTCTTCCTCTGTGAGCCGCAGAAGCAGGTCGCCATCTACCTGCTGCTCCTGGGAGAGAAGTCAGAGGTAAGGAAGGAGGAAGAGGGTCCCCTCTTCACCCCTGGACCCCAAGCCCAAGATGCAAGGGGAAGGAACTGGAGACCGTGGGGGCGGGGGGTGGTGGAGGCAGATGGGACCCCGATTAGAGCCGAGTGCCCCCGAAAGTGGTGGCTGAGTACAGGCTCCCCACCCACAAAAGGTCACCCTGGCGCCGCGGCAGTGTGGGCCAAGAGCGTGGGCACGGCCGCCTATACGCAAGTCGCCCCTAGCGTTAGTGCACCCGCCGGGATGCGCCCGCTTGGACTCGGAGGAGGCAGACCAGTGCGGCTCTACCCGGAAACGCTCGCAGTACTGGGAGAAGCCGATCTGCTGCAGCCACGTCTGGACCTCGGCCTCCTTCCAGCTGGGCACACAGGGAAGGATGGGCCGCGGCACCTCCTCGCCCAGCAGGCGCAACGCGCGCTTAGCCAGCGCTGACGTGGTGCCATTGGTGGAGTAGGAAACCAGGCGTTTCAAGCTCTGGATGGCGCAGATGTCGCTGAATATCTAGGAAGGGGTGGAGGGAGGGTGTCTTGGATCCACCAGTTCGCCAACCGCTCCCCACCCCCAAATGTGCCCAGTCCCTCCCCTCGCCTCTTCTCAACGCTGTAAGTCCCACCGTCTGCCCCATCTTTGCCTTCATCCAATAAATCACTGAGTCCTCCGGATTCCTCCTCCTGAGGCTCCTCCTCACATCTCCCCTCTACAGCTTCCGTCTGTCCTGGGATGAAGTCTGAGCTCTCAGTATGGCCACCAGGCCCAGGCCCAGCACAGTACAGCCCCAGACCACCAGTCCCAGCTCACCTCTCCTTTCCCAAACCCATACTTGTCAGACACCCACTCATGAAGGCTCTCCCACCTCTGGTCTTTGGCCCATGGTGTTCTCAAACCCTTAGTTCTTCTGGCCTGTTTTGGGGAATCCTATTCATCCAGTGGAATCCAAATTGATTAGCACCTACTCCATGCAGCCTGTTTTGATTCCGCCACAGCTTGGCCCACACTGCCAATTAGACCTTGTACCACACTCTGAATGCTACTGTTCTTAGTTGATAATGCGACTTCCACTGGATGATAAGCTGGGGTCATGTTTTAGTCACTTCTGGAGTCCCATACCTGGCACACTGTGGGGGCACAGAGTGGGGGCTCACTATGTCTTTACTGAGCTGCACTCACTTGGCCTTGCTGGGAAAGGGGTGCCAGAGCCAGTGGTGATGGCTGCTGCCTAGACCCAAAACTTCCCTACTCCCTACTTCCTGTCCTTTCTCCCAAAGTTGAATGACCTGCTTTGTAAAGCCAGCCTCCTATAGCCCAACTCAGGCACAGGGAGGAGAATAAGAAGCTCTTAGAATGTAAGACCTTGGAAAAGGCCTCAGAGACCCCCTAACACCACAGTCTCTTCTTGATCTGTGGGAACACACATGATGAGTGACAATCATCTCTGAGACACACTCTGCTGAGCAGCCCCAGATGACAGCTGTGGTACAGACAGGGTGGTCCGTGTATACCAGCTGTCACCAACTTCTAGAGGAATGCAAAGTAGGGAGGGTAACATTATAGGGATAACCTTGATTCTGTAATATTTTAAAAACAAAACACACACACAGACACACAAAAACCCCACATACTTTTGATAATTTAACTATTACTAGTCCTACATCCAAGGTACAAACTGCTGCTGTGCTATCCTTCAAATTTCCAGAGGATAAAAATGAGGCATACTGAGGGTCAGAGAGGGAAAGCCAGATACTCAAGGTCACACAGTACTTTAAAGCAGAGGGCAAAGGCTTCAGATCAGGCCCTAGGCATGGGGACCCTTGGAGACTCAGGTGGAAGTTATCTGGCTGATACATTGATATCCTGCTCCAAGCTTCTGTCTACACTCCATCTCCTTCTTACACTTCAGACTCAAATGACAAAATGGCCCACTGGAGTTCCCCGACTGATCATTTCTCATGCACCTCAAACTTAACCTGTCCCAGTGAACTCACTTTCTTCCCTTCTTCCACTCCAACCTGTCTCTCATCCAGTTCACCTTATTTTAGTCCCAGGTGCCACCATCCACTGGGTTGCCTATGTCCAAAGTCAGGAGTCATCCTCAGCCCCTCCTTCTTCTTCACCCAGCCACCCACCAAGTCCTAATTTTAGCTCTTCAGCACCTCTGGAATCTACTTCTTTCTGCCTCTCTATGCCCTAGTCCCACCCTCCATCATCACTCGCCTCCAACCTCCCCCTTGCCAATCTCATCTCCAAGCAGCACCAGGATAATCTTTATAAAACACAAGTGTCCTCTGCTTAAAAAGCTTGGTCTTTCTTGCCTTCAAGGCCAGAACGACTGGTACTTCATCCTTCTTGCTTCACCTGACTCTTATGTGTACTTCAAGTTCCAGCTGAATGTCCCTTCCTCTACGAAGCCTTTCCAGACACTCTCTAACACCGCACCCTCACCCTCCTCCACAGCGGCACCCACCTTGGTCTTTCCCTGCAGACTCTTGATGGCGGCTTCAGCACAGAGATAGAAAGCCCCGATGCACTGTGCCTCCAAGCGCGACGAGTCCAGCAGAGGCACGAGGCGCTGCAGGTCGTCGGGCCCGCGGCCCTGGCTTGTGTCACTGGCGTCCACGAGGCAGCGGGCGAAGCGGCCGGGGTCCAGCGAGGCCACGAGCGGCTCCACGAGCGCCAGTGTGCCAGAGCGCTCCACCTCGCGCTCCACCTCTTTGTTGGTGGCCAGCACGGCTACAGCGAGGCAGGCGTGCAGCCGCAACAGCTCATCCTCTTTGGAGAAGGCGAGAGGGAAGAGCCACTCCGCGGCGCGCTTCTCCACCATGCGCCGCTGCACAGACTGGCCCCCGTGCAGCGCGCAGTTGGCGAGCGCCAACGCACAGTGGCGGAGCAGCCCCGGGTCTGTGCGGCGGCACCAGTACAGCACAGCGTCCAGACCGCCGGCCGCTACCAGCCGCTGGCATGTCTCCTCCGAGTGCTTGAACATGTGCTCCAAGATACCCGCCACGCTTCGAGCCAGCTCCACCGGCTCGCGTTCCTTTGCCAGGTTCAGGATGACACCCAGCCCAATGCGCGCCACCCGGTCCCTGCCGAGAAAGTGAGAGGGAGACGGTCGAGTTGCCCCAGCTGGGGTGCCTGGCTTGCCCTGTGGAGGCCATGGCCTGGTCACTTATACTCTCTGGGCCTCACTAGTGTCATATAGGACATAAAGGAGAGCATTATTTTCCCAGCCCACCCTCTCACCTCTTGCTTGGGAGGACCAGACTTCTCTAATTATAAGGGTGATCCATCCTGTTCACACTCATTTCCTCCTCTACTCCCTCCCCTGGAGAAGTAGTATGTGTCCTGGTTAAAATGTTAAGAACTAGCTCTGGAGAAGATCCCCAGGGTCCTGGTTTCAAATTCTTTGTCATTTTCTTTAGCTGCAGGACCTTGGGTATTTTCCTTTATCTTTCTACCTTAGATTCCTCATCTCATAAATAGATAAAAAAAAATACCTACTCCATAGGGTTATTATGAATATTAATGTGATAATCCACATAAACTGCTTGCAAACTTAATAATACCTACTCCATAGGGTTATTATGAATATTAATGTGATAATCCACGTAAACTGCTTGCTACAGTGCCCGGCACATAGGAAAAACTTAATAATGTTAACTGCTTATCATAATTTGAAGTGTCACTTGACACATACCACTCTTAGCCTGTATGAATATTAATGTGATAATCCACATAAACTGCTTATCATAATTTGAAGTGTCACTTGACGCATACCACTCTTAGCCTAGCCTTCAAACTTCTCTTCACTCCATGTTGTGTGATTGGAGTATATTTATTCATTCATTCAATAGACATTTATTGAGAACCTAGCGTGTGCCAGGCATTGTGCTAGAGGCTGAAGTTAACAGTGACTAAGGGTGACTGAAGCTTATACTCAGCTATTATGGAGATAGACAATAAGCAAGTAAACAATGAATGAATAGGGATAATAGTGATATGACCATAATGATAGCAAAACCAGGTGATATAATGAGAGTACCTGGATGCAGGGATATATCTAAGGAGATGACATCTGAAAGTTAAATGTCCAGAGAGCTTTGCCTGCAGGTATTTGGGAGAAGAACATAACAGACAGAGAACAGCAAGGACAAAAGCCCTGAGGACTGAAGAGCTTGGCATGTTTGAGGAATAGAAAGGGGGCCAGAGATATTTGCAATGTCTAAAACCAACAAAGAATTCATACATAGGACATATAAATAAATATTCAAATCCATAAGAAAAAGGGCGGTAAATCCAAAAGAGAATGGGCAAAGGATATAAATGGGCAGTTTACAAAAGAGGAAACCCGAAATGTTAACAAAGAGATGCTCTAACTCATTAGTAATCAGAGAAGTGAAAATCAAAACAGTGATGACTTTACACCTATTAGATAGATAAAAAGCAGAAGCTAGGTAACACAGAAGGTTGGAGAGGGTGGGGTCATGAACGCCCTGAAGATCTGTGGGTGGAGGTGCAGGCTGGGGCAGTTAATTTAGAGAGCAGGCTGAGATAAGTAGATGAATTTAAGGCGATACACACCCTATGAAATTAGGGCTCTTGGGTTTATATTCCAAAGAGATTGTCACACAGATCCACAAGAGGACATGGCTGAGGCCATTCACTGTAATGTTATTTGTGGTGGTGGGGAGTTAGGGGCAGTCTGGTGTCAAGCCTAGGAGAATGGAGAGGTAACCTGGGCACATGCCCACTCTGGAGGACTATAGAGCAGTTACAAGTGACTGAGCAGATGATAACACATAACAAACAAACAGTTTACCAGAACACAGATAGGAATTATTAAAATATATTGAATGGTTGCCTATGGCATTAAATCAGAAAACTGGTGGAGACATTAGTTAAGTAAGAGAAGGGGAGATTGCATTTGAGGCACAGATGTATGAAAAGGCTTGGAGGTGTCTGAGAGCTAACATAATTGGGGACCTGTCCCCACCTTAGCCACACTGCAATAAAGCCACTGCAAGTGACTAAGGTGGAGAGTTCAAGGGGAGAGTGAGAAAAGAGTCCTGGAGACCTTTTGAGCCAGCTTGAGGCATTCGTACTTTATCTTGATGAGAATGGCTAGTCATTAAAAGCTTCAGGAAGTGGAGCGGCCTGGTCATGCATGGATTTTAGGAAACTCACTCTGGCTGCTGTGGGGAGGACAGGTCCAAGGGAGAAAGCCTGGAGGCCAACAGAGCAGGCAGGAGACTTGCCACACTCCAGGCAGAAGTGAAAGTTTCCTGTCTCCCTGACTTTCCACAAATGATGTCCTTCAAAGGTGATGTTACCCCTGAAGATTTAGGGACCCAGACATCCATGGAATCCTTGCCTGGTGAGCATCACAATGACCACAATGCCTGTGACTTTGTGTCCACTGTAGGGCCCAGAACATGGCATAAGGCCAGCATAGTTTTACTGAGCTGATCACTGAGCTTCTCTGCAGCCCAAAGGAACAGAGGGGTCCTAATCATCCACTTAGGCAGCCAGCACTGCAGTTGTTCCTCTTCCCAATGAAATAGCCAAAGCTTGGAAAAGTTACAAGATATGCTCAGGGTTACACAGCCGGTGAGAGGCATAGCTGGGATTTGAACTCACCTCTGTCTCTTCAGAGGTCAGGATCCTTCCTCTATACTTTGTGCTTCCAGAACAATCTGACTATATAAACTCTGAGAGTATCAGAAACAGGATGTGCTTAAGCAATCATCTAACCCAACACCCTCACTTCCTGAGGACCGCTGAAGGGAAGGACTTGCTCAGGAACATCAGTTCAGAGAGAGGACTTTATCCTGAGTCTCTTGATCCCCCAGCCCTCGCCTGTCCTTATGCATTGGCACCTTTATAGAAGCTGAACTATGTGTTTGTTGTGAGAAGCATTTCCTCAGCTCCCAATTCTTCTGTAGCCCGAGAAGCTGTGTGTCTGGGTTTAAATCCTAGCTCTAAAAGAGGGGGGAACTGTACATATACACACATATACAAGCATGTATATATACATATATATGCAAATACTTGCATAGTTTCTCTGGAAAGACATGTAAAAAATTTGTTTCACTGGTTTGTCTCCAGGGAGGGGGTGTGGGTGGAAAGAACTTTTAAATACATATCATTTTGTACCTTTGCACTTTTTGAATTTATGGACAATAGTTTTTTTTTTTTTAAACTGTCTCCTCCACTAACTTACTATGTATCTTGGGAAAGCCATTTAACCTCTCTGAGTTAAACCATTTAACCTCATTATGGTCCCCTGAAGGGCTGAGCTATGAATTTAGAGGGCTAGCAGTCAGACGGGGCCCTCACTGAGTGTTGTGGGACAAGCTCAGACATCCCGTTGGGCTTCTCCTGGTATCTGGGGGTGAGAGAAGCTGTCACCTAGACTCCTGGGCTGTGTGTGTGGCACCACACTAGGAAGAAGAATGTTGCAGAAAACGAAATGGCAAAAGGAGTGCACTAATGGAAGAACCATCTTTAAGAGGAAGTTGGTTGGTGGAGGAAGGAAAAGATTTCATAAACGCAAATTCTCTGTCGCTCCTCATCTTTCCCTTCCAGCCTCCTCCAGGCGTAGCCTAGAGGAGTGAGGACATGCTGTCTTTCTTAGGAAGGATTTTCATTCTTGACCAGGTGCAGCTGAACTCTGTCCTTGGTCCTGAAACGATGAGTGAACCAACGCCTGAACTAGTATGCTGTTTCTCCGGACCAGGGACACTGGTTAGCGTGATGCCTCTCTCAGTAATTCTGAACCACATGAGAATTGTTATTTCCAACCTTGAAAAAAATCAGCACTATTTGTGTCTTGCAGCCCTCCTCTTCCTAGGGTGCTGCATCTGCTCCCCAGGAGTTCTATTTATAGCTGCACCATCCCATACCAGGCCTACAGGACACACCTGCCAATTTGGGCCCACATATTCAGTGAGCACTGATTCCATTTGCTAGCCCTCCGAATTTGTGGTCCATTCCCATCAGGGCACCTGATATTAGATGGAAGATGAATGACTTTCTGAACAAGCAAAACACCAACTTGGTCTCCCAATTTAAATTGCTTCATTTGTGCACTTTTGAGAGTTGTATCATTTCCACCATCCACAAGGTTATTTTTACTTTTTGAAATTTGCGAGAAAGCACTCCTAACCTATGACCATCACACCAGCGTGAGATGCATGAACTAAAAGTGACCCTTCCAAAACCCTTCTAAACCTGAGGGGCCTGAGACTTCAGCATGAGACTGGTGTGTGACAGCCTGTTCTCCTCTGGAATCAGAGGAGAGAGGAAGTGAGGGCTCAGAGGTTTTCATATTCTAGGAGAGATCTCAAGAGGCAGGCAAGAGAGTAGATCCCAGCTACTGTATCTTGACACCATGTGGGGAAGGAGTGAAGAAAACACATTCTATCTGGCCCCTGTCTAGCTCCGCACCTCACTTTCCTCTTCCCCGACTCATTCATCCCAGCAGAATACCTTCTGTCCTCATCAGCAGCCGCAGAATGAGATCATGTCTGGCCTGCTATGTGGACCAAAATGAAGGAGGAAGCATAAAGGAGGAAAGTTACCTTTAGGTCAGCACCCATTTCAGCCTGGGTTAGAAGAAAGGGGAAGGTTCCACCCACTTCTTGAGCCTTGTATTCTCTCCCTCTCTCAGTGGGAAGGAGATGATACAGGAGAGAGAAAGTAGCATGGAAATGCACTGAGGCCTGTGGGGAGGAGGGCTGTGGGTTTAGGGGAGCATTGGCAATAGGATCTCATCTCCATCCTCAGAACCTGGGACAGATTCCTGTCCTCACAGGTCATTCCTCCTCTCTGTGTCTCTCCTCACCCCACTAGCCCTGGAAGTGAATCCTGGCTGCACCATTAGCTCACTGTGTCATGCTGGGCAAGTTACTAAACTTTCCCAAGCATCAGTTTTCTCATTTGTAAAATGGACACGCTGATGCCCACCAGAGGTGTACTGCAGGGATTTAGTGAGGTGAGGCAGGAAAGGAAGGCACAGTGCAAGGCACACGGGAGACCCAGGCACCCGACTACCCTTGCTGCCCCATATCACACGCCGCTCTGCCCCACACCCTCCCAGCCCAGCCCCCTCACCGGTTTTCAGCCACCAGGATCTGCTCTAGCAGGCGCGCGGCCTGCACTCGTGTCTCCAGCTCCGTCGCCTGCAGCAGCCGCAGCAGCAGGTCGAGACCACCGTCCAGGCGGATGGTGTCGCACAGACCCTGGGCTACCTCGCGGCCCACAGCCGGCAGCAGCCAGGCCTCCTCTACCAGCTGGAAGACCTCAGCCAGGCCGGCGCCCATGGCCCGCGCATCACCCGCCTGCTTCAGCGCCGAAAGCGCCTGCTGCAGCTCTGGCAGCGCGCGCTCCAGGGCGCCCTGCACCTCGGTGCCAGCCCCAGGCGACACTTCGCGGGGTCTGCGGCCGCCTGCGGCCCACCATGGGACCGCGCCGCTGCCCACGTCCGACGCCGGCACCGCTAGCCGCTCGGCGCCGGGCGGTGGGCCCGACATGGCGAAAAAGCGGCACAGCTTATAAGCAGAGAGGAGCAGCGTCAGGACCATCGGCGCGGGGCTGCAGGGGACATCCCTGGTCTGGAGGGGCGGGGCAGGGCGGAGCGACCTGGACCTAGCGAAAAGAGGGACCCGAGAGGGGACCGGAGGGAAGATGATGTAGGAGGGAGGGATGGAGAGAAGGGTACCAGGCAAAGGCGGTAGCCAGAGGTTTAGGAAAGGGAAGAAGGCAGGCTCGGGGACGAAGCGGTTGGGGAAGGGGATGCAGGCCCAGATGCAAGGGGTGGGCAGGAGGAGAGAGCTGGGAGGCGAGGAATGGACCCAGTCGCCGGAGGGCCTAGGAGCAACCGGAACAAAGCGCGGATCTAGCTTCGGCTCCACTCGCAGAATGCTCTGCAGATCCCCGCCCCTGAGAAGCTGCGGACCGGAGCTGACGCCGCGCCTCTTGGTCTCTTGGGGCTCTTCCCCTGCCTCTAGCGTAGCCCCACCCCCAAGCCTATCCAAGCCACGCCCATGCCCTGGCCAGGCCTCTCCCCCTTATT
>NW_006443570.1:19524979-19547929 GCF_000325575.1 Pteropus alecto | reverse complement strand
CTCACCCCACCCCCACCCCCGCCCCCTGAGAATGGGCACAAAATCAGGTGGTCTGTGCTGGTGGGATTTTCTGGGTAGAGGGATCCTACTTCTCGCAAGAGTCTAAAAGTGTGGGGAACTAGACCACTCTTTACCATGGAGAGAGTGAGGTTAGGGACAGGGAGAAGCTTGCTCAGGAGCAGTAAATTAGTGGAAGACTCAGGAATCAATTCCAGTCCAAAGGGTTAATATACACTCAATTTACTGTGTTGTGAAGAGCAGCTTGAGGAAATCAATGCACCTGAGATGAACCCCAAAACAAAACTTTGTTCTTTTGTGACAAAAAAAGATTTCCCCAGGGTGCTTATCAGCATTCCTCCTACCCCTCTTTCACTGCCCTAAATACACAACGGGTGGGTGAACCACTCATCCAGGAATGTGCCTGATCAAACAGATCATGGATCAATATCATCTATAAAGAACAAAGTTCGGATGTCTGCTTTAGCTCATGTAATCTACCTACACCCCATGAGCCAAATACTAGTAGTCTCATTTTACCAAAAGAAAAAACTAAGGTGAGTAAAGCAGTTTGCTCAAGCTCGCCAAGCCAGTAAGTGACAGAGTAGGCCTTATTTCTGCCCTCCAGACCCACTGTGCTATTCCTCTTCTGAGAAGACCCTGAGCTTGGCAAGGATCCTATTCACAGCACTCCCAGGCCCAGAGTTCCAGGAATGTGACCCTGTGTTACACCAGCCTCTGGGGTCAGGGATTTGGTGACTGGGCTGGAGGTTGAACAAACAGAGCAGCAGAAAAGACAGCTCCGCTTCTCTGGTTCCCTACCTCCCTGTCCCCGCCTCTTCCTCCCTTCCTCAGGCGTCAGAGCAGAGACCGCAGAGAGCACAGAACCCAGGTCACCAAGTGTAGAGCTAGAGGCCCTGCCATGGCACTCCCAAGGCTTCTTCTGGTGCTGGCCCTGCTGGCGTGGGTTGTTCTGGCTGAACAAGGTGCAGAAGGGTGTTGCTGGCCATTTGGACCAATGTAGGGTGGGTGAGGATGACCGGGGCTTGGCTGTGCCAACTGACACCCCCTCCCCACAGAGTCATGCAAGAACCGCTGCACTGAGGGCTTCAATGCCGACAAGAAGTGTCAGTGCGATGAACTCTGCTCTTACTACCAGAGCTGCTGCGCCGACTACATAACAGAGTGCAAGCCCCAAGGTGCGTTCAGAATGGCTGGGTGGGCCTGGGGTCCCCTCTGCAGCTGGAGACTCATCACCACCCACTCTGCCTGCAGTGACTCGCGGGGATGTGTTCACTCTGCCAGAAGATGAGTATGGGGTCTCTGACTACCAGGAGACCACCATAGACAACACCAATGTTCATGTACAACCGGAGAACCCTACCCTCAGCCCTGACTTGCAGGCCGAGGGTGAAAGGATTTTTGAGCAGGCACCTGTTCTGAATCCTGAGGAAGAGGCCCCAGGACCAGAACAGGGGCCTGAGAGCACTGATCAAGGTATCTCCGGGTCCCCAGCAGAGGAGCTGTGCAGTGGGAAGCCCTTTGATGCCTTCACTGACCTCAAGAATGGTTCCCTCTTTGCCTTTCGAGGTGACTCAGGGGCAAGTCTTGGGGGTGGGTGGCCCCAGGAACTTGCCATTTCTCACACAGCCTTCTCCACTCTAGGGCAGTACTTCTATGAGCTGGATGAAAAGGCAGTGAGGCCTGGGTACCCCAGGCTCATCCGAGATGTCTGGGGTATCGAGGGACCCATTGATGCTGCCTTCACCCGCATCAACTGTCAGGGGAAGACCTACCTCTTCAAGGTGTCAGGCCCAGGGGCTCTGGGTCAGGGTCAAGGGTATCCAGCCAGGGGTTGAAGGCTGTTTTGCCCAGGACCGGGGTGGGCAAGAAGGCTGGATCTCGACCTGTGGGCCTGGGCTGAGGCTCTCTGAAGACAAGGAAACCCAAGGTTCCAGGTCCTGGGTGACAAGCCTGGAACTGGGATGCTGCCTTGGGTGGGGGATTCTGCTTCTGTGTCCAGTCAGACACCTCCTCATCCCTCTCCCCTTTCATACCCCTTAGGGTAGTCAATACTGGCGCTTCGAGGATGGTGTCCTGGACCCCGATTACCCCCGCAACATCTCTGAAGGCTTCGAGGGCATTCCAGATGACGTAGATGCAGCCTTGGCCCTCCCTGCTCATAGTTACAGTGGCCAGGAGCGGGCCTACTTCTTCAAGGGTACTCAGGGGGTAGAGCGGGGAATGAGCAGGTAGTGGAGCAGTCTTAGTTTTCTTCCACGCTCCACTGGGGATAGGCCTCAGATGATCCCCCCGCCCCCACATACACCAGGAGCTCCTAACTTCAACAGCCTTGGGGCTTTCCAGCCTTGCTTATGCCTACCCCTCCTCAGGCAAACAGTACTGGGAGTACAAGTTTCAGCACCAACCCAGTCGGGAGGAGTGTGAAGGTGGCTCCCCGTCAGCTGTGTTTGAACACTTTGCCCTGCTGCAGCGGGACATCTGGGAAAACATCTTTGAGCTTCTATTCTGGGGCAGATCCTCTGGTATGGAGTGGGGGAAGGTCTTGTTTCTCCCTCAAGAGGGCTGGGATCCTCAGGGCAGGGGGAGGGCTGGTCTGGCCAAAGGGGCTGTGATTGTGGAGCTATCAATCAAAAGTTGTTTGCTCTGGCCAGACTTTGCTTCTGTTGATCTTTGCGGGGAAGCTTACCTTCACCTGAACCCCACACCTTGGACTTTGCCTAACACAGCCAAAGGCATGGCCAGCAGAAGGAGGGGCTGTAGCTGAAGCAAACTGAGAGGGATATGGTAAAGGGAGACTAGGGGAGAGAACACTGAACAGGGAGTCAGAAGGCCAGGGTGCTGGGCACTGCCACTAGTTTGCTGTGTGTTCTCAGGCAAGGAACAGCCTGTCCTTGGGCACCTGATGAATTCTAAAGGCTCCACTGGGGGCAGGGTCTGGGCCCTATGGCTTCCCATTATCCCCTTCCTTGCCACAGGTAGTGCCGGACAGCCCCAGCTCATCAGCCAGGACTGGTCTGGTGTACCTGGGCAGGTGGACGCAGCCATGGCTGGCCAGATCTACATCTCAGGCTCCGCTCTCAGCTCCTCCCGGGCCAAGAATGTTAAGTTTAAGCGTCGCAACCGTAAACGCTACCGCTCACGCCGTGGCCGCAAGAACTTCAGTCGGAAATCCCGTTCAAGCTGGGATTTGTTCTCCAGTGAAGAGACTGGCCTGGGAGATTACAACCATGATGACTACGAGACGGCCTGGCTTGTGCCCGCCACCTGCGAGCCCATCCAGAGCGTCTACTTCTTCTCAGGAGGTGGGAGTCCCGGCCATCCCTGGTTCCCATGAGCTGAACACAGCGCTTGGAAAGTGACTCCAGAAAGCCCGGCCAGGAGTCCTTGGCTGCATTATGATATTCAGTTACTCTTCCTGGAGAGACACGGGTCTTCTTTCTCAGGGCAGGAGTGGATAGGGCCAGGCTGGGTCTCACATATTCTCTCAATCTCTCTTCCAGACAAGTACTACAGAGTCAACCTTCGCACACGGCAAGTGGACACTGTGAGCCCTCCCTACCCACGTAACATTGCCCAGTACTGGCTGGGATGTCCAGCCCCTGGCTTCCACTAGGAGTCCGAGCCTACACAGCTGGGCCCTCCACAGCTCCGTCCTCCAACCTCCCCCTCCCAGCTCAATAAAGATCCCTTGGCCCTGAGTTTAAGAGTATTGTCCTGACTGGCGTGGACAGGCAGGAGGCAGAGATCTGCCTGGGTAAAGAAGGGGAAGTTGGGCTATGGCTTGGGGGAGAGGACAGAGAAAAGCCTCTCTGTGTCCAGTCCATGTTGGGCTCAGGCCCTCTCTGTGAACTACGAAAGCTGTGGGCTGGGGAAGGCCTCATGAGGGCTAGCCTTCCTCCTGAGCTAAGCAGCCCCCAACAACCCACCAGCAGCTAAATTGGAGCTTGAACCCCTATGATGATAACAGGAGTTGCCAGGCTTCCCATCCCAGCCCTCAGTTTGCTTTGCTTCTTGGAGTTGACTAGGGTCTTGGACGAGAGGGAAGGGTCGGGAGAGGGGGGCGATGAGGTTCTGGTTCAGTTTTTCTGCCTATCCTGAGCCAGAAATGCAGTAGCTCAGATGCCTGAGTCCCTAGGGGAACTGCTACCCCCAACCCCACTGTTAAGATGAGTCGTTCTGTCCTGGGTCTGAGGTACAGGGCACTGAGGTTAAGAAGAGAGGGAAGGGCAGGAACTCAAAGGATTAATTCAAACACACCTACTCTTCTTAGAAAGTACCGTAGAAGACTTCCAAGGACAAGTACACTGTAAAAACAAACATCCTTCTTAAAACTTCTCAGTTGTACCTGTAGAACCTCCTCTGGTTCCAGGTTTTTGGACTCTAAGCAGCCCACCTGGGCTCGAGGGGCAAGAGAGAAAGGGCTAGATGCAGGCGAAGATCTAAAGTAGACCCGAGGGAGATCTAGTGGTGACAGCTGCTCCCCAGCCCTGCTGAGGGTGGGGTGGCTCCGTCTCATCTGCTGTCCCCTATCATCCTTTGTCCTGTCCAGCCCAGCAGCCCAGTCCTCAGTTGTGGGACAAGACTCCACCCACTCTCTCCTGAAGGCAGCCAGCACCAGGGTTGAGCCCTTCAGAAGGGGCAAGTGGAGCACTGGGAGCACTAGAGAGGGGGATCTTTTAGACTTCCTGGTTGGAGTTCTGGGATGATTTACATGAAGTATAGGATTTCAGACAGTTTGCAGTTCGAGGAGCAGGGCTGGGACCGGCTTCCTTTGTGAAGCCTGGAAGAGAAGGCCCCCCCACCCCACAATAAAATTCTAAGAAGCCCACCTGGGCTCGAGGGGCAAGAGAGAAAGGGCTAGATGCAGGCGAAGATCTAAAGTAGACCCGAGGGAGATCTAGTGGTGACAGCTGCTCCCCAGCCCTGCTGAGGGTGGGGTGGCTCCGTCTCATCTGCTGTCCCCTATCATCCTTTGTCCTGTCCAGCCCAGCAGCCCAGTCCTCAGTTGTGGGACAAGACTCCACCCACTCTCTCCTGAAGGCAGCCAGCACCAGGGTTGAGCGCTTCAGAAGGGGCAAGTGGAGCACTGGGAGCACTAGAGAGGGGGATCTTTTAGACTTCCTGGTTGGAGTTCTGGGATGATTTACATGAAGTATAGGATTTCAGACAGTTTGCAGTTCGAGGAGCAGGGCTGGGACCGGCTTCCTTTGTGAAGCCTGGAAGAGCAGGCCCCCCCACCCCGCAATTTTACTCCACCCATATCCTGCCTAGCCCCAACACTGCCCTTAGCTACCTATCTTTCCTCCCAGACTTCTCTGCCTCTCTCTAACTGGACACTAAACCTCTCCCCTTTTGGAGGCGGGGCCAGGCCTCTTAGCAGGATAAAACCCCAAACGGAAGGGTGTGGTTTGGGCACAGCCCTGGCATGGCCTGCTGGCTCCTCACTCTATGCCAGCTCCATGGCCAGCCCTGTGGATGCATCTCCAACAGGTGATCTGCTGGGAAAAGGGTGGGCAGGGGAAGGATGTGGGGAAGGTACGATAGGGAAGATTTGGGTGAATAGGTGTTTTAGGGTCTGTTGGGGGCTTTGAGGTTGGGACAGAGGCTCTCGAAGGGAGTTCTAGCTGGACCCTCACCTCGGCCCGCAGGCCATGCCAGTGGGTTGGGTCCCCACCGGAGAAAGCGGATCACCTTCAGCAAAGGGCAGCTGCTGGAGTTGGAGCGGGTATTTGCGGCACGGCCCTACCCTGACATTGGCACCCGTGAGGACCTGGCCCGGGTAACCTGCCTTCCTGAGGCCAAGATACAGGTGAGCTGTGACCCCCTCTCAGGGTGGAAGTACTCTCACACAGCCAGTTTCTGGGTTTGATCCACAGCACCTTCTCTCTGGGTATCCTGCCTCCAGCTTCTGCTTTCCCTTACCTGGGGGAAGGGGTATTACAGCGAGAAGAGATTCCTTCTTCTTCCCTTACCAGGTGTGGTTCCAGAACCGGCGGGCCAAGAGAATCAAGACTAGAAAGCCAGGACGCCTAAGTCCAAGGCCTGAGGCCCCTCAGAGACTCCATTCCCTTCCAGACACCCTCCAGCAGTCCCGGGAGCCCCAAACATTAGGCCAGCTTCAACCCTCTAGCAGCACACCTCAGTGCACCTCAGTGTGTCAACGTGTCTCCTGCCTGCCTCCTGGCTTGGGTCCAGGGCAGGACTGGGTAGGGGCTAAAGCTGCAGCCCCATGGGGACCAGCTGGGGCTTCAGGGTTTCACCTTCCTTCAGAGCGACCTCCTCCCCAGACTTCACTGGGCAGCCTGTCTGACCTCATCTATGCCTCAGCCATTGTCACCAACCTGGACCATTCCTAATCTAAGTCCAGAACTTGCAAGGCCCCACCTCTGGCCCCTGCAGCCCACCCTACCCTTTAGGATTGAACACATGAGTAGATTGTGGCTCCTTCTTTTACACGAGGGTGTTCTCTTGTGGGAAGGAAGTTCAGCTCAGGGAGGAATCCCTCGCTATGACTATCTTCCAGGCCAGACTAAATGCAGGTCCTAAGGAGTGACTGGGGCCTGGCTCCTGCTTCCCAGCACCCTGTACCTCTTGAGGAATAAGGAAGGGGTCCATGTTTTCCATCTCTCCTGCTAGACCTGGTAACCCAATTCTTCTCACCCCAGCTGAGGACACCTCCTCCCTCTAAAGATTGGGCAGCTGCCCCTCACCTTCAAGGTAGTACTAACTGCTAAGTGAGCTAGAAGATGTGATTGTTGATCCTAATTCTAGACTGCTAGAGACTAACCCTTTTATAGTTCAGGGGCCCTTCTCCTGACCTCCTACCACTGGGACAAATTAATCAGAACCACAGATCTGAAGAGGAAGTGATATTAAAATTATAAAGTAGAGATAGCCCAGGGCTTACGCTGATTTAATTTTCATAAAGATCAGATTGGCTGCCCTCTGACGTGGGGCTGTGGAGAAAACCTAATAGATTTAGAATGGGATGGGGGGGATGTGTGTGTGCTTGTGACAGCACTGGGTTTTGGTATCACTGTCATCTGTAATACCAACTAATCTCCAAATAAAACCCAAACTCTGTACCTTAATCTGGATTGTCGTGTGGTGCAAATAAATGTGGATGAGAGGGCTGTTTGCTTTTGAAATTTATCTCTATCACCTAATCCCTAAATAGGCCAAGTTCTACATAGATTCTGGGTGGGATGTATTACCCAGGCTCCTAGGGATTAGTTAAGAGGGATAGTTAATTGAAGGGCTTAGGGCTCTTGCTGACAGACCCTGGGTAGATGGGATCCTCTGCTGGCAACCCCTGCTCCTGGACTCACTGGTTCCAGAACACTCCAGCTGCCTCCACTTCTGGAGCTGCTCTGCTTCAGAGAGAAAAGCATGGAGTTTGCAATTAGATTCAAATCCTGGCTTTGCTATGTCACCTCACAACTCTCTCAAAGTCTACAAGCCTGAAAGCAGGAATATTGGTCTCTTCTCCGTTTTCGGAAGGAGAGCAATAACATAGGTGAAGGGCTTCACATGGTGTGTGACACATTGTAAAAGCTCTCGATACACTAGTTCCCCCCTCCTCTCCATACAGCAGGCCATGAGAAAATGAGAAGGCCTAAAACTTCTTGTTTCTCTGGCCTCCAGTCAAGCTCTCCTCCTTCTCCCTGGGAAGCCCTGGACCCAGACTGCACCAGGGAAAAGCAAGGCCTGGTGAGGCAGAGGAAGTGGCTGACAGCATACAGACTTGCCCCTTCTGTGATGAGAAGTGAAGGACAAGTCACCCGATTCCTATTTCTAACTGTGCCCTTGCACCTGGAAACCACCTTGTATAGTGGCCATTTCCTTGGCAGGAACTAGATTGCTTCCCTCTCTCTCCCCAGAAGCAGCACAGTACTTGGCCCATAAAGGACCGCTAAATAAGTGCTCAATGCCACAGAAGCCTTTCAGTTGGTGAGTAGAGGGTTGGGATCAAGTAAAGACCCCATTCTAATGACAGGGGTGTGTATGTGGAATGACCCCCATCTCATCATGAGAAGACACCCTGCATCAGAAGCCGTTTGAGGCCTGCTCTTTACCTGAAATTTGGAAGTATTCCAACCTGAATCCAGGTACCTAGAGGATATGAAAGCTTAAGTATATGTGGTCCCCTGGCCCAAAGAGTTCAGCACAGGTAAGTGCAGCCAGGAATCTCTACAAAGCTTCAGTAGAGCTTTTCAACTTAATCTTAAAAAACAGTTTAAGTGCTAGAAACACTGTAGAATGCCACCTACATTCTTTCTCACCATTGACGCTTCTTCCAACCAACAACAGAAAGCTTAAGATTTCTCAACAAAGTGATCTATGGAGAACAGAAGGGCCTAAAACCTGCCTTTCTCGCATACAGAATATTGCACTGAGAGGCTCAGACTTGCTATATATCAAGAAGAAACGGGCAAACGTTGTAGAGCAAATGCCTATTGAGCCAATGAGTGTACAATTTATAAGAACTGAGCTCTGGAAAAAAGAAAAGACCACAGGAGCTCATGCAGTGAAGGAACAGAAAGATGGTGTCTACCATTAGCAGCAGACCTTGCACAATTCTCAGAACTGTGAAAATCTTTGGGCTTTGCGTTGTCACAGATTTGAAATAAAAATACACCGAATACAATAAATATTTATTGGATAAATAACTAACACTGATATCATTTTTAAGTGCCTTATACAGATATGTCATCATATCACCAATCTAAGTTCAAAGAAGTTCAAAGAAGTTTAGTATTACACAGAGACTTCAGGACCACCTAGCAGGTCTTTGGCTCCATTTAACAGAGCAAGAACCACAGTGGGTCATTTGATCTCTCTCAGTCCGTTTTGTCTTCTGGAAAAGGGGCCTAAATCATTTCCTTTTCCAATCTCTGGGATTGTTGTAAAGACCAAAAGAAACTATGTAAAATAGTCAACTGTGAGCATTTACACAATATTTTTTATACTCACTCAAAAATGTTTAAGAACCCACATAAAATATCCTACTTCAGGCTTATGTATAACATGCATACACATCTGTAATGTGTACATTATGTATACATATTTACGTGTATGCTTATTTCTATTCATATATACATATATGAAAATAGGTCCTGTCCAAAAGGAACGTCTCCCTTTACTAGTTGAGACAATCCACAGTAGGCATACTCTCCCCACAAACACAAACAAGTACAAGGGATTTTGCAATTAAAAGGAGATGTACTGTTTTGCCATCTGAATTGTTTTCATTTAGGAGACAAGGGTGACAGGAAGATGGGAAGTTTAAGGAGGGCTGGTGAGTGATAGAGACAGGCAGAAGCATTTAGAAAACCTGAAAAAGGCAAGCAGAAGGAAGAGGATGAATTCAGAAACTAAGATTCCAAAAAGGTAGCTGCTTTCTTTTCAATTCTGCCATCCTGTACCAACCTGTTTTTCTCTTATTCGGTGTCCTCTGATCAGTTCCTCTTCCAGCACAAACTGGAGAAAGAGAATCCTTTTCGCTTTCTTGGAGGCTTCAGAGCTAAGTTACAGGTCTGTATCAAGGATGTGTGGAGCAAGGATGACGATTTATTTGTGCACTTGGGCAAGTTCAAGGCAGTATGGTCCACTTCTGGGAAGGCCTGGATTCTATTTACTATTGATGGAAAAAACCCATCCCCAGCAATGCCCAGAACATATTGGAGAAGGCAGATGGGCACCAGCGTCAGGAGAATATACTGACAGACTTCTGGCAACTGACAGAGGATGGGGCTCCCTACAGTAAGAGCAGGTAGCCCTGGCTCGGCCCTGACCAACCACAGCTGAGTATAAAGAGCCTGATGGGTAGACGGAGAGTCAGTGATAGGCAGCTGGGAGCCTGGAGCTCCTCCAAACCCTCTCCAGACTTCAATGATGAAGCACCAGTTATATCTCTCCCAACTCGCCTTCCATTGCCCGCACCATGACATACAGCTCAGCCAGACCCACCACAGAGGCGACGATCAACGCAGCCAGTACCCGCTGGGGAGAAAAAAAATCAGACTCAGGAGATGAAGGCCAGTCTCCAGCTCTGAAGCCTCTAGCACCTCAAATAAGAATGAAGAGGACCCCAGCCCAGCCCATTGTTGGGGGGAAGGGAAGAAAAGAGGATTCTCTTGAGGCTATTATCTATCCCCATGACTACTGGAAAGCGCGACTTCTCCTCGTTTATTGTACAAATATTTTTTCAATATCTAATCTATGCAATGCATTTTCACATATATCCTCCCTATCCTACCAATACCTCCACCACTTGGAGCACCCTATCTTGCCCAGTGCTTACTCACCGAGGCCATTTCTGTGAAGACATACTGGCTTCCAAGATAAGTACAGACAAAGGCAGCTACCACCGTGACAATGAAGTTGAAGATGGTGATGACCAGAGCTTTCACTGACCTCACTTTGGGAAAAAACCCAGGGAAGAAACCTTTAGGTTAGCATCCTCTAAGAGGCCCTCTTATCTCATGGCTGCCTCCCCCCATCAACTGGGTTTCCCTCAAACAAGCCTCAGTAGCTCAGGCTTAACCCCAGAGCATTGGAGTGGGAAGGAATGCCATGACCGACCCTTCCCAGGGAGATCTTTTAGCATCTGATTTCCTAGTACCTCACCTTGCTTTCCCAGGTCACTAAGAATTGCACCATGCCTTGAATCCTGGGAAAAAGAAAATGCAAGTGATTTCAGAATGGAAGCAGTTCAGAGGCAATCCAGAGAGTATTCATTTTCTTTCACCAAACATTAACTGTCTTCTCCATGGATTTTTTTTTGGCTGGGAACAGTTGGATTCTTTTCGGGACCACACGTCCAGCATTTCAGAGAAAGAATATAGGCTCCTAGTACCCATATGTCCCTCTCCTGTTCCAGGGCAGGAGCATGTCAGAGAACAGTAGGGAGCCCTGTCAGAACAAAGGCTCCAAGGCTCATTTCCACCTTCATACTATTAAGAATCAGTCACTATCTCAGTCCAGAGTCTCAGTGAATGAGTTGAGAATTATTTGGTTTGCATGTAGCGCAGAGCTTCTATGGTCCCTGAAAAGTACACAAACCAAGTTTCCACATTGTTTCTTTCCTCTGTGCCTCTTCCCAGTGCAGGATCCTGCTTTCCGGGGTTACTCAGTCTATGTATTAAAGAGCAAGCCCTTACCTGACAGGTAACATTGCGGGTGATCCGCTTATATTCCTCATTGGCCAGCTGTATCTTAATTTTCTCCAGACGGGCAACTAGTTCTGGGTTCTAAGTTAGAAAAATCAAACAAGAAGAATGACATTCACAACTTGCTAGAAAACATGTCACAATCACTGGTTTCAGGGAGCAAAGCACTGCTAAGGGTACCAGGAGGCCCATGTACCAGTTCAGCCTCCACTGCTTTGGAAATTGTCTTCTAAGAATCTATTTTCCAATCTGTCAAACATGGAGGACAATATCTAGTTCCCCTACCCCAGCTCCCAAGGATTTAAAAGACAAATTTTCAAGCCCAAAAAAGTTAATCCATAAATCTGGATGTATCATGAATAAGTCCAACTGAGCCAACACCCACGCTCACAAATGTATCCCTTACATACCCTAGGAGGCTTCACCACCTCTGGGAGATAGATTTCACTGCCTTCTAGGAGCTCATGAAGGTACAATGTGGAATCTAGGAAGAAAAGATTTCCACAAACATAATGATCCATAGAGCTGAGGTCGAAGGAGTAAGATCAGAGAAGGGTCTAGTCCTTCTATTCTTTCTACCAAAATAAAGCATATCTATTCTAATACCAATTCACCTTCAGGACCATTTTCAACTGGGAATAATTTAAGACAATTCCACATACTCATCTCCGAGTGCTACACAGCTGAGTTTAACTCAGCTCTCAGTTATCCTGCCAATGTCACAGTTAATACATAAGCCATTTATATTTGCATTTAGGTTAGGTCATTTCTGTGTCTTAAAGAGGTTTTAGTCATAGTGACGCTGAGTACTCAGGACACCGAGTACTCAGGACACCGTACTAGATGATCTCTAAGGTCATATTTCATTCCAAAAGTTAAGCAGTCTACCCTTTGCACTTCTAGATAGGCTACGTTAATTTCTTACAAAAGACCTTACATTGCCAGTTTGTCCTATTCTCTCTCTATATAGTTAAGGGAACTGAGGCCCGAGGAAGGAAAATGACTCCTCCAAGGGGAGTTAGTGGCAGAACTAGGACTAGAACTCAGATGCTACTCCCAGTTCAGACCTTTCGACGCAGCTTTTTATCACATTATCTAAAAATTAAAAAAAAAAAAGTCAAGATTTGACCACGTTTGCTTTTGAGATGAAAAGAAATCTAGATTCTGAAACAGGACAAGCACGCTATGCTAAGTTGGTTTCTCAGGTGGCTTAAAAGGAAGAAACTGAACCTGTGAGGTGGTACTGGGTTAGAACGTGGACTTCCTCAAGGGTCAAGTCGGCCTACTTGGGTCTGGAAATGAAACGGAGACTCTTAAGAGAGAAGAAATTGCACGAATAAATTTTGTAATCCATGAGAAATTCCCATGGAAGTTATAGAAGGGAGTGGGTTGCCCTAGGACTTATGAGGTGACTCTTTGGTTGGCTCCATGACTGTTCAGTGGGCGAAGGAGAGTGACGGATTTTTCCCTCGGAAGAATGCTAGAGGTGGGAAAAAGATCTCAGGAGCGTAGAGACTCTGGAAAAAAGAAGGCGACTCCGGACTGGAGAATGGACCTCACCTCTTTCTCTTAGGTACTGGTGCAGATCGCGGATCAGGCGGAAGGAAACCAGGCGTGCGGGACCACTGGGGCGATCACCACCCTTGTGCTTCTTCCCCAGCGCGGCCTCAAGCTCTGCCCGCAACTTCCGGGGCAGCTGCTCTGGCTCCAGCTCCCCGCCGGGGCCCAAAGCGCGCACGAGCCGCTCACCAGCAATCAAGAAAGACGCCATTTCTACTCAACCCTACGGTCAGGTGACCCGAGTGTGCATTTCCGCCAGCCATGCGCCGGAAGTATCTTGAGGATTCCTGGGCGGGGCGAGGCGGGACAGAAGGCCAAGGGGGCGGTACGCGGCGCGGGGCAGTGTGGGGCGGGGGCGGGACGCCTCCTGGCCGCAGGTCGGGTCCTGTGTCAGCAGCCCAGCAGGCGCTCGGGCGGGACATGGCGGGCTGTGTGGCCCGGCGGGCCCTGGCTGTGTGCAGCCGCTGGTGGTCTCGGTCGCTGACAGGGGCCCGGGGGCCGAGGCCATTCTGTGCGGCAGGTGGAGCTGGGGCCTTCCCACCAGCTGCGACCACGACACGGAGGCATCTCTCGTCCCGGTGAGGGACGGAGCGCGGGGTCGGGGCCCGGAGCCTAGAGAGCGTGTTCCCGGCCAGGGAGGAGGCCAGGAGGCCCAGCCGGCTGATGATGTTTGTAGTTCGACCCGAGAGAGGATCCCGGCCGGGAGACGACTTGCGCAGCCTGAGACATGTGCCAGGAATAGAGAAAGGAGTGTGGTCCAGAGCCCTGGTTTGAGCGAGGCTGGTTTGGAGGGGGAACTAGTAATCCTATCAGAGCAAATCCTACCTCCGAGCGTCGCTGTTAGTGGGCAGCCTTTTAAGCCCTAGGGCTTTTGACTTGAACCCCTAGCCCCGGATTCGGTTAAGGCTTCCCTCAAAGATGCTCTAAGTGAGAAACAGGACTTCTGAATCTCGGCCCTGCACAGGTCCTGGGTTTCAGTGTGACCTTGGGAAGACTGGTTCCCTCTGTGTGGCTTGGAGAAGGGGCTTGAGGCCATGAGGATTGCGTGAACACTGTCTCTAGGGATGGGACAGGCAGATCAAATTGGGGCTGGTTGAATCAACTGAGAGTGAGCATAATGTTCACATCTCCAAAATAGTAACAATAACAGTCCTTTAAAGAGCCCTTAGAAAGAGCACCTGTCCAGAGAGGTCCCTGAGAGAACTCACCTTTTAGTGGCTGAGATTAGACACTTATTCTGGGGGAGAGATGATAACTATTTATAATTAAAGACATGTGAAAGTTGATGTAAATCTGAACAAAACTATATTGAGAGATGGTGCAACGTAGAGACAGTAGGAAATCTAGAGAGGATGATTAAGCCCTTCAAGGGCAGGGGAAAACAGACATGGAATTAGAACAAATATTTTTGAGCTCCTCTTATACAGTAGGCTCTGAGGGGGAACACAGGCTAATCAGACACAGGCATTGTTCGCAGGGAACTTACAGTTTCTAATGGAGATAAGACATGGAAGCTAACTGAAATGAAAGATGGGAAGGACAGTTAAAATGCTGTAGGAGTTCAGGAGGGTGGTTCAGGGCAAAAAGAGGCAAGGAGTACAATTAAGCAGGGTATGAGGGCATGATATGACGAATGCTGAGGGCGAAGAGAAGAAAGTGATCTGGGAGTAGTCAGACCTAACACGGAAACCAAGGAGGGGCCTGTGACTAGACGTCAAAGGAGGAAAGGCAGAATCTCTGTGGAATGGTGATATGGCAGGACTTTTACCTGCTTCTGCTGGCTGGCCCCACTACCCTGACCCTTCTCTGCTGTCATTACCCTGGCTCTTCAGTATCCTAGTAGCTTTTTCTGAAAGATAAGTCCTGTTACCTCTTCAGCTCTTCAGTTGCTTGTTCTTTTCCTTCCTAATCAGAAACCGACCAGAGGGCAAAGTTTTGGAGACAGTTGGTGTGTTTGAGGTGCCAAAACAGAACGGAAAATATGAGACTGGGCAGGTGAGTGCTGGGCTGGGTCTTCTTTCATTTTCATGGTGTGCTCTGCTTCTGAAAGGGTCAGATATGGTTCATAGGCCTGAATGTTACGGTTTTCTGGTGCCAGACCAGAATCACAAATGTTTAAAGGTGGGTGTCTGTTTTCTTGGATTTGAATGCATTTCATTTATCAATGGGTTCTTTTTCCAAGCTTGCGAGAACAGAGATGGTTTGGACTATAGTAAGGAGGGAGCCAAGTTACTGAAGTGTCTTCTAACATAGTGGATGGTGGGAAGCCAATGGAGGGAGCTTTAAGAAAAGCAAACCTTTTATTTTATTTTATTTTTATGATTTTCAGTTTTGACATGGTTTCTTCTTTACATGCTTAGTTATAGGACTTCTGGTCACCTAGTCTTCAGATGGTTCTCCAGGTTGATTGTTCTATAATTTAGTTGTAATTTTAATGCATCATGGGAGGAAGCAAGCACGACGTTTACCTACTCTGACATCTTGACCGGACTCGGAAAAGCAAACCTTTGAATGCTTTGTCATAGTTGAACTTTTCACAGTATAGTAAGCTCTGGGTATGATGCTCTTTTTCTATATCAGCTTTGTGCCAGATCCACTGAGATGGATTTAGGCCCCTTGTAGGTAAGGAGGACCTATTGTTTATTCAGCATTTTTTTTTTTTTTTTTTTTTATGCCTACTATGGACCAGGCGTTGTGCATTGGAGTTAAATCAGAAAGCAGTGCCTTCAAAGAGTTGATAGTCTAGGAAAGCATTATGATATACAAATGGTCAATGACTGTGCACACTGTGCTAAGTGGAGGAGAGGTTAGGGAACGCTTCTTAGAGGCCTACGCTATGGCCTAAAGGGTGAGTAGAAGTCAGCCAGGTGAAGAGGGGGTAAGGGGTAAGAGTATTCTGAAATTGGTCTGGGTGGATCACAGAGTTCAAAGAAAAGAATGGCAAGACCTTGTGCTGGAGTTGGCGTATCTGTGCTGCTTAGTGGTCTGGGCCCCACCTGGATGGACTTGCTGGACTGCAGACTCACAGAGGCCTCTCTTTTCTCCTAGCTTTTCCTTCATAGTGTTTTTGGCTATCGAGGTGTCGTCCTGTTTCCCTGGCAGGCCAGACTTTATGACCGGGATGTGGCTTCTGCAGCTCCAGAAAAGTAAGTTTCCCTGTCATGCTTCACAGTGTCCTCAGGAGGAGGCCTGACTCATGGCAGACATACGTAATTGGGATCCCAGGGGTGAAGACAGTATCCTTCTGGGCCTTAGGAACAGACCCAGAGTGCTCTCCAGCACTAATACCCATGGAGATAAAGTGCTGAATGCCAGGGACAATCTTAAGCCAGAGGGTCCCTTTGGGCCTCTCAAGATGCTCTCCCAAGCTGTTCTCAGTTTGCATTATAATTATCCCAGAATGCATTTGGGGGACTAGTCTTCATGATTTTTTGATGTCCAGTTAGAATCTTTATCATCATTAGAGTACATTTAAAAAAAAGCCCCACCCCCATCAAATGATCCATTAAATGATCACAGCTCCATTAAATGATTATAGACATCCCCTAGGAGGTAAAAAGAACGGGGTACTCTGGGCTCCTGTCACTGAGGCAGCAATGTGATTTTCTCAGCATGGCCCCCTTCTTCTAAGAGGCAGCCAGAGAATAAGACAAATGATGACTTTGTGCCATGAGTCCTCCACATTCCATTTTTTACACCTGACAGGGGAGCAGCTGGGCTGGGTGTTGCTGAGCAGGTACCTAGCTGGTGCTACAGCCCCTTCAGATCAGGCACCAGTATGTTGAGACGAGGAGTGGGTCGGGAGCTGGGGCAGGCACTGCTTCTCTTTCTCTTAGGGTGATCTTTAGCTTCTTCTCCCTCCTTGTAGAGCAGAGAATCCTGCTGGCCATGGCTCTAAGGAGGTGAAAGGCAAAACTCACACTTATTATCAAGTGCTGATTGATGCCCGAGACTGTCCACATATAGTAAGTAAGCAAGACGGCTGGGCCTGGGGTTCCTCTCCATGGGAAAGGCCTGAACCCTGATGGGGGCAAAGAGAGAAGAGTCAAATGGAGCCCAGATCAGCACTGGGCCCTAGTCCTCAGGACTGGATAGTGACTAAGAAAGTCTGACTTGCTTCTTGTCTTAGTCTCAGAGATCTCAGACAGAAGCGGTGACTTTCTTGGCTAACCATGATGACAGCCGGGCCCTCTATGCCATCCCAGGTAAGTACAAGCATCTGAATGGTGCCTGTCGATAATGGGTCCAGTATGTCTCAGGGAGAAGATTCTGATGCCTTTTTGATGTCTTTTAATCTGCCGGGAGGGATTATAGATGCTGAGAGCAGTGGTGCCAGGGTCATCCCACCTTGCGCCAAGGTCAGGAATTGTGTTTCTTCTCAGCCCTGTTCCTCCCCTCTTACATGAGTTTCACTGTTTCTTTGCCTCTCTGTGCCAGGCCTGGACTATGTCAGCCATGAAGACATCCTCCCCTACACCTCCACTGATCAGGTTCCCATCCAGCATGAGCTCTTTGAAAGATTTCTTCTCTACGACCAGACAAAAGGTAATCTCTCTCAGAAAGAGAAGCTGGAAAGGGAAGACCCTTTCTTCAAAGATAGTATCATAGAAGTAATTTCAAGGCTTTATTTCCACAACCTTATTCAACCTCCCATTAGACCTATCAGGTAGATGGCCATTACCTCCTCCAGATATGGAAACTGAGGCTCAGGGATGAGGAGAAGGGACTGAAGGTTGCTAGTTAGTGGCAGAGCGAGGTCTGAAAACCAGGGCTCCTAACTCCCAATCCAGTTTTCTTCCCGTGATGTCACATACCTTCTCAGGGCTTACTCTTAGAAGTAGCTCTGTGCCTTCTTTTAGCCTGTGCTTTTGCTTCATGTTTGGGTGTCTTATTTACTTGGGCCACAACTGGGAAGGTTTTTCTAAGAGGAGCAATTGGAAAGTGGATGCAATGCCCTGGACTCTGGCCTGGACTAACCAGTCATCTTGTCCCAGCACCCCCTTTTGTGGCTCGGGAGACGCTACGGGCCTGGCAAGAGAAGAATCACCCCTGGCTGGAGCTTTCCGATGTCCACCGGGAAACAACCGAGAACATCCGCGTCACTGTCATCCCCTTCTACATGGGCATGAGAGTATGTCCCCAGCCTGGGCCCCTTCCCTCAGGACTAGGTCTCCAGATTTGTTGGGAAATGTGACTGTTGTAATGGGTTCCAAATTTCAACCATGTGCTTATAGTTCTGCTTTCGAGTGCTGCATGTATTGGGTGGGGTAGAACAGCCTCATGGTCATGGCTGACACCAAGACCGAGAGTAGGGAAACCCTTGGGTCCCAGAAGGAGTCCTCTGGACTGACTTTTCCTTCTCTTCTGGCTCAGAGGGAGCTGCGTTTATGAAGAACATACACATACTTGGTTAAATTGGTATAGGCTGATCTTCATACTTTGTATGCATTAGTCAAACATTTGAGATGTTTTTTGCCTGGCTGTAAGCTAGGTCCTGGGAATACTAATAAAAATGAAAGTATCCATGTCTTCCAGGAGTTCATGGTGTTGAGGGATCTCAATGGAACATACACTATACCAAGTATTGTAATAAGGTTGGGCTGTTGTAGGGCCAAGGAGGTGGTTAGCAGCCTGGGCCAGCAGTGATGGTATGGAGGGCAGCTGGCAGGGACGGTGGTTCAGAGAAAGGGAAGAGCCCTGTGGCTGATTTCCATTGGCATCCAGTTCTGTTGGTGATCTTAATAGGAAGAGGAAGAGGGAAGCCAGGGATAGACCCAGGGGAGGCTGCCCCCTCAGTGAGTTTGTTGGCCATAGTTCAGTCATCAACATCCAGATACTTGCAGCATTGTTCTGCTTCTGCAAGCTTCCTGGAGCACATGTACTCCATTGGAGAGATGTTGATTGGAGGGGACTTGGTCTTGCCCTCTGGGACTTAAATTCTGTGTGTTTTTTCCCTAGGAAGCACAGAATTCCCACGTCTACTGGGTGAGTGTCTCCCTTGGGAGGAGGAGCTCAGGAAGGGTGCCTGGAGGGGCATGTTGGGAGGTGTTTGCCTCTGGGGACTGTGGCCTGGGCAATGCAGGTGTCAGCCTTTGTTGCCTTTTGCTCTCCTAGAATTCTAAGTGGTCTGGCCCAGAGTTTACTTTCTCAGATGTGAACTTGCCTCTTCTCCCCCCACTTCCCCCATAGTGGCGCTACTGTATCCGCCTGGAGAACCTTGACAGTGATGTGGTACAGCTCCGGGAGCGACACTGGAGGATATTCAGTCTCTCCGGCACCTTGGAGACAGTGCGAGGCCGAGGGGTGGTGGGCAGGGTGAGCATCATCGGGCCAATAATGCCCAGTTCCTGGTGTTGCCAAGCAGGCCTCGGGGCTTAGTGCATGGTTTCCTCCTCTGTGGTCAGGGCAGAGGCTCCATGTGTGAATGCGCTGGTGACAAACCTCACAACAATCCCGTGAGATAGGTTTCTTACAACCCATTTCGTAGATGAAGAGAGAGAGACTGTGAAGTTAAATAACTAGCCCACGGCCCCATAGCTAGTAAGGGCAGGATCTGGATTTGAATCTAAGTGAGTTTGACATGAAAGCTGGTGTGTTTTTGTCGCCAGCGCAGCAGTACCTTTTTAAAAATATGAATTTGAATGCCATTAGGTGGGGCTTGCACACACAGCACCCCCCAACTACTGGTTGTCCTTCCTCTCTTTACATGTGTACATCCTCTGCTGGTTCTGATTTTGAAATTCCTATACTACCCCACCCTGTCTCCTGTTTCACGAAAAGTGGCCAGGAGCCACATTTAACAAGTATCTGTGCAAGTCAGCAGAGACTTGGGGAAGCAGAGTAGGATAGTGACTAAGAATAGGGCTTTGGAGATACATAATCTGGTTTCAAATGCCAGCTGTGTTCTTTACTTGCTGCATAACTGCAATTTAACCAAAATTTCAGTTTCTTACTGCTGAAATGGGAATCACATCTAGTACCTTATAAGTACTTAAAGACTTAAGTCAGCAAAGGTTCGCAGACCACCACCGTGGTGCCTGGCACCTAGACACTCGGAATGGACACTGAAGAGGGTATTTACAGAGTAGGTCCTGTACCCAGCATCTTTGCTCAGTGTCCTCAGACATTCAGTCTGAGATTATCTTTCCCAGAGTCAGAATAAAAGGCCTGGGTCCATGGCTGTGCAGCAGAGGAAACACTGGCAAGCAGTCACTGTAGGAGGTATGAGGAGGCATTCAGTCCTGATGAACTAGCAGTTGGCATCTGACCTCAGAATACAGGGAGCAGGTTTGGCCTGACCTATTTTGCTTGAACCCTTACAGGAACCAGTGTTATCCAAGGAGCAGCCTGCATTCCAATATAGCAGCCACGTCTCCCTGCAAGCTTCCAGTGGGCACATGTGGTGAGTGTGTGCTGGGGCAGGGGTAGCGCAACTCTAGACACAAGCTGTGGGTGAGAAAAGTGGGAGCGCATAGCTTGCAGTTAATTCTGGGCTACATTAAGTCCTGAGATGGAGCCTTATCATTGTTGTATGGGACTTGTCTGATTTTTTATGACTGTCCATTTTCCAGTTCCCTGTGGTTTTGTGGACTGGGGACCTAAGCCAAAGAAGTCTGGTGATTTGATGCTGTACCGAGTTGCCCATGTAGTTGGTTTTTTCTTCCCTGTTATTTCACTCTGTAACCTGTAAGTGTAATTGGGTAGCTTATGTGGTACGTATCTAAGGGCCAGAATCAGGACAGTTGTGTTTCTTTTCATGTAGGGCCAGGAAGGGCTCTTGAGTCTCTGGACTAGTGTTATCCTGACGTGAGTCAGGTAGGAGAGAGCCCAGGCCTACCTCATCTTTCTGTGGTTCTAAAGCTGAGGACATAGGGCTATCCAGATCCTGAAGAGGTCCTCAACCCTCATTCCCTCTAAACCAGCTTCTCTGACCCACAGGGGTACGTTCCGCTTCGAGAGGCCTGATGGTTCCCATTTTGATGTCCGGATCCCTCCTTTCTCCCTGGAAAGCAATAAAGATGAGAAGACACCACCCTCAGGCCTTCACTGGTAGGCCAGCTGAGGCCCTGAGTGCCCAAGCTCGGCCCCTGAAGAATAGCTCTTATCCTACAATTGCTGCAGAACTCTCTCTCCATCATGGGCCACAGCAGGTCTCTTTTTGGCACCATTTGATTGTGGGATTCTTTTTTTGGAGGGTGGGCTGTAACTGTTTTCTCCAGAGGACCCATGTAGGACTCCTCCAAGGCTGGCCTCCCCTATAAGCCTTGCCTGTAGTGTTCCAGTAGACCTTTCCACCAGGAACTCTGTGTTCAGCTGCCACAGGCCTGGAGGAGTTTCTAGGCCTATCACACAAGTCATTTTGAAATGTCAGGTTTGGTCAATAAACCAGTGCGCACTTGGCCACCCTTGCCATTTCTGTCCCCAGGATCTCAGCCTCCTTTTTTTGACCCAGCTGGGGAGGTAGGGGGACTTGCTTTCCTTGCTGTCTTTCCAGGAAGCTGCCCCTTCTACTAGGGTATGTATATTTCCCTCCTGAGGCTGGGGGTTGGCTGGACGTCTTCCAGGGTCATTGTGCCTCTCAGCCAGTGGGGTGGGGAGCTGGACTGGATTCTTGTTTTCTTCTTTACCTTCTGCCAAGGGGAGTGGGAGGCCAACATCAGGGTGAGAGGAGTGAGGCAAGCCAGTCAGGTTTCCTGGAACAATGGGCTTGCCAGCCATGAGCATGAATTTGTCAAACCTCCAGACTACAAATGCAGAAACTCAGCCGAGGAGCTTTAGGTGTATATAGATGGCAACTAAGCCAAGCTACTTTCTGAACTTCTCACAGATCTCCAAGAGCCAGAGATGAAATGTGCTGCATTTTACCCTGATTCTTAGGGTTCCTGCTCCCCTGCTTCCATAGCAATTGTTAAAGAGGTTGTTTATTCTTGAATTAATATTAAATCTCAGTTCCAGCCCATATTAGTGTTGTCCTTAATCCTCCACCAGGGGGAGCCTGGGTTGCAGGGCAACTGAGTACAGTCACTTAAAACTAAAGGAAAACACAAGGTCAGATGGTGAATACAAGTACAAGAATTAGTCCACAGCAGTGAGCTGACCAAGCTATACTCTTTAAGCACCGCTCTGTACCACTGCAGTGTAACACAATTTTATTAGAAATTAGTGTTTGTTTTCATCACCTACACTGAACAACAAAGAATTGTAGTTACATGATAAAGGAAGTTCTTTTATGCCAGGACCTGTGCCATCTTTCAGGCAGACCTTGATCAGATAACTGAATAAAATCCAATATGTGTGGTTAATAGCAAGCAGGCTTCCAGTTTTCTCAGAAACTGATGAGGTTTGGCTTTCATCCATACTTTCTGTTTACTTTCCCCTGGGTTGCTCAGAGTTGAAAAATTCACATAACCAAGAGCTGCTTTCTGAACAGGGCTGGGAAACTCAAAATTCTCTAAACCCTTATACCACAAAGTCTGACTTAAAAAGCTAAGATTACTTCAATGAGTTCAACGTTAGTATTTTTCTTAAGACCAAGGAGATATTTTCAATCAGAGAAAGTGCCCAGAGTCCCAGACTATCAAACTTTTTCAGGAAGAAAGACTAGCCACCACTGAGACAGCAGAGGATCTGAATGTCAAAGCAGTAAAGAGGCTACAGGGGCTGTGAAGGTCAAAGGGCAGTCGTTAAAATACCTCAGTGTAGAGCTGGGGCTTTGAGTATTAAAGGGCTTCAGAGGGGCAGCTCAGGAAATAGGCCAGTGGCCTCAGGCAGAAGTATTCCAGGCTCTATAGGAAAGCCACAAAGCCAAAACCAGAATCTGGCTAAAGAAATGGATTTGTCTTCAGTCTTGTTACTTCAGTGAGGCCTGGAAGAACTGTTAATAGCTGATCATCAGGGTGCTTCACCTGAGTCCATACATTCAAGACTGTGACAAGGGTAAAATAACTGACTAGTCACATTTCCCCTGTCCCATCATGTCCTTTCAGGTCCTTGTTGAGTATCTTACTAACCCTGGTCTAGCATTTGCCCATAGGCTCTATGGGGTCAGCCATAAGCAGCCACTTAGGGGCTTATAGTTAAGAGTAGTCAAGAGAGGTAAACTTGATAACCGATGTTCCTTTCCAAATGAGTAGATATTGCTAAGTGGCTGTGTTGCTTTATTAGGCTGGTTGGCTGAACACTCCCTCCCTAACGGCAT
>NW_006443570.1:19493980-19524962 GCF_000325575.1 Pteropus alecto | reverse complement strand
TGGATAAGCAGCCTCCCAAGGGCCAAGTGAAACAGAAGGGAATGAAAACCAAAGCCCTGCAGAGGAACTCACACCTTTGCCTAAGTGGTGGTGCTTGGCATCTCCATGGCCAAGTTACCCAACAAGAAAAAAATGAAGGAAGCTTTCAAGGGGCTTGGGCTGCTCACATCATCCTGTGTTCACACTCACCACTGGGCAGAACTACCATCCCCAGCCAGGACAGAAAACCAATAACATAGGTGGGGGGAGGAGGAAGTATATGGCCAAGCACATGCCACCTCTTCACAGGGCTGCCAGAAATGCAGGACTGCACTCACTCCCCACAGGCCCTGTAACCTTCCTGCTGTGGCTCATGTTCCTGGCCCTTAAAATGGCTCTTTGGCTTTATAGTAAGGACAGCATGCCTTGGGGAAGGGAGTCAAAAAGAGCAATCATGCTAGACCCTAAGAGTCAGTTATGTGATTCTAAGATATTGCGATAAAATGTCCTTTCCCACAGGGGTGTTATCAGGACCATGGGTCCCAACTTCTACATCCCTCTCTCCTCAATGCTCTCTGGGCTGACTGCTTAGCCAGCCTGGCAAAGCCAAAGCTGGTCAGTGTTTTTATTGCTGCTTCTATCCCCTTCCTCAGATTGATTCTGCAGGGAAGAGGGGATTGGGGTCAGAAAAAGACAGCATGGGTCAGGGAAGAATACAAATCTGAACAAAAGTACAAAGTGCTTTAAAGAAATAGATCCCAAAGGCATTGAGAAGGACCCAGGATTCTGCCTTACCCAGGGTCTTGGCACCCTGGAGGGGTAGCAGAAATACCAAGTTCCCTTATTAGACCTGTCACTTCATATCCTATATTATTTTTAAAAAACCAAACTCATCAAGCCTGTGCTTAAACACAGGAAAAAAAGGAGCCCCACCTTCTAAGAAATGGCCTCCATAGCACCAGCAGCCACCTTCTCCACAGAATGAACCCATTCTCCACGGGCATCAGCTGAGGCCTAAAAGTAGCCCTTCAGCAAAGGGCCCAGGGGAATGCTCTTAAGAGGTGGACAGGTCAGTCCACTCACCCCAGGGACAGAAGTGGCTCTGTCAGACAGGGAGGGAGATGCTGAGCAAAGGGGCCATCTTGAAGTGCTCAGGCAGCAGAGCAAAGGAATGTGGCCCCTCGTCTGCTCAGGCCCTCTGACCTCCCAGGCAGGGCCTGTCATGCCTCTGGGTGCTGGAGCAGAGACCCAGCCAGCAGCAGTGTGGGGTGGCCAATGGGGCAGGATTCCTCTGGAGGGGAGACAAGGTGTCCTGTGCCCTGCCTTCCTGAAGGTCTTGTCAGTCGCGATGGGCAGACTGGTGGCCGAGCTGCCGGTCATCGTAAGTGCTATAGCGCTTGACATGGATGCGGCGGACACGGTCCCGCAGTTCAAAGGACTCCTCGTCTTCACTGGGGGAAGCCTGGCTGCGGCTACGACTTGTGGCCTCCAACAAGGAGTTGTCAGGGACTCGGGGGGTCTCGTAGAGTAGGACGTTGAGCGTCTCCTCATAGATTCGGGCCTCTGGGAATTCCACCTGAGGTGAGGGGGGACAAGAGGACTGACCGAACAAGTTTTCATCCCGGAAAAGGACCCTGGCCCTGTGCTGGCTCCACAAGGCATCCTGAACTCTGTCACGAGACAGACGGCTTGCTTTCTCGTGAGCGTGGGCAAGTTTCCCTCTGAAAGTGTGAGATGTACTCTATGCACAGAAGGATGCAGACGAGCACCCTCTCCAGCCCCTTCTGGATGAGTATGTGTAGAGGTTAGGGCCTTGGCTTTGTGGTTAGGCCTAGATACAAATACAGTTCCAGTATTTAATGGCCATGGGCCCTTGAGCTTAACCTTGCTGTGCTTCAGTCCCCACATGTGTAAAATCATGGTTAATATCTATTTCAGAGAGTTGTTGTGAACATTAATTGAAAGATAAAAGGGACGGCATTCAAGACACCTGAATCCTAGCCTAACTCGCTGTGTCATCTTGACTTTCTGTTCCCTCATCTGTTAAATGAGGAGAATGGCTCTAGGCATGCCTGTCTCACAGGTGTGGTGTGAGGAGTCAAAAAGTTCATCAAAGAAAAAGCACTTAAGGTGACAGGTGCTGCTGCCACCTCCACAGCGTAACCAGCCCCCCACAGAAACTGGCCCCTGAATCCCAACTCCACTGATTTGTGCACCCCCCAGAATGACAGGAGGAAGCAGGGTCACCTCCTGTAAGCTGTCCTTCCCTAACCCTCAGACTGCCCAGCTGTAGGCTCTTCAGTGGTCTGGGGGCCAAGAGGGTGCTCCACGAGCTTGGCTGCTTTGAGCCCTTCATACACACATGACTCCCCCAGATGAGCTGCCCTTCTACTCCAGTAAAACCCTGCTGTCTCTGGAAAACACACACTCGTGGGCGGCAGCTACTCTGCGGGGAGGATACTGGCTGCTTACAGCCTGGGAGAGCAGGCTTAGCTGAGTTTATGTTAACTATCACCTAACAAATCCTTCACAGGTGCCTGGCACCATGCTGTTACTGTAGAAGCTAAACTGATTGACCAGGAACACCCAACTAGCAGGGGCCAGAGAAGAAATCTGAACAGCTATTTCCATTATATTGCACTGCTTCTCTTAAGAATTGTTTCATTTTCATCATAGCTCTTCAATCTGCACTCTCATTCCTTTGTTTGAAAATGAGGAAACTGAGGCCCAAATGGTTTAAATGGCTTATCCAAAGTCTGAACACTGGTAAATAGAGGGACCCGAATTCAAACCTGAATTGGGCCAACTCCAAAGACCTGGTCCTTCCTACTGCACCAGCTGGCCGTTCCCTTCCCAACAGCCCTTACCTCTCACCTGATCGGAACGAACAGTTCCTGTGCCATTCCCTGAGCCCCTTGTACTGGCTTTTATCCTTGCACAGCACAATCATGAGTTTGGGAAAAACAGAGCAAAATGGATGCCCCTTTTGCTCCCTGTGGAGAAGGCTCAGTTGGGGCTGCACTGGTGTGTGTCCTGCCCTGACCTATGCAGAGGGAAGGAAGCCCCCCATACCTTGGTCTGCTTCTTCTCCGTGGCATACACAATGGAGGTGCAGCACACCTCCGCCAGCTTACGACCCTGGCCATAGAAGGACCAGCAGCAGATCTCATCGCCAATGACGTCCTTGATGAAGAGCACACGGCCATTAAAGCGCAGGGAGAGCTTGTCAAACAGCTCGATGTTTTTCAGTAGGTGGTCATCGGAGTTGCTGAAAAACCCATGAGGGCCAGTAAGCTTGGGAATGAGGTTCCAGCACATAGAAGGTACTAGCTCGGTTCTCCCCACCCTTCCCCTGTCATGCTGAAGTAAGGAAAAATCAAGATGCCAGAGTGGACAGTAAGACAAAGGGTCACGGGGCACCATCCAGGTTTGGGGGCCTGCGAGGAAAAGGAGCTGGGTTGGTTTTAAATTAAAGCAGAGAGAACTAAGGGCCCCGAAGGAAGGAGGCTCGCTGCTGTCTCAGCAGGATTCTTTCCCTTGCTGTAGGGATGACACTAGCAATGTGTTTGTCCATAGAGACTCTGAGCCTGCAGCCTCCTGCACAGACCTAATTGTGGGCTGTTGAGAAGACACTGGGGGCAAGGGGGAAACTGGCCCAGTGCAAAGGCTGGCTTAGGAGTCCCAGCTCTTTGGCTTCCCAGCATCCCTCTTCTACCTTGTAAGATAATGCTAGGAAAACACCTGGCACACTGCCCAACGTGACACATGTTAAAAGGGTGTTACATGTTTGGTCTTGTCTATATCTCATCCAGGGCCCTGCACCAAGTTCCAAATACCTCTGCCCTGATTTCCCTTCTACTCTGTGTTCTTCCCTCCTAAGACCCAGACTCATGCCAACTATGCCAGGCTTGCAGGTGGCTTCCCTTGGGTCTGCTGCCCAACTTCAACTCTGGCTGCTTGGCCCTTTTAGCTGCTTCTGCAGCCCTTCCCCAGCACCCCTCACCCTGCCCCACCAAGTCCTACCCTACCTGGTGTAGGAATACTTGTTGTTGCTTCTATTGTACAGCAGCTTCACCACGGGCTGTGAGGGAGGAGAGTGTGAGGGCTGGGCCCAGGCCCTGGCATCCCCTGCCCATAGCCCTCAGAGGTCCCTCAGAGATCCCAGTACCTTGGTAGAAGATTCAATGAGCCTCTCCTCCTCCTTCAGGGATGTGATAATGGGGATGTTACACACAGGCTGGTAGGAGTCCTTCTTGTCCTAGGTGACACACACAGCTAAGAATCTTTTTTGAGATCTCCTGTTTGCAGGCTTAGCCAGGCTTTCCCCAGGAGCTCTCAGAGCCCCTCTGCCATGGCCATCCCCTGCTTGTTGAGGTGGCATCCGTCAGAGATCAGGAGGCCCCTGGTAATAGAAACTGCCAGCTGGCAAGCAGACTGCCATTTCCAGATATCTAGACTATAAACTAGAAGCAGGGCCCATGCATAGTGCCTGAGTTTGTCACCTTACAAACTGACTTGGCCTGCACAATACCTGGTGTATCTACCTAGGTTTGGACTCATCAACCATACCCGCCACACAGCCTTTCAGGAACTGGACCCTTATGTCCCTGAAGGAGGGGGCCAACTCCAAAACCTCATCAACTGGCCCCAACTCTGCCTCCGTACCTGCAGGGCAGTCTGGCACATATTCACCAGCCCCTGAATGAGGTAATATTTCGCTTCAGCCATCAGTTCCTTGATTTCTTGCCGGTTTTGAGGGAGGATGATAGTGTCGTCACGGAGGTAATTCAAAATGGTGCCAAAGTGCTTTCCACATCGGTCTATGAGGATCCAGCCTAGGGATTCAGATGGGCCCCAGAGGTTACTCTTTGCCTCCAGGTACCTCAGAAGCAGGCAGCAGCAAAGGCCACCTGACAAGTCTAGTGATAGGTGGCAAAGAGCACATGAGCATAGAGCCCACAGCACAGGATAACAGAAGTGGGAAGAAAATCTCTAGCTCCTTGGTCCATGGCTGCTCTTCAGCCCTCTTCCTTGAAACCAAGAATTGGCACATATCATGGGAAAGACAGGCCCTCGAGGCTCGGTGGAGGCCTACAGAGGTCTAAGCTCAGGAGTACTCAGGCCCATGTCTTGACAACACAGAGATCACAAGGCCCTGCTGGCTTTCTGTCCACTGCCTAGCCACAATGGTGATGCTTCTTATGAGAATCTAGTCCCTTGTGAATAAAAAGTATGGATTGCCTCCCTGGAAAATGCATAAACACACAACATACTATGTACAGTTTCAAAGAATTCTGAAGCTCTACTAAGGACTCCAGGTGGAGTCCTGTTCTAGGTAACCTGGAAAAGTGAACTCTACCAGGCTTAAGCCCTGCCCCGAAGCCACTTCCCCAGGAACAACTCCTTCCCTCACCACCCTGCCCAACAAACCCTGATACCTCACCTTCTTTGTCGGTCAGCACCTCCATGCGCCCGCTGAACATGGCCTTGAGCATGGTGTCATGCCTGGTTAGTGCCCGCACAGTGGTATAGTACAGGGAACCACCCACATTGAGCTGGACGTATTTGTTGCCCAGGCTTCCTCCCTTGAAGCCGCTTAGCTTGGGCTTGGCCCCTGAGGCTGGGCACAGACAGGTATCCCCTGACATCTCCCGCTGCAGGTAGATCACCACACGGCAGGAGGTTGGCTTGGAAGGCTCCGCCGTGGTGGAAGGGTCACAAGAGAGTGGCCAGTGGAGGCCAGAGCCTCATATTCTCAGCGCTGTGAACAGGATATGGGAGAGAAGACAGGAGTCAGCGGCAGAGAGCCCTTAGGAGGGGTCAGGAGAAACACTGACCATCAAGTCAATCTCTCCTAGATAAGCCCAAGATTCTCTGGCATAGGCTAAGGCCCTAGGCAATGGTAAGAAAGATGCTCCTGCTTTTCTTTATGGTACCAGGAGACTATGCTCCCAGAGCCAAGAGCTGGTCACCTCACCAGACTCAGCTCTGGGTGGCAAGTAAGACAAGTAAACCCTTGGAGCCAATCAGAAGAACAGAGTGAGGAGAGCAGACGTCCTCACCCTGGGGATCCAACAGTCGGATTCCAGCTATTTCCTTCTCAAGGTTCCCAGGATCCAAGACTTCCAGCCAAATCTACTGGGAGTCCAGCCAGCCAAGGAGTTTCCCAGGAGCCCAAAGGACATGATGCACTTCCTTTCTAAAGATTCCAGGCTCAGGAGCAGCCTGCACCATGCTTACTTTGAATATCACCCGGAATCTGGCTTTGGGAAAGCAAGTAAAAGCAGCTTAAGTAGAGCATGGAATAAGCCAGGCTGGAAGGAGTGATCGGTGTTCCTGACAAAAGTGACCTAGCTTCAGCCAGTTTCCAGACCTACCCCTTTCTTGGCACCAGCCCTGTTCCAAGTTCCTGAAATTGTCACCATTTTTCAGTATAGAACAACTACAGGATGACTATTTTTGTTTCCTTTCCTGAGATGGGGCCCAGCCCAATCTCTTCCTCTTTTCCTTCCCAACAAGAATGGAGAGAATGGGCTGGAAAAGACCAGATGATAAATCTAAAAACAATTAAGTGGTTTAGGAGTTCATGGGAGGGAGGAGCAAGGAAAGCAAAGGAGGGCAAAGCCAGGTCATCTCTTATGATTTAGATCCTATATTATATGTTTTGGTTTTCTAAAGAATCACTAAAATTCATTCATGGTAGCAAAAAATAACAGCAAACATTCATTGCATGTTTACTATGTTCCGGGTACTATTCTAGACATTTAATATTTATTAGCTCATCTACTTCATTCAGTAATAAAACGACAGTAAGTGCCTACTATGTTAAACAGTAGGGATAGAGAGATTAGATACTGTCCTTGCCTTCAAGGAGTTCAAAGAAGCATCACAATGTTAACAAGAATAAAAATAGTTTAAGAGTTGGCATTTACTGTGCCCCTGCTATGTGCCAGGCATTGGGGATACAGAAGATAACAAAGCACAACCTCATGGAGTCTACATCCTAGTTGGCGGACACGAACAACGACAAATAAGCAGGTAATTCCAAAAGTGAGAAACGCAATAAAAATAATAAAACAGCAATAAGAAAGTGACAAGAGGCACTGATCTAGATAGGGGGCCAGGGAAAGCCTCTTTGGGAAGGTGACATTCCAGCTGAGGTCTGAAAGAGTAAGGAAAGGTAAGTGTCAAGTCCCTCAGTCAGATGCACATTTTAGCAACAGAAATAAGTCCAAGATGGCTGGTGCATAGAAAGAAGGGGGAAGGTGGCCTGATGTAAAGTCAGGGAAGGCAGGAACGATCATATTAAAGAGTTTGAATTTTATACCAATTGCAGCGGGAATCAGTTGGAGAGTTTCAGGTAGGGGAATGATATGATTTGAGTTCTTAACATTTTAAAAAGATCACTCTGACTGCTGTGCAGAATGGACTGTAAAAGAGCAAGTGGGAAGACCAGAAGAAGCAGTAGTCTAGGCAAGAGATGGTGAAGGCCTGGACTACAGAGATGATAATGGGAAAGAAAAAAAGTGGAATTACATCATTTAGTCATCAAAACATGCAGAAATTTACAGGTGCTATCATTTCTTGTGAGTGCAACCTAAAAGCAGTGCGCTGGTTTTCCTAAGTTTACCGCTCCATTCTCCAAACAGTGCTTGGCACAATGCCACACACAATTTAAAGTATTTAATATATGTCGGTTTGTTATACTGAAATTGTCCCTGAAAAGATTTAGGTAGGTCCCTGGGAAGAATGTCCAAGGAAGGACCAGAACAAGTGCAGTGCGAAGTACTGAATTCCTTTGACGGCTTGTTCAGGAGAATCTCATTTGCCTCAAGGATGGAAAGAACCCTCACAAGAATACTGCCCAATCAATAAATAACACTAGAATAAGATCACTTTGCCTTCCCCAGCCCACCCCAAAGCAATAAATCCATCCTTTAACAGGTTTTAACAAGTTCCTATGTATTTTATATCTAGCCTTTGTCCCCCTAGGATCACAGAAAGCACACATACATATTCTGCCAAAGCAAAGAAACTCAAAGGCTAGGCGGTTGCCAACAGAGGAAGACAAATCCAGAGCTAATCTAGTCCTTTCCTCCAAAGCAATTACTATGATGACGTTAGCTCAGATTCTTCCCAGATCAATGGGTTCCAGGAATTCTCTGGCAGGTGACGCCCGAGAAAGTAATTCCAGTGAGAATGAAGTTTCCACTGGTGGCCTCAGTGCTTTTCCTTCCGGACTTGGTGTGTGGGTATTTGGGGATGCCAGAAGCTAGGGGCGTATCCGTGTCTCACTCAGCGAAGCTCAGGGGAACCCCAGTAGAATAAAGCGCAAACAACCACGGCTGTGGAAGGCGCTGGGGTCCTAAAGGAAGACCCAGAAATCCGTCACACACGGGGAATGCGGAGTGGGGAGAGAGCCTATCTTGTTTAGAGAGTGCTAGTCTAGCAGAAATCCTAGGTATAAAAATCTTAGGCTTCATCCAAAGAGTCTGGAGAAATTTAGGGCGGACCTAACCTCTCGGTGGCCAGTGTAGAGTCTTCCCCAGCCCCTACTTCTTGCCACCGAGAAACCGAGACAGGTTAGACACACACACACCCACTCACCCACCCACCCACCCAGTGGGGAAATTTGAGCTCTCCATCTCTCCTACTCCGTCCCACGTCTTTCCCCCAGGTCCAGGCGGGGCTCTTTGCTCCAGCTCGGGGCCCATCCATCCCTTTCCTTAAGGCATCGGCAGACCCGGTTCTCACCGTCGCCGGGGCGCCTCTCCTCTCTGCTGGCTTGCAAGCCGAAACCGTGCGCCCCTAGGATGAGGCCGCCTGCCCGCCAGTAATCCCGGGCTGTGAGCTCACATCCTCCCACCGTGGGCTCCGCGTCAAGTTGCCGCCCAGCGGGTCCGGCCCAAGAGCCTGAGACTTTAAGGCCGGACATACCCATCACCCAATCAGGGGAGAGGGAAGAACCCCTGAGAGTATTCCGCGGTAAACACATAGCTACTTCCGGCACCCTTTTCGGTGCAAAGGCCTCTGGATCTTGTAGGCAGCCTTCCCTCTTCTCCGGCCTCTGTTTCCCAGCAGGGTCTGCGGGCTAAGTGAGTGTAAGTGCTTCCGGAGTCAGGTAGTGACGTTATGTATAAACAGCTTCTGTAGCCGTGGCAGCGGCTAAGGAGGGCGGGATAGGTACTGCTGCCACGGGCCGTAGAAAGAAGCTTTCTGCAGACATCGGCCTGGGCCACAGCGCGCCGCCGCTACGCGGTCGGCAGGTAGGCGGTGACTCCGGGTCGGGGGACGCGGGCGGACCTGGGATGAGACGAACCCGACAGGCCCACGCCCTGAGGAAAGGCAGTCCCAGGTCGAAAGAAACGTAGGAATTCCGCCCGACTTTTGGGAGCAGTTTTACACCCTTGGGCCTGGAGCTTTACGCGTTGATGCTTGCGACGGTCTTATGAGCAAAGTGCAGATCAGATCAAGAAGTTTACGTAGTGAAGACAGCCAGCTCCATCACCCAGATCTTCCTAACTTTCTGCCCAGTCCCTTTTCCCCACACCCATGGATGGAGCTTGCTCCTAGTGCCTAGAATGGATCTGGGAGAGCCAGGGGCGGAGAGAGTGTCACCGCTTTCATCTCCAGGGAGCTCAGTCTGGCTTTTGTGCCCCGTGTTTCTCAAATGATCAGATATTTGCGTGTGGTGGGAGTTGAGAGAGAATCTGATAGTCGGCTGTGAACCCTCTCCACTCCTTTAGTCTTACCCATCTCATTCAGCTACTCCTTCCAGCCATACAGTTAGTTGTCTCAAGCTAGAAACATGGGAATCTTGTCTGAGTCTTTCCTTCACCCATCCCAGACCCCTCCATTCAGTCAATCCTTTAGTAAGTCCTAACAATTCGACTTATAAAACATCTCACGTTGGAACACTTCTTCAGCTCTAAGCCTTGGTTTCTGTAACAGCCTTCTCTGTTTTCAGTCATTCATGCCACAAACAATTACTGAGTGCCAGCTATGTGTAGGCTCATGCAAGATGGTAGGGTTACATTGATGAACAAGATAGCTGTAGCTCCACTCTCTTGTTCCCTCCAATCCATTCTTCGTTCTGGGTCAGAGTGATCTCTCCAAAAGGCAGATCTGATTATGACACTGTTGAGAAAACACTGGCTGCCCATTACCCCTCTTATGAAATCCAGGAGGGTTTTCGGAGCCCTCTATGATGCAGCTCTAGCCTCCCAGTCTAGCCTTACCCTGTTCTGTGCTTCCCCTTGCTGTGTTTCAACCACATTAGCCTTTCAGTTCTTGGAATGCGTTAGATTTCTTATAGCCTCAGGATCTTCACATGTGCTTTTCTTTCTGCCTGGAATGCCTCCTCTCTGCTTCGCTTGACAAACTTTTGGACATCTTTTAGGTTTCAGCTTGATTGTCACTTTTTCAGAAGGCTTTTGTTGACAACACTGCCCCCATGAGAATTATGTCCTACTGGAGCTTCATCTAACACCACATGCTTTTCTTCATATTATTACCACAGCTTGTGATTGTTTACTGTCTGTCAAGATGTCAGGAACTAAAGCATTAAAGCATTTCTTCACTATATGATGAGAGCAAGGACTCAGTAGATGTTTTTGAATAAATACATGCTCTCAGGGAAGGGAGTGGGAGTTGAAGCAGACGTTTGCTCCTTAGGGTTACTTGAAGCTTTCTAGAGCAATGGTCTGATTAATCACCCAGTAGGTGTTAAATGCTCAGACTATGTGTATAAATATAACAAGTTAGAAGATAAATCTTTTTTAAAAAGCCCAATTATTAGGAAGCGCTGGATGATTAAAATGTTTCAAAAGGAAGATGCTAGCCCACTTCAGTGGATGCCAGTTAGACCAAGGGCTCTCGGCCACAGTTGTATACAGACAGCCTATGGACATGCATTAGTTGGCCCACACAGTATTGGATGTGTTTTTTTCCTTTAAATTTTTCAAATTAGATATTTCCCTTTAAAAATCAGATTCCATATATAAACCTAGATTTCTGGTCCTCTCGAAAGTCAGTTCTGGCAATGGTAGGACTTAATTATTTTTTAACCATCAGTCGTCATATGGTATATGTGCTCTGGGCAGTCACTCCCAGAATCACCCCATTCAGATTAGAACTCTAAGGAAGCTGGAAGGGGGAACAGGTGAGGCTGGGTTAGGTGAGACCAGAGAGAAGGGCTGGTGTAGGGCCAGGTGGTGACAATCTTTGGAACACCTGGGGTTTTGGAATTTGTATATCAGCCAATGGCCAGACCTGAGTAGCGTTGCCTCCATTTCTAGACAGGGCATGTGGTCTCTATTTTTTGTGTCGTTATTTCTAAGCCAGAATGAGGGCGAGTTTTCAGTGTTTCCTCCCCAGAATGAGACATCCTGTGGACTGGGAATGCAAGGTGACCTGGGAAGGGACAAAATCTCTCTCCTGGTTCTCTTGCCTACAGAAAAACCCTAAACTAGCTTGGCACACAGGGTCTTTCTGATGTGGCTCCATCCGACTTTTCCAGCTCCATCCTGTCCTTTCATTTTCTAGGCAGGATAGGCCTTTTCAGTGACTTCAGGCTCTTGTTCATGCTGTCTTCTCTGCTTGGAATGCCTTTCCCTGACTTCATTACTTGGTACGTAGTTGCTGATACTTTATTCCTTTTTGTGTTTCTGTTAGAAAGAGACTGACCCAACTTTGGTTCCCAGTTCAGGCAAGTGTACAGTATCCCGTGGAATACATTTTGGGTAATATTCTTACTCCTGGCTTCTTATTTTTTTAACCCTAATTGTTAATTCACTCAGATTTTCTCTTTCACTTGTCTTTTGTGTTATTCCAGTACTGTATTTGAAAAGCTTTTTCATGTCCTTTTGGTTATATAACTGGGGATAAATAAACATGTTTATGGCTGACAACTTAGTTCAAATGTCAGCCCCTTCACCCCAAATTAACTGCTCTGTTTCCTTCAGCACTTCAGTAACATTTCTGTAAAAGCACTTATCATGGTATAATTTTTCAGTTTACGTGTCTGTCTTCCTCCAGCTAAACTGTGTGCTCCTCCAGGGCGGGCACCATGTTGTACTCATCTTTGTACCCCCAGCATCTAACAGTGTTGGCACGTAGTAGACACTCAAGAAATATGTGTTGAATGAACGATGCCTATGACAAGCAACTGGACTTTATTCTTTCCTGACCCTTGCTCCTGTGACACAACTCCTGGCTGCCACTATCATTCCTTCAGTGCAGATCTTCTCTTCTCTAGGGAAGCCAGAAGGGAAACAGGTGAGGCTTAGAGAGATGGAGGCAGAGGGAAGGGGGAGCTTTTGGAACATCTGGGTTTTGGGCACTGGTGTCTGTGGGCAGGAGTAGGGCTGGGCTGAAAGCAGGCATTTCCTTGGCTGGCTGGGAAGTGATCAGGGATTGGAGCTTGTTTCTTTACAGGTATGGCCAAGGACATACTGGGTGAAGCAGGGCTGCACTTTGATGAACTGAACAAGCTGCGAGTGTTGGACCCAGAAGTTACGCAGCAGACCATAGAGCTCAAGGAAGAGTGCAAGGAATTTGTGGACAGTGAGTGTCATTTGGGGAGATATATTGCCACTCAGCTTTGAGCTAGTCCCACTGTGCCCCACACCCACCTACCGACTGTTGCTCCTGGCCCTGCCAGAATGGAACTGCTGGCTCCCTGGATGTTGAGCCTGGCCTTTTTGAATGCCTATGTGCCACCCACCTTGTCTGCCTCCCCTCTTCTTATGTTCTCATGTAGTCCCCACATGGAGCACCAATCAAAACAGACACTGGAATGCAGAGAGGAGGGTGTTTTTTGAGATATGCCATCCTTGATTTTTTTACTCTCAGAAACCTTAAACTTCATGGGGACAGAACTATGGCTTGGGAGTGAGAAATAGTTAGGTACAGATGTTTTGATTTCTTGGGAGAAGTAGTGTTCTCAGTGGTAGGCTTGCCATTATTGGGAATGAAAGTTGATCAACTGGAGTCTGTAGAAGCAACTCAGCAAACTCCCTGAAATAATTTTTTAACTAGAGATTTCCAGGATGCCACCTGTCCCAGCAGCCAAGCAAGCCCAGTGGTAGTGAGTATAGAGCAGATCTAGCTCCCACAGGGATTTCTGAACCTTCTGGGGACCATGGGCTGTGGAGAGAGCTTGCCTGGGGATTGCTGTGTGAATGTTGTCCCATCGCTCTGTGCTTTAATTTACTCCTTGATAGAATGAGGTTCCATCACACCCGAGGATACTGAGAAAAATGGAGTGGGAGATTAGGCACTTAAATGCTTTGAGCTCTTTATTAGCTCTGGTCGCAGGTGGAAAGCCTGCACCTCACCATTAACTGAAGTCTAGTGTCTTAACTATGGCTAGTCAAGACGCAGCAATTTTGTCCTGAGGTGGTCTTTTTATGAATATAGCCCTTTGTGCTTCCTGTCACTCCTGAGAAAGTAGGATGGCATTCATCCACAGAATGGGCCCATCAGGAACCTTCATAGCTTGAGGTCACAGCAACTGGCTGGCTCTGTGGGGACACAAGGTCCAGCTGTGCCCGAGTCTAGCTCCGGGCACCTAGCCACCTGTCTCTAGGTTCAGCCCAACGTTGACAGACTTTAGGCCAGCAGGTACCAAATTGTTCTGACACAAATTAGAAGGGCCAGTTAGTCCTGCCCGCTCGCTACAAGGGAATGCTGGGGGTGAGCGATGACACTGAGAAAATAAAAACATTTCCTTTTTCTTTCTCCAAAAGAAATCGGCCAGTTTCAGAAAATAGTTGGTGGTTTAATTGAGCTTGTTGACCAGCTTGCAAAAGAAGCAGAAAATGAGAAGATGAAAGTAAGATCAGCATGTGTTTTGTCTAAATCTTGGCCTAGGACCCTGGTTCACTAGCCTCTCGTCCTTCTGCTGTCTTGACTTTTTCTTTAGGCATGGGGAGATTCTTTCATTTAATTACAACAAGATTTTAAATAACATTTTCTATACAAGTATTGACTCGTTATGTTGTATACCTGAAACGTTTTATGTCACTGATACCTCAATTAAAAAAAAACAAGTCCTGGTCCAATTAACCTACTGTTGAGCTTATATGCCAATACTTTCAGTCATTATTTCTTTTAATATTTACATCATCACTGAGATGTAAGGGCAAGGTATAAGATGACTTGGCAAAGGACACAAGGCTGAGTGGTACACCAGACGGGCCCCTGAATACCTGTGCACCAGATTGTGGCGATACTCCTAGATCTGCCTCAGAGCTGCAGGCAGTCTAATTTTCATCAGGCACTTTAGGATCATGAGAATAATCCTCCTTATTCCCAAAGCTCTGGGGCTCAACCTTCTTTTTCCCGTTGGGCAGCGAGATGGCCCCCAAATGACCCTTACCCAGTTGTAGACTTAATGTCGAAGAGTTTTAATGAAGCCATGACTTTTTTTGGCAATACTGTGTTTTTCTAGGCCATTGGTGCTCGGAACTTGCTCAAATCTATAGCAAAGCAGAGAGAAGCCCAACAACAGCAACTCCAAGCACTAATAGCAGAAAAGAAAATGCAGCTCGAAAGGTAAGAAGTAACGTAAAGCGAGTTCTTTACTCTGCTATTCTATTTTTCCTTAATGGTCACCTCTGATTCTTCATCATCGTTCTCCCAGGAATAGTTTCTCACTTGTCATCTGAATTTGAAGATTTTAAAAATAAAGTAAAATTAATTTGATGGGAAGGAAATAGAAAAATTGTTAATATTAAATCACATGTAGTAGTTTGAAAGCATGAAAACTCAGGTAGCAAGTGTCCACAAAGTGGGCTGGCTGGCTCTCTGAAAGGAAAAGACCATCTCAGGGCTGGAGATTTCTCATGGGTGGCTTTAGGCTGGGCTTTGCGCCTACTTTTTTCTCTTTCTTGCCCTAACTTCATTCTGAACTCAATTTCTTTTAAACCACCTGTGTTCTTCTCTAGAAGAATTAAATCCATGGTTTATTTCATCCATTTTTAGGGCTTCTAACAATTTTGTTTTTCAGGTATCGGGTTGAATATGAAGCTTTGTGTAAAGTAGAAGCAGAACAAAATGAATTTATTGACCAATTTATTTTTCAGAAATGAACTGAAAATTTTATAGGACAAAAAAAACCAAAACCCCAAAAAACAAAACAAAAAAACCTCTGTACCATTCTAGTGACTAATGACCCAAGTATGTCATGTGAGATGTTGTATAAGGAATATACCATCTCTGAAGGCAATAAAACAAAATCTGGAGGGGCTTGTTTCAGATGTCAGCGCATATCTGGTGAGCACCCAGTGACTAGTGGCCCAGGTTATTGCATTCTTAGTCTGAACTGAGCAGTCTGTAAACTACTAAAGTCCCTGCTTTTTGGAAGTAAATATGAAACAGAAGGTTAAAGCCAGTGTTTTTCAGGCGAAAATACTATAGCAGCTGATGCTATCATTTTTTTTTTTTTTTTTTTTTTTTTTTTTTTGGTAAATTCACAAAGCTTTGGAAGAAAAAGCAATAAATTATTGTTTTCAAATGGCTTATCTACCTCTTTTCCTGGTACCCTTAAAGTGTACACTTAACCCCTTGTAAAGTCCACAAAACAAACAAGGCAGTGGTCAGCAGCTACCTTTATTTGGACCAGACACGAGTCAGGTGATACTCCCAACAAGAGTAATACAGCTTGTGAGCAGAACAGTCAAAAAGAAGGAGCTAACTGGGAGTGGTTTTTACTGTTTTCTATAAGTGTTTACAAGACTTTTTTGTTTTTGAGTTGGCCTTCTGTATGAATTTAGAGAAAGCTAATGGAACACCAACTACCCTATATGCACACACTGGACATGTCATGGCCACTATCCCCCCACTTTGACAGAAGAATAAGATGAGAAGGCTTGATTAAAGTATTAGGAAGGACGAAGTTATCCAGTAGGAAGCACACTTCCAGATTAGTTGTGAGACACCAGACTTCAGAGTAAAGTGACTTCTGTCAGGTGGTCTGTAAGATATATATAAGACTAAGGTTTTGTAAGAGGGTAAACAAAGAAACTTAAAAATCCTACTGGGACAAGCTTTTAAAGATAGACAAAACACCGTCCAGTTTAACCCATTTCTGACTGAAAGTCATGCCAGGGCTGAACCTTAAGGAAAACTAACTTTAAACCTCTTGCAGAATATTTTCTCACCACCTCCTCTCCCAGAAGTGAGAGCAAGAAAACATGATAGTTTTTACTGATTAGAGGCATAATTTCAAACTTAAAAATGGCCTGAAACATCCCCCTATTCGTGTTGCAGATTAGCGATATGGTACAGAGTGACATGAGGGTTTAGTCACCTGTATACTATAGGTCGTGAACATGCCAAGCAGGCCATGCTTCTTGGAAGTTTATCCAATTTCTGGTCTGGTCCTGCGTTTAGCAATCCTGCAATGGAACTTTGGCGCACACTGAGGTATTTGGCATCACTTTCCTATAACCAGGCCGTACCCCTCTGCCCATCCTCCGGTGATCGGTCTGCTTGTGCCAGTACCCTTGGAAGGTGATGATTTGATGTGGCTTCTGCCAGTGCCTTGCTCTTGTGTGTTGCTGCTGGTGTTTCAAATGCTACTGAAGATGTGAAGGGTTCTGAGCAATTTTCTTTGTATTGGGTCCAACAGGAAACTGCCCTCTGGGCATCTCTCCTTAGGCCAATTGTTATTTCCCTCATTTTTTCTTTCTTTTCTCCTCATACTTGTAATAGGGGCTCCGCAACATGAAAAAGAGAAGCATAAGAGGGATGAGAAAGTAGGGGGCATAGAAAGATATGAGGGTTAGCCGTTCGTGGAAAGTCTTAGGTCCTTGTCCTTTGAAACCATTGGCTTCGGAGAAATCCTCAAATAGAAATGTGGAGAGAATTGGAATTACAAGTGACATGACGTGAACTGAGTAGATGATTGCAGGGGTGCGGATCCACTTGCAGCCTCCTGAAGTTGTTGGGAAGAGAGAGATAAACATTAGTTCTGTTCATGACTCCAGGGATGCCCATGACATTCTCCATGCTGTCTCTGCCTGTTTCCTTCAGCTGAATCATTCTACCTCCTTTTCCAAGTGGAAATAAATGGAAAATCAGATATGTTATAGTACTTCCTAACTGAACAAACTAAGGTGACAGCTGGGGCCCTAGCACAATGATAGCTGAAAAAGCAAGGGTGGGGGTTGGAATTTAGAAAAACTAGGGCAGTAAAACGGCTATTACCAGTTGAACCTGTTAGGTCTAAATTCAAAGGCAGGGGACTGCCAGTAGCATCTGTTAAGTAAGAGCATCTGTTAAGATCAACAGATTCTGCTAAGAGATGGATTTGAGGGCTCCAGTGGGAAACAGGTTGCATAAGCTTAGTTGCCACATACGTTGGTACGTCCACCTTCTTATAAAAGCATTAATCATATAGAGACATCGTAAGAATCGTTTTTAAATAAGAAGCCCTTTAGGAATTAGCCTGAGGGATGCCACTGCATGTAAGGCAGTATGATACTACCTAAAGCAGAAAAATAAAAGCCAATGATAAAAGAAATTCTGTGAGGAGAGTGAAAAAAAAAAAACCAATAAAAAGCAACAAGTTCAATCTTTAAGTAGTCTCAGGTTTCATGGATATGAGAGATTTCCAGTTGGCTGAGGCCATCATGCAGCCCAGCCCACCATATACTTTAGTCAGCCACGTTAGTGTCCGTTTACAGGAGCTACCCTGGCCATTCCCACCAGATCACCCTCACACAAACTACAGGAACTACTACCCTCTCCCTTGGGGATACTTTCCCAAAAGATTTCTGGGACCTGATTTCAGAGCAAAAATGGGATTTCCCCACCATTTACCAACCTTTGAAAAAGGCGTATGTTGCAACAGGAAAGAAGGGCAGCTGAAACACAAGCTCGCAATACATGAAAGACTTAAACCATGTTGGGGGGTCCTGTAGCAGAGGATCTTTGAACTCCTTAGCATACCACTTTAGCAGGTTTCTCAACTGGAAAAAGAAAGATCACAATGAATATAGCCACCTGGCAGGATAGGCTCAGCAGCTCCAACCCATTGGAAGAGTCATTCCCCAGTCCCCCCTTGGCAGCAGATGGCACACCCAGCTGGCGTTTGTGATGCAGGCTAGATGACTATTTAATAAAAACTCACTAGCTCTAACTCAAATGTTACCTTCTCTGAGAAGCTCTCCTCAGCTCTTTCGGCCCCTTTGTGCCACCCAGCATGTGTTTGTGATTCCACGATAACGCATACATGTGTTGCCCATTGTCAAAAGCAACATCTGGCACTTAGTAGGCTCTTAGCTTGCAGAATGAACACACAAATATGACATATCTGTCAACAATATTGTTCTTTATAAAGAAATGACATGTGAAAACCATCCTGACATCTGTCCTTTCAATAGTAACTGCACACCAAGCTCTGAGGGCCACGTTTTCTCAAATAACAGAAATGAATTGAGTTTGCCTTTTTGAGGGGTGGAGGTGGGGGTGGGGGTGGAAGGGAGATAAATTGAACCTCTGCGAAGATGCAATTTTATACAATTTAATCACCAAATCTCAAGCTCTTCATCATTCTTAATCCCCCTAGTTCTCAAGTCTTTTCTTTTAGGAGACCAGTAGGATATTTGTAGAACAAACTGCCTCAAACCACAAACTATATAGTTTCTAGGCTATGTCAGAACTTGAGGTTAGGCCCCGCCCTCATGTCAAAAGATACAGATCCATGCTGACAGGCACAGGAAGGAAGGAGGGTTTGAGGCTGCCCATTTTGTGCTTTTTTAAGAGCCCAAGGTCTAGGGCTCTGCACGCTCTGTGGACTACCGAAGGTCTATTGCATCTAACCTCCTGGAGATGGCATTGTCTTGACACTCCTGCCTTCAAAGCCAAATATGTCTTTCTATTATGATAAAGGCAACTTTCAAGGTAAAATTTAGCTTACAATGGAAAATCCAAAGATATTTTTCCTGTTAATTTTCTTTTTCCCTGTTAATTTTTAATCACAAGATAAAGGCTCACTATTGTTAAATAGAGGCCTCAGTGGTGCAAGTGAGCTTTAAGCAAATATCCGGAAACAAGCTGTTAGCACAGTAATTTCAGAAAGGCTGTGGCTAGATAACCAATTTATTGACCAAGTGATCTCTAGTTTGTACTTAACTTGAAATTTAAATTCATGGCAATACCCTTAGCTTCCTGCTAAGTAAGCACTTTTCAGGATGGTAACGTGGTAGAAAATATTCATAAAGGTTAAGTCATGGCACCTCTCCTGAGCTCTTGTTTCCTCATCTGTAAAACAAATACTGGACTAAATGTTTTTTAAGATTCTTTTTTGCTTTCTAGATTTACTTAAAATATACTGGAGAGAACAACCTGCTTTAAAAGATTACTGCAGGATTTAAAAGGCATGCTGGTTCATTTGAATTTCATTTTCTATTCGATTTGTATACAATCTCTCAGATCCACCTATTTCATAAATCCAGGTAGATCTGTACAGCACTGTAATTTCTAAGGGTTGCAGGATGAAAGTAGCAAAATTTAAAATAATCATCCAGCTCTTGTAGTAATCAATTAGAACCGAACCACTTGCCCACAGTCACACAATAGCCACCTGGTGCCAGAAGAGGGCTAGTAGAAGGCAAGGCACAGGTCCCCAGCAGAGTAAAAAGCGTGGGACCTGGGGGCAAGAGTGGCTGGCTCTGAGTGCTGGCTCTGGACAAAAGCACTTAATCTCACTGAGTTTGTTTCCCAATTATAGTACTTCACTGTTGGTAAGATAAAATGAATTAATACATACAATCTTCAAAACAATGGTTAACACCTAAAGATTACTTAGTTGAATGTAATTAATACGTATTTGGAGAAGTTCAATTCTATTCAAATCTCACATGCAACTGGTCATTAATAAGAATTATTCTTATTAGGGTAATAAGACCAACTAAAGGTAACAAAACAGTTTCCATTTATACCTGAGTCACATTTGACTCAACTTACCATTGTTATCAATTAAAAACATTCGCCTGGCCTGCACATGGAATTCTAAAGCAGGAGCTGAACGATTTTGCACAGACTGATTTCAGACCTAGATGCTTACCTGTTTTTCCTTATTTTAACAGAAGTAATGCTACCCAGCTCCCATGTTCTAATCTTCTCATCCTTTCCATGTTCTAACCCAAACAAAATTCTTACTGTTTCATAGTAAGAGTTTTTCCAAGTGGCGCAAACCAAGAAAAATATTTAATCTGCAAATTTTAGCCCCAACGTTATGTGATCTCCACAAGCTTTTTAGTTCTTGGGGAAATGTCCTTCTATTTGAGGGAAGAAACAACAGAGGTTAAATTTTGGCATGTTTTCAAAGAGAATCTGAGACTAACTCAAGGCTTTTAAAATTATTATTTTCCCCAAAGAGAACCAAGAAAACCATCAGTCATCACTCTAGGGCAACAAGAGTGACTAGAGACACAGGCCTTCCAAGCCAGCATGTCCATGTTCCTAATGCCTTCAAATCAGAGACACACACACACACACACACACACACACACACTCACTCTCTCTCTCCTCTCTCTCTCTCTCTCTCTCTCTCTCTCTCCCTCCCTCCCCCCCCCATCAGATCCTGCTTGCATTGGCCCTTGACTTCTTAGAACAAGCTGACATTAAGTAAAGCTGAGAAAGCTTTACCAAATCAAATACATAATTTTAAACAGGAACTTTATGATGCTGGACATATTTTAATTGTATTTTGTGAGTGGTAGCAAGGATTTGTGGGAATGGCACATTCAGAAAGGATAAAATAACAGCTGTTAAGTCTGGAATAACCTGGAGTAACAGATATGTTACTATAGTCTAATATCTGCCCAGTATTAAAGGAATTCATAACCTTACAGATTATAAACAGGCAGCCTGCCTGAGTTTTGCTGGCCACACGGACTTTGAAAACCACAGACATGGCTCTCCTTTCTTCAAGGCAACTAATGGCTAAATGCAGAGCTTTGACAACCTATTTAGAAAAAGTATGTACTACCTGGGCCTGTGTGGTAGGCTGAATAATGCCCCCCAAAGATGTCCACATCCTAATCCCCGGATCCTGGAATGTGTAACCTTACTTGGCAAAAGAGACTTTGCAGATGCGATTAAGGATCTTGAGATGGAGAGATTATCCTGGGTTATTTGGTGAGCCCTAAATGTAATCACAAGTGTCCTTATAAAAGTAGAGCAGAAGGAGATTAGACTATAGAAGAAAAGGCAGCAAAGTGATGCCAGAAGTGGAGATTAAAGTGACGTAACCACAAGCCAAGGAACACTGGCAGCTACCAGAAACTGAAGAGGCAAGGAACAGATCCTCTCCTAAGACTTTCAGAAGGGATCAGCCCTAGCAAGATTCATTCTGAACTTCTGAATTCCAGAACTGTAAGGAATAAATTTATGTTGTTTTAAACCACTATGTTTTTGGTAATTTGTTACAGCAGTAACAGGAAAGAAATACACTGTATATGCTTTAGCTTATAAGTCAACCCAACTCAAATACACCCTGTATTTGCTTGAGTTTATAATTCAATCCAACTCTGTCTTGACAACTGAGACTACAAAGTCCTGACTTGCCCATGACACTCATGCAAATCTGGGAATAACCCAATCCAAGTCTGCAGTCCAGTGCTCTAGTCACACACTACCTATGCTCTTCCCAAGAAAAGTTAGGTCAGAGGTCTTCCCGGTTATGCTTCAATTTAGAAGCAAACAAAAAAAGGCTGTGGAGTGGGAGTACATTGTAGAATAATGGCTCTTTACCTTTCTGGTAGGGTCAGACTCCTGGAAAAATTGATGGAAGCTATAGACTCTCCTTTCAGAAAACACTAGGCATACACAATTTTGCATACACCATCAAGGGTTCATGGACCTCAGGTTAAGAAAAAGCATTTGAAACAGGACAGAGTCTCATGGGCATGGACAATGGACTAGCGGTTACCAGAGGGGAGAGGGGAGGGGAAAAATAAAATAATAAAATGTAAAAAACAAATAAAAAAATAAAAAGCACTTGAAAAGAAACAGGCAAAATCAAATCTATAGGTTGACAAAGTCAGTCTGTGGTTCTGTTGGCAGGTACAGACAGAATGGAGAAACAGAACTGAGGACATGAATTCCATGGAAGTTACACAGGGTCCATACATGAAAAGACTCAGGAAATAATATTCTAAAATATAAAGCATTAAAGGAAAGTTTGAGGTAAAGAATGCTTTCCAACCACCAAGAAAATAAGGCTTTTCACCTCTATTTCTACTCAGGTGATCATTCTTACTAGAACCCAATTAAAAGGGATGATCTGAAAAGCTGTTAATTTACTTCTGAGCTTTTGAAGTTGGTGGATCCTGATCTTGAATGAAGTAATGACCATCTGCGAATGCCCCTAGGACAGGTCTAATTCTACTTGAATTATTTTTTCGGGATTAGATGGTATTTTAAAGTTCTTCCAAGAAACACAATGATAAAACATTCAACGTGATTTAGACACTGGTTCATCTAGGACACTTCCCTCAAATACTGACAACTGACCAGAGGTGGGGTGTAAGAGCCTTAAACACACCCAGGGAAGAAGTGTTTTTACAATGGACAGTGTTTTGTCCCCAGCAGCTTGGGGGAAGGGTCTGGGATAGACAAAACCCTCGAGTTGAAGGGTAAGGAGGAGCTGGATCACCAGCAGGACCTAAGGAAGGCGGGAGAGAAAGAAAAGCCATTGGGACACCAAGGCACAATCGCAGCGCGCGGAGAGGCCTCAAACTTTGCCACTGGCGGCCAGGGCCGACGGGCGCCCTCACCTCGAAGGGGTAGAGTTCGCGCGGCAGCACAACCTGCAGGTCCAAGAGCAGGGTGATGGGGATGTGGAAGAGGAAGAAGAGCCCCAGTAGCCACTCCAGGCCGCGCCGGACGCCCCGAGTCCCCAACATCCTTTCGTTGGGCGCGACAGGAGCCGAGGTTGCGCTCGCCGGGACAGCCGACGTGGGAAGAGGAGCTCGCGTTGTGCATCCGGACCTCGGGCGGCGGGCGGAGGCCGCTACAATTGGTTCGCAGAGGAGAGGCGGGACTCTCTGCAGGGCGCTTTGTTTCCATTGGCCGCCAGGAGCATCGCGTGTTATGGGGAGGTGGGCGTCGGCCTGTGGGCGCTAGGCCCAGCCGCGGGCTCCCCCCTGTGGCCCTTTCACTCAGTGCTCCTTTCATTCACTCCCTTCGAGCGCCTCCTGTGTGCTTGGCGGTGGGCGCTTTTGGAGATGGAGCTCCCAGTGCCGTGCGGATGTCACAGACCAGGGCCGACTGGACAGTGCATTGTGATCTGGGCTGTGGCACTGCAGTGATGGGCTGTGGGAACACCGGGCAAGATCCCTGTCCCGCCAGAGCTAAGGGGTCTTGGAAGCCTTTCCAAAGGTGAGTAGGAGGCAGCCAGCCTCAATTAAATTTTAAAAAAAAAAAAAAGCAGAGATAAAATTGACAGGTTTTTGTGACTGGCTGTGAAGAATGAGGGAGGAACAAGGATTCATTTATTCATTCAACAAATATTGATTTTTATATGCTGGACCAGGTCTGCTCCGGATGGGGCTGCCATTCGCGGAGAAGAGGGACAAAAAGAAGTGAGTTGAAGAGAAGGTAACTTGGCTCAGACCATGTTGACATTAAGTAGTCTTTGCAGCATCTGAGTGAATTCTTGGAGGCATTTGGATGAACCTGTCTGGAGATGTAGATTTGTGAGGCATTAATGTTTGATGGGAGTTGAAGTTCTGAGAGCAGAGGCCCTGTAAAAGATTCGAGGAGCTTCAACCTCAGGGTTCTTGGGAGGAGGGAAATGAGATGCAGGTGGACAATAGGAGTGCGATGTCACAGAAATGCAGGGACAGAGAGAGGGTCAGCTGTGTCAGAGCAACACTGAATAGTACTCACTGGTGGCCCTGTGAGAGCCAGATGACAGCACCATCAGGTGTAAGGAAGTAGGGAGATGGAGGCAGGAAGTGTAGATATCTGTTTGTGAACCCGGGGCGGGGTGGGGGAGACATGGGGCAGCAGCTGGAGGGAAATGCGTTCAAGAGAGGGCTAATTTATTTTTCAAGTTAGAGAGACTAGAGTACTTTCATCTGTTTAGATGCTGTTGGAAGTTTCTGGGATGGGGAGAGGTTGCCCATACAGGAGGAAGAGAGAAAGAAATGTGGCTCCAGGACCTCAAAGAGCTGGAAAGAATGGAAGGATTGGGGTTAGGCCAGAGGAGCTCTGTGCTCCCCAACATGGGCCCCATGGGACGAAGACAGAGAACTTGTTGGCAGTATAGAGGGCCCAGCTAAGGTGGGTTCCCATTGATCTGGAGGCCCCAATCGCCTAAGCTGTGTGCTTCACTCCACCTTGGGGTATGTTCAGAAAATAAATGGCTGTTGGACTCATCTAGTTTGGGGTTCAGAAAAACAATGGTGATTTCGAAGAGTTGAATGAGTGAAGAGATGGAACAAGCAGGTCAAGCTGGATAGGTAGTGAAAGACATGAGGCCAAAAGGGCTGGTAGAGAGAAGTGGAAGAGTGAATGGATTTGAGGCTGAGGAAGCCTTGCCAATAACTGGATGAATGGGCCAGAAGGATGGGAAATTATGATAAGGGAGTATGATGTCTGAGTTCCTGGTGTCAGGAAGAGGTTCTGTCCATTGAAGGTGTGGCTAAATTGGAGTGGAGAGGAAGGTCTTTGGAGATGAAGTCAAGGGACAGAGGGCTCAGGGTGTGCGACAGATCGACTGCAAAGGCCACCCAGGATGGTGATGGCAGTCAAGTGGAGAGAAGACTGTGAGCCAATAGCCAAAGTCTTTAGTGTGTAAGGGGAGTAACCAGGATGAAAGTGGGCATGGGCTTTGGTATGGCTCAGACCTCAGAGAGTAGAGGAGAAATGGGTGAATGTGGCCTTAGCGAGCAGGGAGGCTGGTGACTCTACTTCCTGACCCTGAGCTCATGAAGTGTGAGAAAATGAACACCTTGCACTGGAGAGAGCTGTGGAGAAGCCAAGACCTTGAGGGACAGGTGGAGCTAGGTGTCAACTACTGCAGGAGGTGAAGGCTGAGGGTGTGGAGAGCTTCGTTAGCTCCGCATTACAAGGATTTAGGCTCTGGGGAAGAGGGGTGTTTACTAGGGAGAACAACATCATGGGTGGCTGAACATTGTCAGAACACAAAGTTCTGTCATCCCCAGGGCCTCCTGGGAGCAGGCTGGAGCATTCTGTACACAGGTATACTCAGGAGGGTTCTGGCAACAGCATGTGCCTCCGTCCCCAAGGATGGCTTTCAGGACACAACAGCATCTTTTAAGCTGTACCCTGTGACTATAACTGCTTGCTGCCGGGAGGGAGTGTGGGGTCTCTAAGCTGGGATTTGAGAACGTGGTAAGTGTACAGCTGTTAATGTGACTGTTCCTCAAAAAAAATTCTACCCAGCCAAGTTCATTATTTGTAGATAAAGATTTTCAAGGCCAAATACTTTCACTGGAAGTCTCTATCCAAAAAAAAAAAAAAAAAAAAAAATCTGTCCAGCTGCTGTCTTAGTTTGAAATTTCTTTACTGGAGAAACAGAGAAACAGCAGCTCTTAACTTCATGAGGTCAGGTGTTAGAAGGCAAATGGCCCTCTACCACTTGCTGTGGAAGACATGGCTAATTAGCAGGTTCCTGCCCAACCTGGTCGAGTGAAAGAATGAGGGAGGAGAGGCAACACTTAGCACCTTTTGAAAATTATTTGTATTGTGATGAGACAAATACCATTAGCCAAATAATGGGCCCTATGGTGGTGGAAATGGAACTCTAACATTGTAAGCCCAAATACACAATGCTCAGAGAAGGCCCGTGCTAGACCCTCAGCTTTTCTCTTTGGCAGCAACTGTACAAAAAGCTTTTTCTTCTCCTCTTGTCTTTTGTTTCACTTTTCTCTCTCCTTAAATACACCCACCCTTCTTCCCCGACTCCTGCTCACTTCCCCCATTCCTTAAAATACTTTAAGGCTCAGCTGAAGGCCACCTCCTCTGATTGGCCTGATTTGGTGGCATTGCTGCCATCTCTGAACCTCTTCTCTGACATGTTTATTCCTTTATGAGCAACACTGATCTGAGTACCTTTCCCGCTAGACTGTAGGTAGATTCCTTGACAGTGAAGACTGTGTCTTTGGCATCTTTATTTGACTAACACAAAGTTGTTAACTAAATATGAGACTCCTTTGTCACATGGAGACCTCTTGCTATGCAGTGAAATGGTAAAGGGAACCCTGGGTGTAAGAACAGCCAACCAATGGCAACATGGAGATATATTAAATTTCAAGAGATTCTGCTGCTAATGGAAAATGATAAGACCTGGAAAGTTGCTGTGGCTCCAGAATCAGCCACATACCTTAAAGCCAAAACATATATTCATTAGCTAAAGCTAAGATTCCATCACCGCTGGAGGCTGTGTGCTGGAGATTCAGAATGGTCTTGAGATCTGTGGGTTTCACTGAGGCAGACAGAGGACAACTGGTCAGCTGTCTTGAGCGATTACCATCTTTTCATGTCAAAGAACCTGTGAACTTGGGTGGAGGGACAGAACAGGTGGAAGTTAATTCTGAAAGACTTTACAGTTTGGATATTTTGTTGTTCATAGGTCTTTTTGCGTTAATTTTGACTTTAAAAAATATTGCATTAAAATATTATCTCGATTACTGAGTTTTTTGATGCCCACCTAAGTTTTGTGCTTGAAGTATCTTACTTATCTCACCCTAGTCCCAGCTCTGGTTGTCAGATAGGGGTGGAGCTAAGTTTGATTTGGGGAGGAGAGGTCTGCTATTGGGTCTGGAAAGTTAAGAGCCAATAGATTTGATATCAGGCAGTAGGGAGACAGTGGGAGATCTTGAGCAAGGCAGTTTGGAATTACAATAGTGTTTCAGAAAGATTCATTCATGTGCAAAGCGGACTGGTTGGGGAAGGCTGGAAACAAGATATTGGAATTTGTATACTAGATCACGTGTTTTCAGAAGTTTTGCAGCTAAAAAAGGAAAGAACTGGAGGTATTAGGGTCAGTGTTTTTAAGAAGATAAATGTATCTAAATATATTTGGTGATGGAAGTAAAGGGGTCTATTAATGGAAGAGTTAACAGTTCTCACTTAAGGAGTGACTACTATATACTACTATATAGTAGAGCAGGGGTTGGCAAACTTTACTATAAATGGCCAGACAATAAATATTTTAGGCTTTGTGGGCCAATCTCTGTCCAAACTACTCAACGCTACCGTTTATTGTGTGAAAGCAGCTATAGACAACATGTACATGAGTGAACATGGCCATGTTCCAATAAAGTTTATTTACAAAAACAGGCATTGGGTCTGATTTGACCTGTGGTGGTTATAGTTTTCTGATCCTCTCCTCTAAGGCATTGTCACCTTCAAGGTCAAGGCCACGTGACCGTGGGTTCTAATTAGTAAGTGGAAAAAAAGCATGGAAGGAGTGCATCCACCATCCTAAGGCCTAGGCCTGGGAGTGACACACATCCCTTCCAATCACATTCCATTGGAGAGCATCTTACTACCAGGGGGTCTGAGCATGTAGTCTAGCCTAGTGCCAGGGAAGGAGAGGTTGCCATGGTCCATGAGAGTCTTTGCCACAGCTTCCTTTAGGGGCAGTTTCAGAACCTTCATGAAAGGTATGTTCACATACTCAGAGAAATTTTGATGAATCCTTCATTATATGGCTGAACCTGTTTAGGGTGAAAAGAAAATGCCAAGTGTAGAAGGAATGATAGAATTAGGAAATCAGTATTTTCTAATCACTAACGTAATAAATAATTGGGGCAAAGATCGTTAATAGATGGCACTAGGTGAGTTTGTTGAGGAATACAATGTGGCCTCCAAATCTCTCTCCATAGATTACTTATTAATTACAAAGGGAAAAGGCACCTTTACAATGGAGAGATCTGGCAATCACAACCTTAATCAAATGACCAAACTTAGTATCACCAAAAATAGGTCAAACATTATATGCCTCCTGATCTGATGGATACCACATCACCTGTATAACAGTCTTTCCAACTTGAATCTAATCACGAGGAAACAATCAGAAAAATCTAAATCTTTGTAGGGCATTCTACATGACAATTGGCCATGTGCTTTCATAAATGCCAAATGCCATGAAAGGCAGAGAGATTCTCCTATATTAAAAGGTGCTAACAAGACATAATCAAATGCAAGACATGATCCTTAGCTAGATCTTGAATTTTAAAAAATAGCTATAAATAAATTTGGGGGGACAATTGGAGATATTTGAACATGTCCTGTGTATTAGGTAATATACCCATGTTAAATTTCTTAAGTATGATAATGGAATTGTAGTTATGTAGGAAAATGTCCTTGTTTTTAGGAGAAACATTAGGGGTGAAGTTTCATAATGTTTTAGCAAAAATAAAGCACATGTATTTGTATACATATACATACGTTATGTAAATATATACACATACACACATATTTGTTACATAGACTAATAAAGCTAATGTGGTAAATGTTTAAAACTGGTGAATCTATGTGAAGGGTATATGGGTTTTCATTATACTATTTCTTTCTACTTTCCGACAGGTTTAACATCTTCCAAAATAGTTTCTGGACAAGCCTAACTGCTCTCGAAATACAAAAACACAAAAAGGTTTTCTTATTAAATGCTAGCATTGATGTTTGTTTTAACAGAACTGGAAACTTTTCATTATCCCTTTCACCCTCAGGAAAAAATAGAAAAGCTTTATATAAATTTTTTAGTGCAGTGTTTTCCAGAGGATGTTAAACTTTATTATAAAATTCTGAGGGTAATATATTAAAAAACTATTAGAACTAATCAACAAGTTCAGCCAGGTTGTGGGATAAATACCAATATACAAAATCAATTGTATTTTTATATATTAGCAATAAACAATCTGAAAATGAAATTAAAACAACTCATCAAAAATAATTACTTGAGAATAAATTTAAGAAAGGAATGTAAGACTTGTATACTGAAAACTACAAAACATTGAAAGAAATGAAAGACCTAAATAAATGGAGAGAATTCCCATGTTCACGGATCAAAAGATTTAATATTGTCAAAATGGCATTGTTCCCCAAATTCATTTACATTCAATGCAATCCCTATCAAAATCTCAGCTGGCCTTTTTGCAGAAATGAACATGTTGATTCTAAAATCCATATGGAAATGCCAAGGGACTCAGAAAAGCCAAAATAATCTTGAAAAAGAACAAAAGTTGGAGGACTCACACCTCTTATTTCAAAACTTACTGCAAAGCTACAGTAATTAATACAGTGTAGTAACAGACATATTTCAATGGAAGAGAATTGAGAATCCAGAAATAAACCCTTACATTTATATGTATATATTTAATTGTGATAAAATATATACAACATAAAATTTACCATTTTAAACATTTTAAGTGTACAGTTCAGGGGCATTAAGTACATTCACATTGTTGTGCAACTATCACAACCATCCATCTCCAGCACTTTTTCATCATCTCAGACTGAAATTCTATGCCCATTAAAAAACTCCCCATTCCCTCCCATTCCCTTGGCCCCCAGCCCCTGGTAACCACTATTCTACTTTCTATCTCTATGAATTTGACTATTCTAGGCATGTCATATAAATAGAATCATATGGTATTTGTCCTTTTATATCTGCCTTATTTCTCTTAGCATAATGTTTTCAAGGTACATCCATGTATTATGTATCATCATTTCCTTCCTTTTAAAACCTGAACAATAATTCTTTGTATGGATAAACCACATTTTGTTTATCCATTCATCTATCAATGGACATTTGAGTTGTTTCCACTTTTTGGCTATTGTGAATAATGCTGCTATGAACACTGGTGCACAAATATATTTGAGTCCCTGCTTTCAATTCTTTTGTGTATACACCCAGAAATGAAATTGCTAGATCAAAGAGTAATTCTAATTTTTTTTTGGAGGAACTGCCACACTTTTTCATAGCAGCTGCGCCATTTTACATTTCTATTACCAATGCACAAAGGTTTCAATTTCTCACATTCTCTCCAACACTTGTACTTTTTTGGTAATTTTTAAATCTTTTGCTTCAAATGTATTTTAGTTATAACTTTATAGCTACCGATTCCAACAAATTCTTATTATGGATAACTGACTACCATATAAACAAACTAATTGGAAAGTTATCATTGGCAAACCAAGCAGTCAAAACTAATTTCCAAAAGGAAAAAAGTCTGCCTTCGTTTTATGTTTGCATTAAAAAAAAAAAAAAAATCTCACTTCTGAATTTTAAGTCAGAGCTGTGCCATGAATTTGTTACTCAAGTGAAATAAAATACTGCCAATCTCAATATTTCTTCCTAATGCTATCTTTGCTTTTACTTTCAAGGGTTTCTCTGTCAGGATTGATGTATTCAGAGTATTGAGATGAAAGAGGTGAGGTCTTCATGAACAAAAGCTGTTTCAAATTGTTCCTTCACTTGGCAACTCAAGAAGTTTTTACACACAGGGAGACTGCATTAAGATGTGTAAGAAATATGTCTTTTGTAAAGTGAGAGAATGATGACTGTGAAGGAGGTGGTGGAAGGGACACCCTGGAGAATGGGGATGGCAGAAAACATATTGAAGTTGACTGTCTTAAAAACATGTGCCTATGAACCTCCTGGAGAGTCTTCCCTTGTCCCCAGGGGTCTGTGTATCCCAGTTTAAAGAATGCCTGTTTAATTTATTTTGTTCCCCTCCCAATTAGACATTATTATTGCTCTATGCAGTCTGTGTTTGCTTAGTTTTCTCCACATTTATCGATTCCTTTGTTCACCATTCTTGCACTGGAGACCTTTTAGTTATCCTTTTTATTCTTCTTGAAGTACATCCTTTAGAATTGCCTTTAGTGAAGATCTGTTGATCGTGAACTAAATTTGTTTTCTGAAAATATCTTGTGTTTTTGCACTAAATGATAGTTTCTAATTCTAGATTAAGTTATTTCCTCTCATTCTTTTAGTTTCAATTGTTCCTGC
>NW_006443570.1:19487805-19493958 GCF_000325575.1 Pteropus alecto | reverse complement strand
AAAAAACTCAGCTTAACCTGATTTTCAATAGATGAAAGAATATATTAATGTTTTTGTCTTTCTACTGGTCTTTTTGCCATATATATGATGATGTGAAGACATTAACTTTTCAGGCCCCTGTTAGTAAAATAACTGAACGACTATTGAATATGAAATTTGGAAAACAGTCTACGGCCATGCCACCCTGAACAAGCCCAGTCTTGTGTGAAGCTAAGCAGGGTTGGGCCTGGTTAGTACTTGGATGGGAGACCAACTAGGAATACCAGGTGCTGTAGGCTTAAAAAAAAATTTGGAAAACAGTATGGTATGAGAAAAGGTACACAAATGAATAGACAAGGCTACATCTGAATCTGACAAAAGTGAGGAAATTTGTACACCTAAATGCCTTTCATTTTTTTGTGTGTGTGGTTAGTGGGATGGAAAAAAGTTAAAAAAATGCGGTTTGAACACTTAATGAAATTTGTAATAAAATAAAAAAGAAATTTTAAAACATGTACTACTACACATGTGAGCGATGGCTTACCTGGGGAAAGCTGGTTAGTTGGTTCTCCCTTGAAATTATTTGCCTTCATGGAGAAAAATGTCACGACAAAGGATAAAAACATGGATAAAGGGTAATGAATAAGTTATTCATTGTTCACCTTAGTAATAAAAAATTATGGCTCAAATTAAAATTATGTGTCTTCATGTGGAATGACCTTCTACATATATCAAATGGAAAAGGCAAGATGCAGGACAATGCACAAGTTATACTATCATTCCTATAAAAATATATAAGCTTGATTATGTAGAGTATCTATCTCTGGAATGATACACAGTAACTAGAAATAGTGGTTTGCGCCTATAAGAACAATTTCCTTTACACTACGCTTTTGTAGATTGTACCATGTGAATGTATTACCAACACACATCAAAGAAACTACATATATGTATATAGTTTTAAAAGGATCACAATATTGTCTTTACAAGACTTTTCTTCTCAAGGATAAACATTCTCAAAAACTCTAAGGCAAAGCTGTTCATTTTTAAAAACCACAGCATGATTGCTGCAATTAAGAATTAGAATAGATAAGCTGGCTGTGAGGATGAGCTGTGAAAATTAGTATTATCAAAATAAAAACTTAAATAAACCCATCTTTCTTTACTAAGAGGTCTCCGATGAGTATTCCCCTGAGAGAGTAGGAGACTGACTACTGGATCAGAGACCTTTGAGGTCTGCTACCTCACATAAATTCTGACTGACCTCTTAGTGAGAAGGTCCACTTGTTAAAAATTCTACCAACAGCAACCTAAAAACAAAATTTACCTTTTCTTCCAAGTATCTAGGCTCATTGATAAAAGTCACTCATTGATAAAAGTTACTTAAAAGTGTAGGGGAAAATGTTACTACTTAATGTGTTTGATTCTCAAATTATTTTAAACCTGGGAGAGGAGAAACTAGATGTTAAATTCAGTCTAATTCAGCCCTGATTTCCAAAACGGAAAATAAGATTTAATAGCATCTAACTCATTAACTGAAAAAATTTTACTTTTCCCCCTCCTTTATGGTGTGTTAAAACATTAGCAGTATATTAAAGAATGGAATGCATAATGTGCATGAATTCTGGAATTAAGATGGGAGCGAGGAGGACTCTGATTTGTTATGTAGCTGGGTGGATGGGGAAGCCCAGGAACAGTACTGAGGCGTAGAGAAGAGATGGAGTATCGCAGCTCGGGTCTTTCTCTTCCATCTCACCTGCCAAAAAATGAAAAACCTGGTGCTGTGTTGTCAGAGTACCACCCCGGCACAGGTCCTAACCCAGTGTGACGAGAGGGAGCTACAGCCTGGGTTGGCTCACAACTCTGTCCCCTTTGCCCCCAAGTGAACACACAATTCCTTTCCCTTCCACAATTCCTCCTGAGATGCTCAGAGTGGCCCTAGCTAGTTAAGCCTCAGCTATTTTGCTAGTCTAGGAAAGGGGAAAAAATGGGGCCAGTAAAGTGAGAATGATCTAATAGTAATAAAGTTGTAGGGTGAAACATTTATTTCATTTTTGACATAGCTGAGGTGCCTATAAGATACCCATATGGAAATTTCTAATAGGCATATAGGAGAGGTTGAAAGTCAAATACCGCAGGGAAGACTCTAAAAGTGTCCATTTACTAATATATTGAGATGTTACTAGGGCATAGTAGGAAACATCACCCCCAGAAAGCTACCTTAGTTTCATAATTCATGCAAATTTTACATTCTATTCTTTGACATTTTTATTTTGATAAAAAAATATTTTAAATGACATCTCGTGGAGGAAAAAAACTTACAAACTTTATGAGTCATCTTCTGGGTTCTTAAACTGCAAACAAAATGCAGCTGATTATAGCCCTAACTTATCCATACCGACTCCACTGGCTGTAGAAATTCCACATTTTTGTGATTATCAACAATTTTAAATAAAAAAAATAAGGCACAGATTCCTTGGTTAGCTGAGCAGGTTCCAATGGGAATAGGTCAATATATTTTTTCTAACATTTATCTGTGGAGAACTTTAGTTGCAAAGTGTTATATGTGCAGTTCATAATGCTTTCTTGTAAGTGATGAAAACTACTTTTCTTATTTAAGCATTTTTTTAAATATTAATGAAGCTTCCTTATAAGTAATTTTTGCACTTAGTAGGTATTCAAAAGTGTGCTGAATGAATAATATGTGTATTTGTATTAATGCAGATGAGTTAGAACAGTCAAGTCACCCTATGTCAGGAAAAAAAAATCCACTCATTATGCTAAACCAATAAAAGAAATGGGAAAGTACATGCCATCTACAAACCCAAGAGTAATGTTGGTTTATCCAGCTTCTGGAAAAGTATTCCGAAGTTAGGAAGTCTGGTGTCAGGTCTTAAATACGTACACCACCACCCAGCTGGGACATCTTCCTTAGCTGGAAGTACCTTTGGGCTGCAAGAAGCAGGAAGCAGAAAGGAAGAGGGGAAAGAGATCAAATCCCCTAGGCAGTCTGCTTCATTCGGAGCAGTTCCTGTTTATTTAATAGAGTTTGATTTCATATGAAAATAGGGTTCTTTGCTCAAAAAACCACTAGGTAGACTCTAAGGTCTGGAAAGACTTACAAATTGTATACATTTAACTCAAAATGTCTTTGATATTGGTTAAGTTTTCAATATATTTTTGGCAAGCTAACGTTTCTGGGAAGATTTTTTTTAAAGCACATCTAATTTCCTCACATATCTAAATGGAAATATAAATAGGAAATGTCTCAAAACTTTGCAAATTCAGGATACAAGCTGTACTGAAGAGAAAACAAAGGAATTGAAATAAAACCGATGACACATCTTTTTCAAATGTCACATTTAATGTTTTCACCACTGTACTTCAAATCTACATTGTACAAAGTGACCAGTAAGTGTGCCACGGTAATTGACCAACCTCTGAGATTGTACCTTTCACACCAGTGTCGTCTTGGGCTCTTTTGATACTAAACACGTTTCTCATTCAAGTGAATTGAAATGCTTCAGTTGGGTTGATTCTCAGGAGCCTCATAAAAAAAAAACAAAGATATTGCACCATCTTTGTTTAGTAATTCAATGTTTGTTTCTTTCACAGCAAATAATTACTTCATTGAAGTTAAAACTTCCAAACATAACTTATTAATAGTCTTCAAATTCAGCTCAGATCACTCAAGATGAAAATACTCTGCTAAATACAGATAACTTACAATAACTTTAACAGTTAATTGTCCATAACACACACCAAGGTTTTTTCCTAGACCAATTTTAAGACGATCCATTAGTATTCCTTGTACAGGTGAAAAACGATCTTCAATTTTCTTGTCTTTTTATTTTTAATATAAAAGTTGGAAGGGACATTCAAGTTTCAAGTCTCCACATTGAACTTAAAAAAAAAAAATAGTCATCATCAGCATGTGGAGGTAAACAAGCCAAGTTGTATAACTCCAGGAGGTAGAGGCCTTCAGTTTGTATTCATATATACATATGCACAGAAGAATTCAGTGTTCCAACAGAAAAAAGAATTTGTCAAAAAGTAATAAGTTATTTACTACTGTGACATTTCAAGACTCCCACAGCTTTGCCTAAGGACACAAACACATTTGACATAATTCCCTATGTGCCTTTTTTTTTTTTGTGGCTTTAAAATTTTTTTAAATTTTTTTTTTTGTCTTATTTTATTTATTTTTATTGTTAATTCCCTATGTGCCTTTTTTTTTTTTGTGGCTTTAAAATTTTTTTAAATTTGTTTTTGTCTTTTATTATTTATTTTTATTGTCCAGTGCAGGAAAAGTCTCACAAAATTTCACAGACCTAAAATGTGCAAGCTAGTTCTCTCTATACAGCAATGTTGGGATTCTTTTGAAATTAGCCCAGAAATGAATTATTTACATACATGAAAGATGCATGCTTGGGGTTCTTTTATGTAAGAAAGAGCAGAAAAACTTCTAATAAAAATAGATTAAATATATATATATATATTTATACTGGGTAAGGAAAACAGAAGTTTAGTCTCTCCTAGTCACAAACTCATTCTCTCTACCCACAACATTGGATTTTAGACAGCACACATCACCGTCACGGCTCTAATGAGAAGCTAATTATAGGGCTTGATCATTAGGTGGCATGCCCCTCCCCCCGCCCCCCCAGGTGCAGCCACGATCATCTCACGTGGCTCCATGATTGGTCGCAGGCAGGCAAGGTTTCTAGATTCTTTCGTTTTAGAAAACCCATAATTTTCAGGAATGGCTCAAATATCAAAATGTATGACTGTGTATGTGTGTGTGCGTGCGCACGCGTTTGTGAACAATCTCACTTCATTTTAAAAAAGAAAAAAAAAAAAACAAAAAACACAAAACCCCAAACTCCCAAATTTGGTTCAATTCTCTTTTGTTCTGAGGTGAGCCATAACAGCTGCACTAAATTCATAAAACATGTGCAACTCTGGGTAAAATATTTTTCTTCTAAAAGCACAACCACTTTACAAGATTAAAAGTCTAGTAACATTTCTAAATATTATTCATATCATACAAGTAGTGGTTGTTAATTTAAAACTTCATTAGTAAAATTACAGTACAAGCATGATTAACCTCCAGAATTGCAAATCCCAGACTCCAGTGGAAAGCTACATTACATCTTCAGTAGTACGTTATCTTCCACCGTCACTCCCACACTAGAGGAGAGGGGGGCATCTCAGATGGCTGAGCAACAGTGGAACTAGAAAAAAATGGAGACATGGTGAAATCAGCTGAAACACCGCAAAGGGCAATTCACTGCTGCCTGTTTTCCTTTTTCAAAAAATTATAAAGTCCATTTCTGGATTTTTATTTGTTTCTTAACTTCTTTAAAGTTGCATTTGTTCCAAATTGTTTAAGGATCTATATCTACAGTGACATTTCAAGACTCCCATGGTACAGTGGCTAATACATGGCCTTGAAAACAACATATCATTTATTAGTTGTGTGACATAGAGCAAATTCCTTCATCTTTTGTTTGGAAAGGGATGATGTTATCCACCTCATTGTTGTGGTAAATAAATGAGATAAGGTATACAAAGTGCTTTCCACAGTGCCTACTGCATAATATAAAGTAAATGATAGCTATTATGAATAACAATGTCTATTATCAATCAGGAAAATAACCTTAAGGGATACAGAATTATCCATCTAAAAGTAGCCTCTCAAAACGCACTGACTTTAAGTGGAAATCTATTTTGAATGAGTCTCATAAGCATTCTTTATCAAGTATTAATTGAGTAATAATGGATAATCATTTAGCATTTGTCATCCACAGATTTGTTTTATCAGTTATTTCACATGTCTGTCTAATGTTGCCAACTAGCTTATAAACATGATGGTGTGTGTGCAACCATTTTATTTCCTTGGGGTTCAGGATAACAAGTAATTTGCCCCCGAAAGGGCATTAAAACACCTGACTGACTGGGCCACTGACTCTTAGGGGAAAATATTAAAACGAAGTAATTTTAAATCACAGAGAAGTAAAAGTGCAACACGATTCCTTCTTTCTACTGAAATATGCATGGAAGAAATGAAAGTCCTCCTGATTTAAAAATTCTAAACAAAAAAATCTTGATTTGGGTTCAATAAATTCAATCAACTTCAATATCACAAATTAAAGTCCAATTAATGGAAGTGAG
>NW_006443570.1:19451894-19487729 GCF_000325575.1 Pteropus alecto | reverse complement strand
TCTCAGATCCAAATCTGCTCTTCTTTGTGATACCAGAGCCAGATCCTGTTCACATTCCTCTTTTGCCACATGGTTTGATGTTAGCCTTTGTCGCTAGAGGGCGCTGGAAGAGCTCTGTAAGGCCACAGCATTAGGAAGCAGCTGTCTTTCCTGGTTCTGGTGTGCTTGTTTTATGCTGTGGAAGGTCCAGCTTTGGTCTACCTAAACATTCTGGCAAATTTCTTTGCAACTCAAGAGACCTTTTTGATGGACCAGTTCTGTCCCCACTTTTGAAAAGTTTCTTTTCCACCCTCACACTGTATGTTCCTATCCTCTTCAAAGAGTTCCAAATCTTATTAGCCTTGGGTAGAGGGGCCTCCTTTAAGTTCTTCACTTCTTCCTTGTTCACTCTCCCTCAGTTTAGAGGGAGTACACGTATTCCGCATTTGCTACTTTGAGACTCTTCTGAATTCTCTTTCATGCCTTAGTAGTTAACCATCTTTTCCTAGTTAATGTTTCTTACTAAATTTTACTGGGTGTGGTTTCCTTCTCCCAACTGGACTTTGACTGAAACAAGGAGTTAGAGAAAAAGACTGAGAAGGAAAGAATAGAGAATGAAGCTTGCTAGATTTCAAAATAGGTTTATAGCTCTTTAACTGATAAGCCTATGGGCTTCTTCTTAAATAGGACATATCAGCAGTCCACCTATGAAAAATAATTTTCTTGCTTGCAGTTATTATTATAATGTAGATGGTAGTGGGAACCCAAATGACCATGTCTAACTCCAGGAGAGTGGCTGCCACACTGTTGCTTGCTGCAGGAGGATCCCCAAATACATGATCAGGCAGCACAATGGTCAAATGGGGAAAAAAAATGCTGATGCAACCACAGTGAATTGGCATCAGTGTAAAACTAAAGGTGACTTTTTAATCTGTTTTTGACTAAAGCCAAAGCTCATAACAGAAACTTTCTGTTGGACTTCTTATCTATGTTATCTAAATAAAAACAGAAGTATGCTGAATAACCAAATCACAATGGCATCATTTTCATTCTAACAAGAAAGTTAGAATTACATACACATAGTTAGTTACCTAATAAAGCTCTTAAAAGCAGCAGACTGAGGGTTGATGCAGAGAGGCACTCTGTTTCCTTTCTGCTGTTCCAGAATGAACTGGTGAATAATTTCTGTGGAGAAAACAAACATCGTACCAAGCATGCCAATTTGCGGGTCTGGGAGCCGTGGATTCTCAGCTAACTCTAGCCAGCACTAGAATGGCATTTCCTACTGGTTTAGTTAAATCAAACACATGTCATCTATTAGGCAGAATCCAGCATAACTTTCCTGAAACCAAAATGGCAGTTGCTGCTAAACACAGGCAAAAACCTCTGAAGTGGCATTTCATGGGTTGGAATTCCCATCATTAAGAGTAAAATGGTCTATAAATTTGAGAGTGACTCTACAGGGTTGGCATTATGAGTGAACCCTTCTCAATTGCTAGTAATTACCACCTTCTTGAAAATCACTTAAATAACCTCAGTTGGTGTTTAAGTACATAGTTTTGGGCTGCTTACTATGGGGACTACTCTCTCTCCCAAAATGTCCTAGAGCAGACACAAAAATCATTAAGAATTTTGGATGTCATTAACCCCATCCCACCCCAATAGGAGATCGTGTCGGGAAATTTTATGAGTCAACTAGCAGAAATTCTCTTCTCGTCATCAACCAAAGACTCGTTCCCTCAGTGTATGTTTATCTTTTTTAAAACATTGGGTGTTATACAAAAAAGAAGTTCACAATGTTTCATTCAATAAATAAATTACAATGAGTGAATACATATTAAATATATTGAGTCACACTCATTAAATAAGTCAGCTTTGAAAACAAAAACAAAATATTCATTCTTTTGCCTGACCTTCCTCTGGATATAATATTAAATCAGTGTTTCATAACACACAAAGCTTTCTTGCATACATGTCCTGAACAAACAGCTATATACAAAGTTGTAAAATAAAGAGACGAAGGAGCTTTGGTCACCATCCAGATCTCAGCTTTACATGGCCACAAAATGAAAAATGTTACTAGTCATCCTGATCGGCCAAAGACCAAAACAAAAACAAAAACAAAAACAAAAACAAAACCCCAACTCACCTTTAACCTGTCGAACAGAACTGAGGTTCTTCTCAAAAGTGTCATCAAATTTGGGATTGGTGACGGGCTCAAAGTCACTGGTATAAACTCTTCCAGTAGAGGTGGAAAAGCAACATTTACACATACATGTGTGATATCGTAGTCGCCCTTCATCTAGGTAGGGGTGGGCTAAGGCATCCTTAGCGGATATTCTTTTGGACTGAAATAAAATTCAGAGACCAGCACATCAATACTACAGATAAACATGATTGTCTATGCAGGTTCTTTCACAAGACACAGTAACTATTTTATGCAACTTATATGGTACATCCTGTGTAAAGATGGGGTAACTGAATTTAAAGGTGAGTAATGTAGCAGCAGAAGGAGTATATGATTTAGGACAAGAAACTACTATTATAAGCCATCACATACCACAAAGCACTCAGAAATGACTTTCTGCTAAGATCCTGAAAAGTTCCTACCTTGAAATAAATGGAAGCAGGGTCAAAAATGACAAATATCATGACATTTAAATATGTAATGCTTCAGAGGGGGTAAGTTTACATTTTAAATAACAGTTATAGTTTCTAAATATGTCTCAGCATTTAGAAGAGATGTGATCACAGTGGCAATTTTATAAAGCTGCTTGAAACTTTTATGTTCTTAGAATACCAAATCGACTTTGGGCAAAAGCCTGACAGCTGCTGGAGTTAGGCAGCAGATAACAGTCTAAATGCCATGTTTAAACATCCAGCTCAGTCTGAATATCAGCAGCCTGTGGATTTCTGACACTTCAGATCAGAATACTTAATATACTAGTTTCAGGCTGATAAACTATAAACTTTTAAATTTATTTCTACATTAAAAAAAAAATGTCCTTTCCTTTAGCTCAGTGGACATATAAGTACTACTGAGGAAAAGTGAATTTTAAAAGATGTAAGGATGGTCTCAATAGTAGAGAGTAAAACAAAACTGACACTTTGCCCTACTTTCAATATGATCAGGCATTTCACATAACATGATTAAAAAAAAAAAACAAAACCATTTTGTACTCAATTAAACCAAAAAAATAGCCAATCATCCTGACTGGTTCTAGTCCCCCAAATAATAAAATGTTAATCATGTCCCATAAACCTGGATTCCCTGAAAACACTTTTGTTTCTGATTTTTTTTAACATGCTGATATTAAAAGGCATGTCATGAGCTTTTAGGACATGATAACCACAAAGGAAAGCTGCTGTTTATCTGCCATGGACAAACCAAACTTGACAACCTTGGTTATGTTCCTTTTGCCACCTGCCATGTTTTGTATTTGGTGGTCAAGCTGAAGTCTGATTCACTGGTACTCTTAGCAAGTAAACTTTTTCTTTTTTTTTCCCTAAATGCAGCTATTCCTGGAGGTTCCACCAGGACAAAGGACTACTGTCAGAACCAAAAGAATCAAGCTGGCTGACAATGCACCTTGACCAGAAGTGGGCCGCTCATCCTCAGCGTCTCTGGCCGGTCTCATCTGTGGGACTAAGTTCTTTGGCTTTTGCACACTAAATGTGGCTCTTGGCCAAGCTGATTTCTGTTTCCGATTGAGCATGATCATGTCTGGCTGATCATGTCCACACTTGGTGGCAGCAGGGATTGAATCTGGGGTTTAATTTTATCATCTCACCATTAAGTCATTTCTGTCAGGTGGCAAATGTCAGAAATTAGGTCCTTATCAGCTGCCATCAGCAGCTGGAATCTGGTTTCGCTCTTAGTCTTTTTTGTCCGAGGATTCTGTTATTTCCTGAAATTTGAGAACGCAGCATTGAAAGGATTTTGGTGTTTCCCCAACTATTGATAGATGTGTTTGTATGATCTCTGTGTGCCAAAATGGCGGGGGGGGAAGGTCTTCTAAAGTGTCTTACCTAAGAGAAGCCTTTGAATAAAAAGTGAATCAAATTCATAGCACATAATAATCAACTTTCATTTCTCTAAACAAATTAAAGTCTCTTTATGACTTCTGAAATAAGGCTAAAGAAAGGAGACTGCCATTTTGCAAAGGGTATGGACACTGAAAAGAAATAACTGTCCTGCTAAATAGAGAAAGAAATTACAAAATTACTCAGATTTTCAGTAAAGGTGTTCTTTTGAAAGACCTAATGGTGCTTAATTATGTCCTATGTATTTTAATTACATATTGTACATATCTTGTTTCTTTAACTGATCACATTTGTAATAGATATGGATACTTATTTCTATCCTAGATTTTGTTGCTTTATCAATATTGGCTCTTCTAGTTTTGAATAAGTTGAGAAAATTTTCCATTTTATAAATATAAAATATTTCTAAATAAACAAATTGATGTACTTTGTATACTTCTGAAGAGAGTTAAAATATCGTATTATGAGATCTCTTAAAATGGAGCTAACTCCCATTCCAACTGGCTTTTAGAAACAATATTAACACATTAAAGACATGTAAAAAGAAATGGAAAAAATATTATTCTTCCTTATCTATTTAATATATTGGCTCTTTAAAATTTTTTCCTTGGCAAATATATAAATCAAAGATTAAAAAAAGCTTTACCTGTTAAAATAATATTCTTGGTTACTAGGTTACAAAGTATGAAACAAAACATAATTCTATAAGATAACGAGGTCATGTGACATTCTTATGCAAGATGACTCTTTGGAAAAACCAATCTGTTATAAAAATTTAAAAACATGTTTTCTTCCTAATTTTACCTCCAATTACAAATAATGTTAGCAAAATATCCTAGTTTATACAAGTTTTGGGTTTGTTTTCTCACAAAAAGCCTAATCATTTTGAATTTGATTTTTTTTTTTACTGCTTTTGTAGATTAGATAAACTAATATCACTCTAAGATTATGAAATTTCAAAAATTACGTGTTCAACTAAATTAGAATGAATAATAGGTAATGTGTTTCTAAAAAGAAATTAGGTTTTAGAATGCTATAAATCATAAGGACTTAATGTGTCAACTCGAATTTTAATCTTCTGATTCTCAGTTAACATAAGACTTTACTAATATTAATTTGAGTTAATAAAGTCTGTTGACACCTGTATATAATTTTAATATGCTTAGGCTCTTCATTAATACATTATAGAATAGCTATCAATAAACAGTCAAAAAATATATGAAAATAAATACCTTTGGGTTAAAGTACACACATTTTTTTTACAGAATGTAAAGGACTGTGTGATGGTATGAAGATGTGTATGCAAGATAACGTTTTTGTTTGTCAAGGGAAAATAATGAATAATTTTGTCTAAATTCCTAATAATTATTGTTGTGCTTTAAAAATATTGCTTTTAGATAAATTAAGGTCTCTGGAGATTTGTTTATCGTCTTCACTATTTTGAGGTAACAGTTAATTACATCTTTATAAATTGATTATTTATTATACCCCATTCTTTCCAATATTGTTGATATTATAATAAAAGAACCAGAATCCCTTAATCTTATCCTCCACTGCTGGTTTCTGCCTTTTTCTTATATTTGCCTAAAGGCTCCTGGTACCAAGCTAAAAATCAAGAATTGAATCTTTCATAAGAAATATAACAAGGACCTCAGTGAAGGACTATTATCTGATACTCTTGACAATTGTCTTCATGGTATAATTCATGGGTATAACGGATATCATCACCTCAGACAATCACCTCTTAAGACTGAACCAAGTAACCGAGTCAGGATGTCCAGGAATGTTTCAGTGCAGGAGCAGACATGTGGCAATAGGCTGCCTAACCCAAGATCAACAAAATGAGAATTAACTACTGCAGACTAAACAGACTAAATGAATTGACTTAATTATGGTTATTCTATTTTTAATGACTTTTAAAATCATTTCTTCTTAATATATCGCTAACACTCAACAGGTTAAAACCAAAATAAAATTCCTTTAAAATGGCATCTATTTCTAAGTGAACTATCAGAACTGAAAGAAAAGAATCCTTAATATCAATCATAAACAAATAAAACATCAGACCAATTTAAAAATAATAATTCTGTAAAAAAATAACATATTTGTTGGCCTTGTTCTATAAGACGATGATAAAAATGGTTAAATGTTATGCAGTGGCTTAAGACAGTCCAGCCTCAGAGTTGTAAAGACTATGAGCTCCTGGCAGATCAGGAGCATTAATAAACATGGAACCTCTGAGAAAGAGGATACCTTACAGCTGTAAGTATTGTAAGTAAAACCTGGTACCAGTGAATCACATGGTTCTTGGTTCCTAATCTAGTAGAACTAATAAAGAGAATAAGGTATTTCTGACAAATAAAAGTAAATTTTAACCTCGGGGCCTTTACAAAACCCTTTATGGGAAGACAGAAATTACCTCTGGAGGCTGAATTCTGTTGCTCTAGTTTTGTTAACCATACAAAAGGTCTTTATGTATTAAACAAAATCTCCTGTTAGCTATGCAGATAAAACTGCCAAATAAAAAAATATGTCAAACTAATGACACTAAATCACAAGCTCATTGGGCAAGTTATGTTGTTGGAACTGTCCTTAATGGCAGGAACTTGACTGCAAGGAGAGACTGTGGAATCAAGAACTCTCGCTTTGTCTTGCTTTCCTATCACTAACATGCCAAAGTAAACAAAAGGAAAACAAAAAATAAACACCAAACAAAAATCCACTTTGTACCCTGAGTGTAACAAAAATAACTTGATCACTCTGATTGGTTCTGGTCCCCTAAATAATAAAACCTTTACTATTTCTTAGAAACCTGGACTCCCTAACCAAACATTTTTATTCCTAATTTTTGTTATGCTGATGTCTCAAGATAGTTCTGACCTTTGTGGATTTGATGATCACGTGAGACAGTTGCTGTTTTCTCTTCAAAAACAGACCAATGTAAACTTAATGATAATTTTGTGAGTACTTTCCCCCTTTAAATACCTGTTCTTTTTTGTATTTGGTGACTTCCTTGCATTCTTGGCAAGTAAAATTTTTTCTAAATGCTTCCATTTTTGAGTCTTCTTTGACAATAGTTATTGGCACAGACATGAATAATAAATATCCTTTGAACGAATGACTAAATGAAAAGCTGAATTTTGTCCCAGAAGAGTCAAGATTAGAAATGGCATTTGGAAAAGCTACTATTTCAACGACTGAAAAAGTAAACGGTTTTTCAAATAATGTTAAACTTTTTTTCTCCTGATTTAACTTGCCAAGCTCCTTTTACAAATATTGAGATAAAAAAAAGGGTGGTACAGTTCCTTATCTCTCTTCACCTTGACTGATAAGTGTTAATAATCAAACTTCTGTGTGATGAGCATGATATAGGTGAAATTGGGGACTACAGTTTATCTTTTGAAAAGTCATTATTTACACTGCCCATCTATCGATGTTTTTCTTAAAACACATGTGTTTTTAATTCATTAAAAAATAAAAACAAACACTACTTACTGGATCAAAGACCAACATCCTGCAAAGGAGATGAACAGCTTCATGTGTAGCCTGGCTAGACAGGGTATAAAGTACAGGAAGAGATGGCTGTGAAAAAATAAAGAATTCAAATATGTAAATGAATCTTTGTGTAAGTAGATATGGAATACAGCCAATGACAAGGTAAGTACCCAGATCTAAAGATGTATGCACATAAATCTAAAACTCAAAGGAAATGAGTATTCCTCTCATTAACCAGTCTTCAAAAACAACTGTCATTGACTTCCAATAGCATATTTTATACTACATGATTACTCATTGTAGATTAGAGCACAAAAGAGCCCATGGAAAATGAAAGCTAATCCTGTAAATATGGAGCTCCTTACACTGTAAATGCTCTGGCAAGAAGGGAAGAACAAACATACCTAGGGGTGGGAGAAAAAAGATTTAATATATCTTGTCCATATGCAAAATTAAGCATGTGAACTGTGAAAAGTAAGCATGTGAACTATGCCTCATGGCAACACTACCATAAAGTTGCTAAAACACTAGTCCTAAAGGAGCTATAAGGCACTCAAGGAAGTTACAGAATCTTCTAAACAAGTATGCTATTGCTTTCTCTAGCTCTGCATATTTTGCCTTTAGCACTTAATTTCTTATTGTCTTTGTAGGTGGCAGGCATATCCACATGCCCATATCTAACCTGGCGCTGAGGCAAGGAGATGGCTCTGATGACATGTGAAGTCCCAAAGCTTATAAAGCTTCCATTTCACTGCCTGGAGGGTCAGGGGACAGAGCAGGTGAATGGCATTGCTGCTCTCTCTCATATAAGTGACACTAAAAGGTCTCCTTGTATCTCGATCACAGCCTCAGAATCTTGCTATGACAACTACTAACATCAAATATTTTACATATCTGCCTCCTTTCAACAAAGACACATAGGAAAATCCAACAAGAACAAGACAACTCAGAATCATCCGGAGATAATTATTCAACTTAAAGAAGTTTTCTTCAGGATCAAGGAGTAATAGAGATGAGATGGGGGTTCTAGTTCACTAACAAATTAGATAAATCGACATGTCTGAATCTCAGTATTCTAAATGATATCTTAAGTTTACTTTAGTTCTAAAATTGTATGAGACTTGTTAGGACTACTACAGATAAAAAGTATTATATACATAGAACATATATGTAGTTGTCATTCAAATATTTGTGCACCAACTTACTATTTCTTGGTGCATTTACATATTTGCAGACAGAGAAGTATTTTTGTTAAAATATGCAAGTCTATGGTAGCTCTGAAATTATTTATATTAGTCAAGACAATGGGGTGTGTGTGTGGAGAGTGTGAGGAAGAGGTCTTAACTAACAACTTAAATATATTTTTCCCTAAGAATTTTTTTATTGGGCAAAATGAAGTAACTTGATATTCTTAAAGGATTTTGATTCTTGGTTTCACTGTAAATAGCTGTCTTCCTTTTCACCTGTTTGTGCAAGTTGGCAGCCAAATTCCAGCCAATTCTTACTGACTCAAATGTCTCACCATAAGCAATTCTTTCCTTTCCACTCCTTAAGTGAATCTACCCCTGATCCTATTTTTGTGGTGAAGATTATGTTATAGCTTAGGGAAAAGAATACTGGAAGATGTGGGTTCAAGTTCTAACTTTGCCATTACTAGACTCGGGTAAGTCATTTGAACCTTGGCGTTCTCATCTATTAGACTGCACCAGTAGACCTGTCTACCAACATCACTGCTAATCGCCTAACATCCACCAGGTCCTGAGCTAGGTGTTGGGGCAAACAAAGATAAATAACACCTTTCAGGTAGGCAAGGAAAACATAACCAAGTAGTTCCAGAAGCCACTGAATGGAGGATAGAGAACAAATTAGGAGGCAAAATTTATAAGACTTAAGGACATCTGGATATGGGATGGGGAGCTTGTGAAAATCAAATAAAATTTTAAACACCCCCCCCATTTCTTTACAGAAATATACCCCCAAAAAATATACTAAAAATAAGGCTAAGTTTAATTTCTGCCTAGAACAGTCAGTCATATTATATGCTTTCTCCTCTTCTGTGTTTATATGCATTTTAAAAAGAGGAACAGAGAAAAAGAAGAGTCAGTTTAGTCATGCCAATACCTCTCCAGAAAGATAACCGTTAATAACTTAGTTCTAGCACTGGCTCCACAGGAAGGATGCAATGTTAGAGATGTTGCCATTTCTATTTCCATTTTCTTCCCCTCTAATTCACCAACCATAATGGTTGAAACCAGATGGGCCCAGAGTATCAGAACTACACAAGATGTTTATAATCCTTTCCAAGTGCAATACAATCAATTTCAATAAGAGAGAAAATAGAATGCTTAAAATATACCCTAAATCTCATCTGGAAAAGTTTTTGCCAGTTCCCCTAACATTCATACATATCACCCCCACCTTCTTTAAAGTCCATTTTCTATTTGTTCTGCAAGTTTATAAGTCACTCAGCAATGTAGGAGTGAGTGGGTGCCAGTGCTGAAATCATGAAGCAAGGAAGGGTTATAAAGAGTACTCTATTAATGAATGCGATTGTCAGTGAAATAAATCAAGGATGAGCTGCTGGTCTTGGGTGAGAGGCCCTAAATGGTTATCCCATATAAGCCAACTGCAGAATGCTGGTCACTGCAGTGGAGTCAGCCAGGCTGTGTGAATCCTATTGGACATTCTTGTTAGTTTTCGTTTGGCAGCAAAGAAGCTGTGATTGTCACTCAGCAATGTTAATTGAGTCCGTACAATGCACAGTGCCCAGTGGTTAAGCACTTTGGGGTTATATAAAAGAAATCCTCACTTGAAAAATAAGAAGTTTGAACTAAATGAACTCACTAATATACTCTGATTCTATTAAATGTAAGATATGGTCCCTGTCAGGAGACAAGACTATTTTAACTTCACTGAAAATAAATCTATTTCCGACAAAATTAGCTGGGAACAATCTGAAGAGAAAAGACGATCTAAATCTTATAAGAGATGAACAAAAGATTAAGTTAGACTTTTCAATCCTGTCAACAGGTCAGTGTCTCAACAAGTATCTACCTTAATAGATACTTAGGCCATGGCAGCTGAGATTCTCTTCACCCAAGATTCTGAGATGTAGAAAAGAGACAGTAAATAAAAAATTCCATACAGTTTTTGTCCGCCCAGCATTTCCTGACCATTAGGGAAACACTCTCTTTTCACTCTCAAATCAAGTGGTTTGGCTAGGCTTGATTTCAACCCCGAACTCCAAAGATGGCACCTGACTCAGCCTGGCCAATCAAATGATATATCCTCTGAGCACCATGACTGGCTCCAGGATGGGCCAGTCATGGTGCTCAGGTTAGGGGACAGCCATGGAATGGCTAACCCAACAAAATCCCCCAATCCTCTTCTTCCTTGTTGACCTTCATTATATGGGATGGGAAAATACTCATTTTTTTTCAGCCTGTCTTGCATCTGGAAGGCTACATGTTACACAATTCTGAACAATGACATACATGCAGAAGTTTAGCAGGCAGGCTTCTGGGGAAACTTTTGCTAGTGCTCCCTTTGTCCTCCATTTTATGGCTTTGAATGTGAACAAGCTACAGCCATTTTGTAACCATGAGGCAATGAGAGAGTATGAAGTCAACATTCTAAAGACGGCAGAGCAGAAAGAAAGAAAAAAACTAGATTCTTGATGACATAATTGAGCTGCTATATCAGACTTGATATGAAGAAGAAATGAATCCTATTTCTTTACTGTAAACAAGATTTTCTATTACTTATAACCAAACACATTCCTAAATGAATCAGAGAACATCCAAATATTTTTTTCTGGATTTATTTGGGAAAGCTCTTTCCTGAATGATTTACTAATAGTACGTGGGCCTGGACTACTGGTTCCATTTTTGCAAACAGATGGAAAAAAGCCTATCTGAAAATGAAGCCAACACACAGGAAAACAGAACAAAGAGGGTCAGATTCCTGGCACAGAACATCACTCGATTACCTGAATCCAGCAGGGCCTGAAGTCAGTTGTAGCTCAAGACTTTTTAGTTATATAACTAGTAAGTTTCCTATTTTTGCTTAAGTCAGTTTTTAACTGATTTTCACTGGAAAGTGTACTATTACACCACAGGGAAGTATGTATATTAATCGATCAACACAAGTAAATTAATTTGAGGCAGTAATCTGTGACTTTAAGAAGACAGCTAATTAGGTTCTCCTGTACATGTATATAGTTTTCAAAAAGTCTCAACAAACCAATAGCACATATTTCTGTTTGTACAAATATATGTAAATAGGTGCACAGAAAAATTTGTCAAAAAGATATTCTCAAATTAATTCAGAGGAGACTGGGATGGTGTGGGGGATAGCTAAGGATGACTAACTCAGTAAAAATTTTATTTTACATGTACTCACATATTATTTGCATATAAACAAATGAAATAATAATAATTTTAAAAAACCCTGCTGAAGGTATATGTACCAGGCAGTGACTAGCTAAGAACAGAGGTTTTAGAATTAGAGAAATTTAGTTTTGAGATCTGGCTTATGGCCTTAAGCATATTATTTAACCTCAGTAATCCTCTATCTTCTATCTGTGAAAAGGAACAATAAATGGTACATTATAGTGTTGTGAGGATTTAATATATTAATTAAGGTAAACATCTTTTCATTCTTGGGATAAACTCCCCTTGATTATAATACATTATTAAAAAAAAAAATCATAAGCTTTATCTATTATTTTAGAGTGATAACTTTGTTAATATTTATTAAGTATTTAGAATGCCAGGCACTACTTTATGCTTTCCTTGCACCCACTATCTCTTTATTAATATAATAATTTAATGAGGTTGGAACTATTTTTATTCCCATTTTACAGGTGAATAAACGGAGGCACACAAAGATTAAGTAATTTGCCAAAGGTCACAAAGTGAATTACTGGTAGAGTTGGGGTACATATTCGGTCTGTCTGAAAACTGCAGTGTACAAGTCCTGGGATATCATTCAACATGTGCAATGTGATGAGCCTGAGACTGACACCACAGCCTGCATTCTTAATCACTATAGTCCAGAAAAACATAAACAGAGTATACGTTCAGTATACTGAGCTAAGCACTATGCCCTTTGCAGAACAGTCATGATGTATAGAACTACATAAGCTATATTGTATATATTGGATTGGGGACCAAATTAATCTTTTAAAGTTAAAAAAAATCCAAGTGGCTACATACCAAATATACTTGTGTGTGGGTGTGTATGTGTCTTCCAATCTCAGCTTTAAATAGCTGTAACATGAATGGAGATACCTTCAAGCAGCTGCTAACAGGCTAACTAGAGACATCTAAGATATGCATCATGGGGTAAGAGAAGGAGTAGGAAGGGAAAAGGCAGAATCTGACTAATGGCTGCCTTAAAGAGCTTCAAGAGTCTGTTAACCTTGTTAACGTCTCTTGAGAGCAGTGGTGGTACGAAGATCGACTTGCAAATGTAGATAAAAAATTGAATTTCCATACTGGGGGAAAAATGCAACCAAGTATTGTGCTAAGTTCATTTACATTCAATTATATATGGCAGGTATAACTTACTCTATACAAATCTACCTGGGCTGGTGTTCAAAGACCATGAACACCTGCCTAAAGAGACCATTGCCAGAATGGGTTAAAAGCCATCTAAAGATAAGACTTGAAAGTCGGTGCAAAGCATATCTACCCTTTGAGCAGAAATGGTCCCCTAATTAATTTTCACTCTGTCAGTCTTCTCTTCAAAATCAAAATATCAAAAATCAAAATATTCAAGACTAGCCAGAGCTAACCCTACCTTTTACTATGATGCTCTCTTAAGGCCATCACTAAACTTAGTGATAAGCAAAATGTTAAGCTCTAAGAAGCATTACTATTAAGAGACCCATTCATGGAAAAAATGTATTAAGAAAGAATTCTGTTAAACATCTTAATCTATTTAACTAGTTAAATAAATATGTAACTTAAAATTTTCCTTTCTTCCTCCCTTTGTTTTAGACAATAATGATAGTTACTAGTTCGGGCTGGTTTTAGAAGATAAACGCACTGTACCTATTGCCCTTTATGCCAGTGAAAATGGATGCTCTGGAGTCATACTAGAATCACAGAGAGGAAAAGGCAAGGCCTTGCTTGACCAAACATCTGGCTGGAAAGCTGAAAGAAGGAGTGTCAAACTCGGTCTATCGTTTGGTCAATTGGATCAATCAGAACTTCTAATGATCACTCAGATCATCTAAATACCCAACTTAAAAGAAACCATGGGAAAGCTGGGGACAATTACCTGCCAAGCTTCCTGTTTCAGTTTGTTTCTAAGAAAAGTATTCTCCTTAGTCATTCTTCACATCATTAAGCTGTTTTGTCCAAAGGAGATTAGGAAAGTGTTTCTAAAAAATGCTGCTAAATCAACAGAGTAGAGAGAAAGACCATCTTGTCTTTCTCAAAAGTGAGTTGGCTGGTTCCAAGTAATAATGATCAATGCAAATCTGACAATCTCTCTTCATACTTTTCTAACAACATTCACATTTGATTCCATGTTAGTGGCAAAAGTGCAAGAGGAACAGCTTCACATTCTTTGCTGAAATAAAAGATACCAGGTCTTTTGGCTCAGTATTTAATATATATGTACTAGGTTAGGGCATCGAGGTTAAAGCTCCACCCCCAGTAACTTTTCCTAGACACATCAAAAAAGCAGGAGACAAAAAGCCAGGGGTCATTTATTAGCAGGGCTACAAAAATATTTACTTTTTCCTATAGCATTGGGAATTACCATATTTTATTTGATTTGACAAATATTTAATATTTTCTTACTTATGGCCATGACATACGAAATAAATAAAACTTACAAGTAACATTTTTGTTTAAGAATTCTTACTTCTTTATTCTGTTGGAAGGGAAATCTCATCCAAACAGATGGTTACCAAATACAGATACCCTCCTTCTTCTTTTACCTGTTTATGAGGACCCCTGAGTATGTGTGCCTTAGCGCCTTCACAAGCCGTCCTCATTGCTTCCAGTGATGGTGTGCCCAAGAGATCCGTGATCAAATCCAACTACAAAGAAACGTGAAGTACAGATGGATAGATAACAAGCTCACGTAAACAACTTTTCATTAGAGATGAGGACCAAATTTGGCGGAAGTAAACCTTAAGGCAATTTCCAGATTAACCGATAGGATCCCCTATTTTCACTTTTTGGACTATTAAAAAAACCAGAAAAATAATCATTAGGAACCTATGTGATAGAAATATAGAAAATATGTTTTTAGCAAGCATGGCATTCTAAGGCTATAATAATTTAGAAGTTGGCATCTACCCGCCCTGTGTCTTGATACCATAGCATCTATGATCCTTACAGAGGTGAACTGCTCTTCTGCTGATGGCTAATGACTATTACTTTCAAACAGTTAATGAATAGATTCTGATGCTTTCACATGGATTCAGGCTCATCAAGGAGCTAATCCACAAATCAGGCAGCTGTGATTTAGTAAATACTCAGAACATTCACAGCTGAAATTAAGGCTAAGCTATCAATGTTTGGGCCAGTTACACACCCTTTACATTCTAGTTATGCTAGAAATCTCTCACACTGGCAGAAAACTGTGGTACTTAGAATCTAACAATGACACTGTATAAGGCCACATTTAGTTAGCTGGGTACAATAAAAGAGACCAATAAAAACGGTCTTCTCACAAACAAGTCTTTCTAAGTACCAAACTACCTTAACAATTTTCTGTAGTGCTACTATTGTTTTAACCTCATAACCTAATTAGCAGTAACATATCATTCGAATTCCTCCAGAATGGAAAATTTTTTACCTAGAGAATATTTCTTTTCCTGGTGCCAGGGATGCCAAATATAAAGCACTATTTTCTGCACTTATCTAAACCGTGGGGGTAACCATCAGTGTCAAAGACCTCCAGGAAAATGGAGGTATCTAAGTAGCTTGTTCTCCACAGAAGTAAAGACCTCTATACAAAGCTTTTTGGGAAAAGTGCATTGGTGATACTTTCGGACTTCTGAAAACTACACTAAAGGCAGAAGGAAATGACTGGCTCATGAAAACAAATGGAAACATTCAGAATGTTGTTTAAAATGAATCAGATCCATGAATGAGAAACATTTTTATAAAGTGTGCTGGTACCAAAGTACCTAGGATATTTATTTCTCAAAGATACAAAGAAAATGCTACAGAAAATAACCAATTCCATTTAGAAGTTATTCTTTTTTCCATCTTATTTATTTTATTTTTTATTTTTATTTTTAACTTAAATTTATTGGTACTTTTTCCCATTTTATATCTTGATTTCTCACCCCCAAATACACTAATGGTAGATTCGAGTTTCCCTCAGAGGCTACGTCAGACTAGGAAACTCAAGACCTATGTATTTCTCTAGAATATGAGGTATCTGAATATCATTCCAGTTGCTTCACACTTTCCTTTATATGTTCTTTTCAGCAGCAACCCAAGGTCATTGTTTAATATATAGGATTTGAACAACCCCTTAAATTTAACTTAAGCTTTTTTGTATAGCAGCTTTTTATGTCCAGGTATGATAGCCATATAAGTAACTCTGCGAAACTCTACAGAAATTGAACAGTAAAGTGGATACTGTCAGTAGTACCCAACATTAGGTAATATATTATTTTTATCACTAGGATCAATGTTTAAGATGTAAACTTAAAAAATAGATTTTGCATGTGTAGTAGAGAAATACATTTAAATGTTGATTATAACATATAGTTTCTAATGTATCAGTTAACAATTCTTTGTAGAAAGAGCATTAAAGAAATGATTCCATTTTTGTTCAAGTGCCTGAATTATTTATAAAGATACATGGTAGTTAAGGTGATCTTTTAAAATGTGATCAATAAAATCTTAACACTCTCTTGCTCAAAACTTTCTTATAGCTTTCCATCACACTTTGGAGAGAATAAAATCCAAAGTCCTTATCAGGCTGACATGGTCCGGCTCTCTCTCTCTGATCTTGTCTTCTACATGCTCTTCCTTGATTATGCCATCCCTCCAACATGCCACACTTGTTCCTGCCTCAAAGGCTTTATATTGGTTGTCCCTTTTCCCAGAATACTCTTTTCTAGTATCTTGCTCCCTCATTTCACTTGGGTCACTCTTCAAATGTTATCCCTTCAGAGTATCCCTTAGGACTGTTCTGCTCCACAATCATTCTCTATCCTTAACCTGATAGACCTGATCATTACTTGGGATTATATTTATTTGTATGCTTATTTATTTTGTTTCATGTGAAAGTCTCACGAAGACAAGAACTCTGTCCTATTTACTGCTCAATCCCTAGCATCCTGGCACACCACCACCATCATAATTGCTAACATTTACTGAGTGCTTACTATGTGTCAGGCCTTATTTTCAGCTTTACTACTTTGTTTAATCTGCATAACAATCTTCAGAACAGTTTAGCATGCCCAAGAGTTAATAGATAGTAAATGGCAGAGCTAGGATTTGAACCCACCAATTTCACGCTACAGCCTGAACTTATCATTGTTACATTATTCTCATGCAAATGATATTGTTAAAATTTATTGATAAAAAACACTTAGAAATTATCCCAAGAAAATGTGTAGTAATGAATTAGCAATAAAGGCAGACAACGAAAGTATCATGAATGGTTTATTAAAGCTACATTTTAATCAGCTTTTGATGTTCTCTGCCATATTTAAATATTTTAGCCCAATAATAAAGGTTAAAAATGTTCAAGATTAAATAATAATAAAGGTTTCTAAATGTTCAAGTTTAAAGAAACCAGCACTCAAAATTTATATTCTAAGCACAAACTATAAGTACATTAAGTCACCAAACATTTTCAAGTCAGACCCATTCAGTTAGAAAGAATAGAGGCCTTCTAACAATTGAAGATTATAACCTGTGCAAATTGTTACAGCAGAGTCTGCTGCTATGCATCAGTGCATGTAATAAAGTCACATCCTTTAATAGGCTTGTAAGTTATAAAATGAATCTCTCTCTGAATGGAATTGAAAGCATCTAAAGCCTAAAGTGGTATCATACCTGCTGAATGGGACTCTGTGCCTGAAACAGTATTCTTCGTCCTAGTAGTTCTGCAAAGATACATCCAACAGACCAGATGTCAATAGCATTGCTGTAATGACGGCTTCCCATCAGGATTTCTGGAGCCCGATAATACTGAGTTACAACTTCCTGAGTCATATGACGAGATTCATCTAATTCTTCCACTCTGGCCAATCCAAAATCACAAATCTAAATAGAAAAGATTATCATCATATTGTCAAACAGACAAATGGAAAAGTAAAACAAAACAACAACAAATTAAAATCTTGATAGACCTCTGAACTCTGAAAACTTTTCAATGGTACAAGTAAAGAATATTTGTGTTAATATATAAGTTGATCTTATTTAGATGGGAGGGAAAAGTCTCAAACTTTCATATTTCTATATAAAATGATGTCTATTAAAAATATGCTTCTTATCTTTAATGTTTTCAATTACTAAGCCCCCCCCCCGCAAAAAAAAGCTGAATGTATATTTCTAGGTTTTAAAAAACCAAGCTATCTATTTTCAAGGATGGCTTATCGAGAAAGATATTATTTAAAAAAAAAAAAAAAAAAGGCATATCCTGAAGGTGTCCTGAGTTATGTTCACCATTTTTATGGAATATATATAATAAAATTTCTTTAAAACTATGGGTTTCAAACTGAGTCCTGCTAAATCCAGTTGTGAGGAAGTACTTCAGGAGTTCCATAAACACTGTACCTCAACTTCACATGTATTTAAACGCTAATCACACTCAAATGTATAAATACGTCAAAATGTAGCATACTGTAGAATGCCAGTGCTACTAGGTTCATTCATTTCTTCATGCCATAAATATTTAATTGAGTGCTTCTATGTTTTAGATAGTATGCTATAACCTGGAAAGACTGGTTAATTTATATTCAGACCTAGAAATAAATCTTTCCTTGCTATTTCTGTTTAACTGAAAAGTATGCTGAGGTTGCAAGGTGAGCTGTTAGTAAACAGCCACAGTGCTGTCACCACCAACTTTTGTTCGTTTTCAGGAATTAAAATTTTCTTGATACCGGGCAACCACACACACACTAGGAACACTGAAAACGAGATAATGGAGTGATGGCTATCTAAGCTCCAGTAATCTAAGTGATTAACTTTATGAGTCACTATTATAAGTGACAAAATAATACTTTTTATCTGTTTTCTAAGTTGAGGTCCCAGCATAGATTTTACTTGAAAAAAAGGGCCTGGAAGCTTAAAAAAAAAAAAAAAAAAGAAATTGCTTTAAAGAAAACAAACTTTACTCCTAATTTTTGGCAATCTTCTCTTTCTGTCTTCAATTTACTTTGTCTGGTCAATTCAAATGAATTCATGTTTGTATGCAGAGATATTCAAATCCTTCCAAAGGCTAGAGTTCAATAAAACATATTTTATTCTCTATTACTCGGCCATAAATTTTTAAGATATCTTTTAGAACAAAGCAAAAGCAAAGGAAAGAACTTACATGCACTTTCCTATATCTTTTTTGTATTTATATATATTTAAAAAAACCAAACCACCCACCCAACAAAAAATGTTTTCTGTTATCAAGCAAGTCCTTTGTTAAAAATATCAGTCTGATCTGGAAGACGAGCAAAACCCAAAGAAAAAAGCTTATGTGATAAGATAACCAAAAGGATATTGAGACTTCCAGCAACATTATCCATTTTGTGCATTACAGGAAACAAAATATATTCATAATATGAAAAGATACTAATTTAAAAATATACTAATTTAAAAGAAATATTTTATCATAATTATTTTCGTTGAATTTGCACTTGAGAAGAGAGTATTAGTGTTGTAGCCAGGCACTCTGGTTTTTAAAAGTAGGCTACTAGGACAAGTCAAAGCAGAGCAAAATTTCAATTTATTCTGGTCTGTGTGTTGTTTATTCATAAATGACATTTTTCTTTACTCATTCATGTAGCCAGAGGTTACAATACCATAACAGACTATTGGGAAAATGGACTTCAAGCAATTAATGGCATCAAGCATGACAAGTTCTACATAAAATACTCTGTGAAGTTCTCCAACCAAAATCCAAAATCAGAAGAAACTGGCTTAAATTGTCATAAAACTGATTTGGTTTCAATAAGACAAAAAATTCTTGGCTATAGGATTTTAAATTAAAAATTTTTTTTTTTTTTTTAAATTAAAATGGGTTATGGGGATAGGTTGCAGCTCTCTTTAAAAAGGTGACAAGGGAGGAAGAGAATGAACTGAATGACCTATAGAAGGAATATTCAGTGGATTCTGGGGACAATTAATCTCTCTGTGGAAACAAAAGAATGAATTACAATATGAGTTGTTTTCAGGTAAAATATGAAATACAGGTTTTTAATCTTTCTAGAGTTAAAACAGAAACAAAGTTCTTGAAGGCTATATGAAGGGAGAATTTTTATTCAAGAGCAGCATAACATGCCAATTTTTAAAGAACATTGACCCACAGTTTAAAAAAAGTATTTAAAATAAAAACTGAAATTCACTTATATATTTGGTTTTAATGTTTAGTTTAATTGACAACAAGCTAAGCAATAATGACAACCTGGATTACTTTTATTTTTAATTATGAAATTAATTTATTTTTAAATTATACTTGACATACAATACTATATTAGTTTCAGATATACAACATAGTGATTTGTTGTATATCTATGTATCTATGAAGTGATTAACACAAGTCTAATAATCTGCTACCACTGTGCAAGTTATCACATTAGTGACTATATTTCCTATGCTATACATTAGATTTATCTCCATGATTTATTTTATAACTAGAAGTCTGTACCTTTTAATACTTTCACCTTTTCTACCTGTCCCCCATTGACTACTTTTAAAGTAGAAACCATTTAAAAGTTTTCGTTTTTAAGCTATATCAGTCAAAAACGTTAAGATTTTACATTTACTGCAGACTGAAACACCATATAATACTGTAGCCACTCATAAAATAAGTGGAATTTTAATTTTCTCAAACAGCGATAACACAACTCTAGGAAAGCCCTTACCTCTAAATTCTATGATGGGGAAAAACATGGTAGACCTCTCACTATTTAGAACTTCTGCTAATACATATCGCTATTAGAGGTGATAAAATCCACATATGTGGATTTTACTATTTGTGAATTACTCTGACAAAAGACAATGGGGTGGGGATGGTACTGGAAAAAGTAAAATTAAAACTGATGGCTTGAGATTTTGGGGCTACTAACTATAATTAATCCTGTAAGTAATTCCCCTTCAGAGGAATAACTGAAGACTGGCTACTATATATTGTGGAAATATATTTGACCCTTTTCTGGTTTAGTATTTTACTTTTAAATGTTTCCACTTCCCTACTTTGCTATCTCAGTCAAACAGCATACAGATATGTTAGCTGTACAAAAAGTCTTCTTAAAAGCCATATTTCATTCCCATATAAATAGAAGCTTACTCATCTTTTGATATTTCCTCTGATATACACTTCCTTTAATAATAGAACAATCTGAAAAGAAATTGCCTTCTCTATTCTTGTTTCTAGTCACACTGCAATTCCAATTTCAGTGCTTCCAAAACATATGAAAAATATCATGAAGAAACCATAAGTCAATACTACAAATTAGTTACTATGGTCATGACTAGTGATATTGCTAGAGAAAACTGAGTTCTTTAATTTTTGATAAAGTGATAAAAATAAATTTAACTATTTCTTTCAAAAAAAAATATTGTTCTTAAACCTGCTTGACATTCTGATTTTTTTTCTTAGATATTTAAACTGAAAAGCTACCTTTAGAACACAGTTGCTGTTCACAAGGAGATTCCCTGGCTTAATGTCTCGATGTAAAATGCCAGCTGAATGGAGATATTTCAAACCTGAAATAACAAAAAGATTTAATTGCAGATATTTAATTCCTTTTACTCAACCAATGATTTAGGGAAAACCACAGAAACAGAGAATACAGGATTTAAAATTGTTCCCTAAATAACTGCATAATAAACATTATTAAAAGTTTGACTTAGTTTTACTCTATTTTGCTAAAGTATCATCAAAAGTTTACACAATCTAGAGATAATTTCTCTAATTCAAAAGATTAATTACATTTAAGTATAGAAAAGCTTTTCAGGCAATGGAGGTAAGGCTGACCATACCAATATCCAGTGGCTATTGTAGCTCTGCTACTGATACTTTCAACCTGTGATTCTGAGCCTGCTCCAACGAAACAGTTCCCATTAGCCAATAGGAGTCTTTCTCAGGACAGCTATTCAATGAGTGACAAAATTCAGAAACCTGCCCAGGTTTCTTCGTAGTATTCTCCACCACTGAGAATCAAGAGGGTAATTAATTACTTTAAAAATATTTTTGACATCTTAAAAGACTGGAGGCTTTAGCACTGTTAGAAAGATAAAGGTCCAGCCTCAAGGTGTTTTCTGAAAAAAATATGGCAAACCACATTTTTCACAAGTGTAAAAAAAGATCCAATATCCACTATGAAAGGTGAACTTTATAATGTGTACATGTTTTAATCCTTTTGACAGATGCTTTTCAATCTTTATAAAGAATGTTTTAATTCTGTGAATTTAACGGGGGGCGGTAGTATTTTACTAGGTCAGAAAGCTATTTCAGTTTTAAATAATTCTTCATTTGTAATAGCAAAACTCTGAAGGACACACCCAATGGTCAGAAAAAACTCTAACAATATCTGCCCAAATTGTTTCTTTATCAAGTCAATGATCTTTAATGAGCCAGACTGGAGGACTATTTAGTTGGCTATTTCTATCAGTCTCCTCCATGTTGTGGTTTTAAGAGTCATTTTGTTTTTCTAGAGTTGGACTCAGGTATGCCAGTAAACACTCTGACCAGGTGCACCTACTGCTGGCTTGAAGAATGGATGACATCCATAAGGAACACAGTTACTTTTCAATAATGTGGTCTCCTACTAAACCATCACTGCTTAACAAACCATCCTGCTTATTTATCTCTGCAAATTAACCCACCCAAATGCCTAATGAATGAGACAGGGCTTTGTATTCCATCACTGAAAATAAGAACCGTATGGCTACTCTTAAAAACCTCTTATTTAACATCAAGTATAAAAATGGTCAAAAGAAAAAAGTCTTTAGGGACAAAGAAAGCATTGAAAGGTCAGATTAAAGTTCAAATGAAAAGCAAAGCAAAACATTTCATTTATACAGTGACACTACCTTTTTCTTCATAATAAAGTCTTACCTCGCAAAATTTGATAAAGAAAAACTTTGACATGATCTGAGCTGAGTGGTTGAGGAGAGACGATAATTTTATGTAGGTCACTCTGCATCAATTCTGTGACAACATATCTTGAGGTATAAAGTTAAGGAAAGTTCAGAAATTCAGCTCCCAATGCCCTCAAAGTAGGTACCAGATCTAAAGAATAACTTCCATTCTTAAGGCTGGAAAAAGCTTATGAAAAGAAAGCTTCTAGCCAGTATAATAGAGGTGAGAATCCAGCCCTTAGAAGATAAAACATTGCCTAAAACATTAAATAATTTACTGTTTAAAAGTTAGCAGTAGTAAACAACCAAGTGACTTCTCCATACTCAGCATTATAAAAGAGACAAATAAGGGTAGACATTTTAAATGACAGCCAGGCCAGGAAAAGTATGAAGACCAAACAGTCTCAGGGTCTAGTAAGACATCCTGGAAGTGTCCTTTGAATACAAATGAGAGGGTTGGTGGTCTCACTCTAGGCCACCATTGCACCAATTACAACCTACCTATTAATTGTAGTTTTGTTACTTTATAAAGTATGGTACTCCTAAAATGTGTAAAATGGTTTGTTCAAATCCAAGTCTCTATAGTATTAACAATTCTTTTATTACTTAACTATTTACAGATTTATACCCTTACTAAATTTTAAGCTTCTTATGCTTTGTACTCTGTTATATTCTCAGAGTTTTGCTCAATCAACACATGGCAGACAATCAAAGGCTGGGGCCTGGGGAGAAATGAAGATATGAAATTCAGAACTCTTGCAATGGTAATGTCTTTTGCCATATCGAGGAGAGATTCATGTCTTACCCCGCCCACACTTAAGAATTCATTAAGTCTGAGTGAGTTTTACGATTTAAATAGTCATACGTTGCTTAACGATGGGGATACTTTCTGAAAAACACATCAGGCGATTCCGTCATTGTGCGAACATCAGAGTGCACTTACACAAACTTAGATGGTGTAGCCTATTGTTCCTAGGTTACAGACCTGCACAGCATATTACTGTACTGAATACTGTGGGCAAACGTAACACAATGGTAAGCATTTGTGTATCCACACATAGAAAAGGCATAGTAAAAATATGGTATAAAAGATTAAAAATGGTACACCTACATAGGGCACTTACTATGGCTGGAGCCTGCAGGACTGGGAGTCGCTCTGCATGAATCAATGACTGAGTGGTGAGTCAATGTGAAGGCCTAAGACATCACTGTACACTAAAGCTACACTGCATTTATAAAAACATTTTTCTTTCTTCAGTAATTAACCTTAGCTGTTTTTTTACTTTATAAACTTAAAAATTTTAAAAACTTTTCAACTCTTTCGCAATAACTTAGCTTAAAACACAAACATACTGTACAGCTGTACAAAAAATTTCTTCTTTATATCCTTATTTGACAATTTTTTTATTTTTAAAAAACTTTTTGTCAACAACTAAGACACACACACAGTAGCTTAGGCCTACACTGGGTCAGGATCATAAATATCACTGTCTTCTACCTCTGTATCTTGTCCCAGTGGCAATGACACAAATAGAGTTGTCATCGCCTATAACAATGCCTTCTTCTAAAATACCTCTTGAAGGACCCGCTTGAGGCTCTTCTTGAGGAAGTGTCACTCTTTTCAGAAATATGTCTATGGTGGTTTGCTTGGTTGCCTTTTTCCATCATAGATTTGCTTGTAAGTGAATAATGTACCATGAACACTCTTCTCTACTACTGTGTTTTGGCAAGTAATTTTCCTCCATGATCAGCTTATCCAGAGTTTCCAAAAAATTCTTCAGCTGCCTTCACATCAGCACTTGCAGATTCATGAATCACTTTCACATTATGTAATGAATAATGATTCTTTAATCATTTAAACCACTCAGAGTTAGCAATAAATTCAACATCACAAACTTTTTGCTTTGGTTGTGATCGTCATGGTGCTTAGAGGGATGTGTTTCTGTGTTTGGTTTTTAATCCAGCTCATTAGAAGTTTCTCCATGTCTGATATAGGCCCTTCTTGAATTTTGTTAACCTCATCGCCTTCAATGAAGCAGATCCTTTAACAGCTTCCGTCACTTTGTTCTTGTTCCTCAAGATCATAGTAGCTATGGTGGAATGGGATATGTTTGACTGATGAGCAATACCCATCACTGATGTTTTACTTTCATAATCTTAATCACTTATAATTTCATTTCCTGGTCAATCGCTTGACATGGACTCTTACTAGCAACATAAGCAGTGGATTTGATAAGCTTAGGGGCCACGATAAAACAACACAAGATTAAATCAAGCACAAGGGAAAATGATGCAATCAAAAGATGTTAGTAGACACAGGATGTATGAGGCTGCTGTTAGCATAACACAGCATTCTGTTTTACAACAAATATAATCAATCCTCTAGCTCTAATGACCAGTTTACTAGAAATATGAGAAATAAAAAACCAAAAGACACCATGAAAAAGCAATCAGCCAAACACATGATGTTGATCATTCTTGGAAAAATCTAACAAATCAATGAAAAAAGAAAACGTGCGAAAGGAAGAAAAGGTAGGAATGAATGTTTGGAATAAGAGAGTCTGAAGAGACATAATAACCAAATGCAAGCTATGAACTTCATTTAAAGCCGGATTCAAATTGATTAAAAAAGAACTTTGATAGCAAAGAACTATCTAATTTTATTAGGTGTGATAACATGATGGTTATGTTTTTAAGGTCCTTATCAGATAAAAACGCATATTTAAGTTATAGGTAAAATAATGTGATACTTGGAATCTACTTTAAAATACTCCAGTACAGTCTACGGCCATGCTACCCTGAAGAAGCCCAATCCCGTCTGATCTCAGAAGCTAAGCAAGGTTGGGCTTGGTTAGTATTTGGATGGGAGACCACCTAGGAAGACCAGGTGCTGGAGGGGTAAAAAATAAAAAAAATAAGGGATTGTAAGCTGACAAGGTCCTTGCAATCTGTGAGGTCAACCAAGGGTTGCCTCACCCAAAATAAAAAATAAAAATAAACAAATAAAATACTCCAGTCTACCTTACCCTCTCTTCTCAATAAAAAGGGATTGAGGAAAAGAGACTGGCAAAATGATTAATAATTGTTGAAGCTGGGTATCGGGTTGTGGTAGTTATTATACTATTGTGTATTTCTGAAAATTTCCAAAATAGTTTAAAAAACACCCTTCATTGTAGAAAACTAGGGAAATGCAAAGAAGCCACAGAATATAAAAACTACCCAGAATCCTTCCTTTTTGAACTAACCTATAACAACTTCATGAAAATGTTGTGTACATACATATATGTATACTTAAAATAGGGATTATATACACACAGCTTTGCTGCCTGTTTTCTTAATTAAATATAAGCATTATACTATTATTAAATATTCTAGTAAAGCAAAATTTTTATGACTATATAATGTTCCAATGTATGGATATATTACAATTCGTTTGATCAATCTGTCATTGTTGAATATCCAAGTTATTTCAATTTTTAAAAACTATTTAAAATAATCCTGAGATAAACATTATATATTTATATGGCTTTATGTGAATCTGATAATTTCCTGATATATTCCTTGAAGGAGAATTATGGTGTCAAAATAGACCATATTATATATTCATATTATATATTTTTATTTAAAATATCTTCTGAACATCTTTCCATGGTATACGATTCTTTTACATTATTTTAAGTGTTTATGTCATTTTATATAATATGTCAAGGCTTAAGCAATCCCCTATCACTGAACATTTAGGTTATTACTGTTTGTAATGTAGCTCTGTGGAAGGACTTAGAGCTTTATAGTTGTTTCATGAGGGTTCCTCAATTATGCTGATCCTCTCTCTTGGGCTAATCCATTTCTCCAGAAAACCACCTTCCAAACTGCTGTCTTAGAAGGCACAGGTCAGGCTGCCAGGGTTCTATATGAGTAGGGGAAGGGACCAAAGTCACCACAGTTAGCTCATGCTGTCTCCAAGGAATAAAGCTTTAATCTTCTGCAGGACAGGAGATCTGAACATCTTATTACTTCTTACACAGGCTTACCTGTCTCCCTACTTTGAGATGCTTAATGTGTTCCATTCTTGAGCTATTCTGATGTTCTATAGCATGAACCAACCCGTTTCTGTGTTCTCACTACTGTCAGCATACATTTCTGCCTCTTTTAGTTTTTAACTCTTTAATCACATTTTAGGGGCACTGCAGGAAAGACTGGCAGTGAAGATTTGTGTTCTATTAACTGTTTTCATGTTGAAAATTGTTTACATGTTTATTGGCCACATATATGTGTATGAGAGAAAAAAAAGAAGAGACAGAGAAAGGCTGTTCTTGTCCTTTGCTCAATTTTCTATTGGGGTGATAATTTTTAAGAGTGCTTTACATATTAAGGTTATTAATCCTTGTGTACATAATGAAAGAAAATTTCCCACTAGGAAATCTTAAAGGATAAAGAGACAGGAAAAACTTCTATTTGTACTATTAAACCTTAATCAGAAGTATCAATATTTTTGAGTTCGTTCCAGAAATCTCAAGGGACAAAAACAAAGAAACATTAACAGGAAAAAAAAACAAACAAAAGAAAAACAGAAAAACTCTGCAACTGCCATCACTATATTAAGTGTTGTTAACGAGAAGTTTTACTCAGGAAAAAAAATTCCTAAACAGAGTATGAAGTACTTTTCTATATAGGATGTCAGCCATATCTGCTGAGTTTATTGACAATTTTTTGTTCCTGCCAGGATTGAAAAGTTCTTTGCTGGACGTGTATGTAAAGCAGGTTATATTCTATTCTGTCTCCCAAATCTACAAAGCTGGCAGCCAAGTTGTGACGCCAGAATTCCTGTTAGTAGCGACAGTTGGTATGCATGTAAGCAGCAGAGAGAAAACACCTAATTTTTCAAGTTATCAAGTTGAATTCATACTGAGGGTACTTGACAAATCTTGTTTTGATTTACAAAAGGTACAAACTGTTACAAAAGCCAAAAACAGAGAATAAGTAAGAAATAAATGTCATATGCTTTCTTCTAACAGTGACTACACTTTCAAAGAAAGGGGAAAAGGGAAACATTGGCTGGAAATGGTCCTGTTCTAACCAGATATTTTACAGATAATTATTCATTTCAGAAAAATATTCTTACATTTCATTTAGCATTACAAAACATGTATTTCTAGATCAGGGTGTTGTTGAGCCTAAACCTATTAGATTTGAGTTGATAATACCGGACTATATTTGACCAACAAAAATAATTTCAGATGTTTCAACCTAATACAGAGCAAAGTATTACCAGATTTCAAAAATTCAAAAAGCAAGGTGTTTGAAATGGCTAGCGAACAGTTCAAATGGTAACATCAATTCTTCTACACTAAGATCACATACATATGTGCTTAATTTTTCTCTTGAAATAATTTATTTCTCAAAATATAAACCAGCAGGTAGTCCCACAAATGACTAGATCACCACATTATTGTCCTCAGGATTTGTGAACTTGCAAAATTTTTCATTCAATTTCTTGTTATAATATTTAAAAAAGAAGAGTTTAAGAGTGCTACTTTTATATCTCTGCTTCTTAAGATAACAGGCTGGGTTAAAAAAGAATGGAGGTCAGTTAATAAACTCTTAATTTAACCTGAAAGTTCAGGGCAAAACCACAAAAAGCCCTGGTCCACTTTTACCATTTTGTTTACCTTTTTTGCAGAGATGCTTTCCCTTCCTCTAGTATCTTTTAAACATAAAAGACTTAACCATTTTAAATGTATGATTTGTACAAAGAAAAATCCACAGAGATTTTTTTGTTACGCTTTAGTTTAGCAAAGTAAATTCTTCAGGGGAAATACCTTTTTCACTCCACAAGTAAAGCAGTTTTTCTTTACAGAAAACAAGCCAACAACCAACCAGGCTGACCTTTTACAAATTAACTTCTCCGAAAAATACAATTCCTGAATTTGAAGATTTAACAATATAGGTGTAGAAATTGAGAAGCAACACATACCACTTTATGATAAGGTTTCCAGTTTGCTCTAGTATAAATTCTCTAAAGTCTCAATCCCCAGCATATCTCCCAGATGTCTCAACCAGTTGCCATGCCAACTAAAGCAGCTTAAATTAAATGAGGGCCTGAAAAGGCACCTGCATCACTCCAGGTCTGTTGCACATTAAATAAAGCTCTCTTGACAGGGACTCAGAGGTGCCATTAACTTGAACAGCAGCTATCTGATTATTGTTTCTGAGTAATCTAATGAGGGTCTCTAAACAAGAGGAAAAACTGGGTGCTCTTTCTCTCTCCCAGTCCTTCTAAATAGGACAGCCTCTCCAACAGCTGGTGCACCCACTGGGTCAATGACTTTGCTATGGCCTTTTAAGTTACCACTGGGTAAAGATAAAATATAGAACCAAAGTTAGAGCTTTCAGGAGACTATTAACAGATTAACCATTTTCCCCTATTAAAACTTGTCATTAAAAACATGATCATAAAAAACACACTGTGCATGGTATGCCAACCTCAGAGTGCTTTAAACAACTCTGCTATAAAATAAATTACTGTTGATTGCAGCAATTAGTTAAGTAGCTCCATGAAATACGGATTTCAAAAAGTACTGATTTGCTTCAGAAAAATGAATGATGCAAATTAACAATTAGAAATGTATAAGGGGTGGGGCATGGCAGCTCTGATGCCTCAGGTGCCTAAGAGAAACAAGTGTTACCATGTTGTTTTAAAGAGTTAATTTTTGGGGGGATGTTGGTGGTAATATTGACGTTATAGAAGCTTCTTTACTACAGTGTCGAAAATAGTCCTTTTGCATTCTCAAATATTATTAATCCCTGGAGAAAATCACTTAATAGAAACACAAACTCAGGGTAGAGAAGTTATTACCCAAGGTCATATTTCCAGTCTGTAAAAAACCAGGACTACCTTAGGTTTCCTGACTCCGAGTCCAGTGCTCTCTACCTCACCAAGCTGCTTCCCACAGAAGCTTGCCTAGCATTCCCATTTCTTAACAAATATCACCACAGTATACAGATTGAAATAAAAAAAGCTGAATTACTTTTAATTATGTGCTATGAGGAGAAGAAAAGGAGAAAGGAAGCTAACTTTTTGTTGAAGATACTATGTGCCACTTTCTATGTCACCTCATTTAATCCTCATAATACCTAATTTATTAACTCTCCGAGGCTGGGAGAAGTTAAACTGCTGACACAGAGCTTGGATTCTAACCTAGGTGGTAAAGATTCTGAGGCCTGACCTTTTTCATAAAATGTGCCTCACTTTGTTTACTATTAAACGAGAAAAATGAAATTCATGAGACTTGACATTACTTTCACGTTGCAAAAACTAGGTTTCGAGGAAAAATCAGAAATTTAATACTTCATTAGTTGATGCAGCTTTTAGAATCTCTCCTTAGCCATGTGTTTTCAAATGGAAAGTCACTCTCTTCATTCTTCAACAAATATTCTCAACAGTATAGCATGTGCAAGACACTGTTCTAGGTACTGGAAATGCAGTGGTATACAAGACCGTCACTGCCCTCACTGAGTTTATAGCCTAACAAGGGAGATGAACAATTAAACAGGCAATTACAATACAGATGCTCAAAGATTACAATGTTATGATTGTTAATCTCACAAAGCCCCTTAGACATTACTTTGGAACAGAATATGCCAGATTTGCCATCAGATAGCCAATAAAAATAAAAGCAAGAAAGAAGTACAATCAGGAGATATTTTTCAAAGAGATAAATCTCTAAATTATTAGAATTGCTAAATTCCAGTGACTACAGAGATTTAAACCTTTAAACATGTAAAAAAAAAAAAATCAAGATTTCTTCAGCTCCTACTGAATTTCTAAATTACATGCACATTCTAATTGGCAATTTAGCTATATCTGTAAAAACACAAACATATTTGGTTTCCAAAAATGGTTCACCTTAACGTTTTTTAAAAAACACATGAGAAATAATAATAAAAGCAATTAACATTTATTAAGTTCTCACTATGAGTCAGGCACTTTCTAAATGCTTTATGTGAATTATCTCAATGAAACCTCACAACATAGGTGGCAGGTTATTCTAAAGAACTAATTATTCTGAGTTTTAGTCTTTTCTTTTGGAAGGAACTGAATCCGAAGACATCTGAAGTAATTGCCCAAATCCACGCAAGTACTCTTCTTCATTTCTTCTAGTACCTAAATGGTAGGTCTTCATTCCATCACTCCTAGACCATACATAACCTCAAATAACAAATAATTTCACAGTTTGCTGAAGAATTATCCTAGTTTGCTGAAAAGCATTTTGAGTCTACTTTGTACCACTTTTAACATAGTCACCTCCTTTAACACTCATAACAACTTGGGACTATTCCCAAGTTGTAACTAGACTGAGGGTGAAGAAATGTCAGGTTGACAGGCCAAATAATATTCCTTTTGCCAACAGCTGAAAAATAATACAAAGGTTAAAAAAATCATAAAGGCAAGTTTTCCTACCTCATACTCTCTTTCTATCTCCTGAGCATTAACTTTTTTTAAGTCTTATTCCTTTCACCCTTCTTTAGTCAAATTACAAAGCTAAAATTGACAAACATTTTCTTGTACCTATGAATCATATATTCCCCACTATTTTTTTTAATGCATGAGGAAAACTTAAACAATTAGAATATGTGTGTATATAATAGGAACCCCTGGGTAACTTTTTGTGTGTAGTGGGATAGAGTGGTAGGCTAGTAGCCCTCACCATTAAAAAAAAAAAAAAAAAAGAGTCTGAACTAGAGATTGCTGGAAATATAGGACGGGCCTTCGGTGGGAGATCTAAGTTGAAAATATAAGTTTGGGAATCATTACTTATGGCAATAAATAAATAACAATCTCTACTTTCTACTAAATGAAATCTGCCACAGATGGAATATTAATTTTGGTTTTGGTTATAATCTTTTCTTTGCATAAGATTTTCTTTATTAAAAAATTTTTTTCCATTTCTTTCCTTCTTTTATTTTGAAAATCTGGATACTGAAATTATGGAAGCATGTCACCATTAATGAGTTAGAAATTCAACCTTGATGACATGACATTCTTTAGAATAAGGCACACCAATATTCATTCTGTACACTAATGCATACCAGAGTTGTTAAGTGTACAGTGTCCAAATATAATATGCAGGACACCCTGCTAGACTCCCACAAAGGTTGCTTAAGAAGAAAATGTGTTCATGGAGGACAGAGTTTAAAACAGGAAAAAACAAAAATAAGGAATTTTCTGGGGATCAAAGAAATGAGGTGGGAATGTATTAGATATACCAGGAAGGCAGAGAAAAGAGACAGATGTTTAGAATTAAGAAGTTCTGTACAATTTTCTTTGATGCAAAAAGGATTATGGGCAAGAAAACTAGGAAACTAATCTAGAGCCTGGCAACACACAACTCAATGGTGAGCCTCCCCTGACCTCGTGCTCCAATTAAAACAAATCTGTACTACAACCAATATTTGTTTAATCTACCTCTACGATGCTGTACCTATTTTGGGAAGTAATTTAAGAATGCATGATAATCAGCCTCATGCCAGAAAGCCTAACTACTCCAACTGTCAAAGGTAATTCTGCAGAAAAAGCTACACAATCATTGCAGAAACAAATGCTGACACCAAATTCTGACCTTCAATTATGTGTAAGATGATTGAGTCCTTTTCTGTTTTTAGGATATTCATGATTACTCAAGCAGTCTCAGTGGCTGTAGGACTGGTGCCAACAGCATTTTTGTTTAACCATCATCATTAGCACCAATAAATACTGACTGGGCACCAAATGGGTGTAGAGAGCATGCTAACTCACTGACAACCCAGAGGAAAAAGATGGATGCATGCAAGGCAACATTCAAAAGATTATAAAAAGATCGAGACTGATATGTAAAAATCAAATACAAAAAACAAAGAAGCAAAATGATTTTAACAAACACGGCCATAGAAACTTGACAGAAAAACAGCTGGTATTGTGAGTTTTCTATATGTTAGGCATCCAACTTTAAACTTTTTTAGCCTCATCTATTCCTAATTACTCTAAGAAATAAGTCCGATTATGATTCTCATTATACAAATAAGCAGAGATTTAGAGTGGTGAATGAACTAGACAAAGGTCACAGCTAGTATTCAGCAGAGTTGGCACTAGATCTCAGCCTTTGTTCCTAACTTGTGCTCTGTCTTTCAAAAGATGAACTAAACCTCAGCAAAGAGGGAAATGAAATAATTCTACTTCAGAAGAGAGAAGGCCAGGAAGCTGATTTTTAAAGTGAGGAGTTAAAAAGGATTTACACAGTAGGAGGCAATGTAGTGTAGGTTTTGGAATCAAAGACCAGGTTAGAATCTTACTCTTCCACTTACTAACTTGATAACATTAGGCAAGTTAGATGTTATATGTGAATTACATATAAATGCCAGGCACATGGTAAATAGGGATTACACAGTAGCTGCTATCATCATTATCATCATCATGGGAGGAAGAAAGGGTACTGAATTTATTAAATATCAATATGCCAGGCATTGTGCCAAATGTCTTACATACGTTAATTCATTTATTCCTTGCAATAGTCCTTTGAGAAAAAATATTATATCCATTTATCATTGAGGAAACTGAAGCTCAGGGAAGAACATCAAATAACTTTTTCAAGATCAAAAAGCTAGTACGTGGCAGGGGGTGGGGAGTGGTTATCAGGATTTGAACTCAGGGCTGCCCAATATCAGAGTCCATGACTTACCAAAATGACTGTGTTCTTATTTCTTCCTAGCATTTCCATTCCCCCCGCAAGAAAAAGCCAAAAGAATAGAAGTATAAAAGAAACACAAAACAGGTGACCAATTTAAAAAGCTCTTTTAAGTTACTGATCTTAAAAGGAAAGATTAGGCAATCTTAAAAGGATATCATTGCTGAAGAGGAAAAATTTATTCACTTATTGAGGTCTCATGAGGTTTTTTGTTTGTTTGTTTTTGCACCACACAACAGTATGTCCATGATAGTCATACTCCTTCATATGAGGACAAAAATATTTTCTTAGACCAAGATAAGTTTTCTACAGGGCATATATTACTTTTGAGAGAGACATAGATTGGTTTTGGATAGACTGAAAACTCAAGGGAGCAATTAAAAGCCCTAATATCTGTGAGGTCTCTGAAAACCTCCACAAAGGGGATCCCTGATTTTGGTAAGGAGCTTCTAGTAACCTGGAGTCTTGAGCCCAAGGTGGCAAAAATTAGCTATCAGATTGGTATCCCATAACTGATTAGTATTCTATATTTCTAAAACAACAAAAACACATACATAAAACAAAACTTTGTTTGGCTCACGCATATTTCCTTTGGAAAAATGCCACTTTGACCTAATCCTATTTTCTACCATCTGGCTCTCTTGCTACCTCTAAGTGAGGTACCAGTAAGAGGAAAAGATTATCAATTAAACACATAATTATTAAACCCATCACCAATTGTACAATTCAGTGCTCTAAATTAACACTTAATAATACTCATATATGTGCAGAGAACTGATATAAGCAATATATATGTAAGTTGTACTCTGGCTACAATACAGATTTGTGCTAGTGTGCTATAGGTCTATTAAGTTCCCTGCTCTCAAATAAATTGAGTTGGTAGCAGGAGACTCAGCTGGTCTATGAAGTGGCTAAAAGCCCCAGCGCTTCCCCAAATCCTCCAATTAAGGCAGGTCTAATATATTTAGTGGCTTCTGAAACCTCTGGGTCTCCACATAACACATGCCTGCTGGTGTCTACCAACTTTAAAAAAATAAAGCCTGAACAGTGGACTTTAACAAAAGATCAAATAAATAGTCCTATGAGCGTTCCTAAACTCTCACACCTGAATTAAATATGTCTGGAGGCTAGTAATCAGAAGGTTAACCAGAAGGTTAAGCAATTCAGGAGAATGATAATGGACTTATAAGGCTTTTCAGCAGCTCAAATTAGGTGTGGCTTTGTTGTTATTCAGTACTACCTTCTAATAATTGGGAGGCCTGATAGCATTTCATTCCCACCAGCTGGGACATTTTAGAGATATTTATTTTTAAGAGGTGAAAAGACTTGAATTTAAGCTTTAGATTTTGGCTTCACCTGGAACACAGGTGTTTCAGAGAGCTGGTGTGAATAAGTTGTTCCAGCTATGTACAGTGGCTCTCTACAAAGCAGGGGGGAAAAATCCAACTGTGAGCTGGGAACTTTAAAACAACTTCAGGCTTTGCTAATACACTAAGGCCTAGGTAATCTTTATGTGGCCAGGAAGGGACTACTACTAGGGGATGTGACTACCACTGTAGAGCATAACGGGGAGTGGTTCTTACAATGGCAGGCTGAAGGAGGAAATATGTCATATCTTTCTCATTAATAAGAAAGGATTGGTAAAGGTAATGAAAAAAGCAGTAAGAAAGATAATGTGGATGCAGTCTGGAGAAAGGCTTGGAGGTGCTAGGTGAGATGTACATGAAATATTTTCTGGGAAGAAGGGACCAGGTTAAGGGAATATGAGGTAGTGAGGTTAACAACCCATTCCCCATTAATAGTTTACATCTTGTTTAAAAAATCTCTATAAACAGGCTAGGTTTGTTACTGATAGGCCATTATGAAAGTCCATTTCTTTGTGAGTACTTGCTAATGCCATCTGTTGGTAGTGGGCTTGACACACTTTGTTTTCACTAGAAAGTTCATAGAAGTTCCTATTGTCTTTCTGGGTCACTAAGTTCTATCTCTGTCTATTTTTCCATTCCAGTTTAATTCTCAAGATAACTCTATGAGATAGATACGATTATTATTCACCAGGAAATTGAGGCACAAAGAGGTTAAGTAACTTGCCCAAGATCACACAGGTAGTCTAAGAGGGAAAGATGGGATTCGAATTTAGACTCCATGTTCTTTGCCACTACAACATAGTTTCTTTCTCTTTCCTCAAGCTAGCAGAATATGCTGGCTCGGTAGGCCCTGAAACAATCATAAGGATTTTGAAATAAACAGAGGACGAGGATCTTGTTCCTGTTTCATGTGATAGTAAGTCACTAAGTTCAAGACTGCTG
>NW_006443570.1:19446817-19451825 GCF_000325575.1 Pteropus alecto | reverse complement strand
GGAGAAGGACACTGATTTTAGAATGCAATTATTTAGGCACTCTACCAAGTGCATGGTACCGAGGCTTTGTAGGGAGAAGAAAGGGAGACGCTTGCTTGTCAGTTTCCTATAACAGTCCTCTAAGAATATGGGATGAAGGTCAATTTTCCACATTCCCAAGTTCAGGCCTGCCAACTAGTCTATGACTTAGACTGTTCCCACCTTCCAGGCAAAAGGGAAAGAATAAAGTGATTCATTACATAGCTTCTAGAGTAATAGAAACTGGGGGAATCTATAAACTATTAGGAATGAGTGCTTACTATTGATGATAAAGTGTCGTGCAAATATAAGAAAACACAACTAAATAAGCACTTCAGTAATAGAGCTAATCACTCTGGATAGCTCAAGTTGTGTATATATGTGAAAATCTGTGACATGGTCTTGTATAAAAAAACTATCTATCAGGTTCAACAACTCTCGCCATCTAGGGTGCAGCACTATAGCCAGCTGGCCTGCTTGCTAAACTAAAGTCTAAGAACACATTTAATGTTCTATGTGCAATGAAGACTGATATATGAAGAACTATTAATGTGTTAAATCCTTTCAGATAGCAAAATAAAAGTATTTAACCGGTTTAGCTAGATTGGGAGAAGAAAATGGAGAATCTATTGTATTGAATTACTTCCCACAGAATGAATATGGACAGAAAGCTTTGAAAACACAATTTTAATCCCTTAACATTTTTACTAACTTCAGATAAGAAAAAGTAATTCATTCTTTCTTCCACTTCATATTGGACAGAACCAACACTAAGTCAGATTATGAAAAAGAAATTTTGAAATTTTGGCTAGGTGGAGAGCCAGAGGAGAGAAAGAGCAATTAGGGGGATCATTTTATAAACTATATAAATGTCTAACCAATGTACTGTATACTTGAAACTAATAAAATAAAATTAAAAAGTTATCAAGTAGGTGTCATATGGGTCAAGGGTTCTACAATCATTTTTTAAAAAGCCTTCCAGCTTTGTATGATACATTTTGGAACAAATATGAGAGTTAGGTGATTTTTCCAAAAGGATACAATAAATTTTTGGTTTAATAAATTGTAGTATGCGGATCCTCAAGTCTGGCTCCTTGAGCCATGGATTCTGTTTTATGAAAGGAAAAGTCCAAGAATGGCAGTTAAAACATGCTTAATCCCAAATAAAGCACACTAATTCTGAAATCCTGCCATTCCTGTTTGAAAGAAGAAGATCTCACAACTATAAATATGCCAGCTTTAATATTATCTCTTTCCTCATATCTTTTCCTTCCAAAATCTGGTCCACAGAGGAGGGAAATTTCAACCGAGACCTCTAATATGGAACTGCCTCTGAAATAAAAATGAGGGCATTAAATAGCATGGATAATGAAAATTCGGTTTATGGATATTGTCGATTTCAAACAATGCTTTCCACGTGAAAGAAAAACAGCAATGTATCACAGAGAGAATTGCTTTCTCTTGTAACAAATGGTCAGCCTTAAATCTCATCATCTTCTTTGCAACAAAAAGCATGGACGCCTTCACAACTAGAAAAAAGATCCGTGTGTGTGCTTCAATTAGAATCACTGACCTTTTCTGTAGCATGCCCGTGTTTCTCTATAAAAATCAATGGGATAAAAGGTCACGTTGTTAAAATTTGAATACAATTTTAAGGCAAATTCTTTTTCTTTTTAAGGTAAACAATTTGCTATATAGAATGTTGAAAATTAAAGCTACCTTTAATTTGCAATTTAAAATTGACTAAAAAACATCAATTTCTACCACCAGAAAAAAATCCAGAAAGCTGTCATTCTACATACTCTAGCATAGCCCAGAAGTTTCTGTTGGCTGAGTCTTTGGTACTAAGGCTATAAACACATATGCAATAAAACAGAAAGCGCATTCTAGAGAAAATGTTATTTTAAACGTCAGCTCTCTTCTCCCCAAAGTGTCCTGGAGAAGGCAAAAGCAAGTTCTGTGTCTGTCAAATGTAGATGGTAGAGCCTGGTAACTACTAATCTTCCACCATCATAACTCTCCTAAGCAAATGTACATATACACAAACCCAAGGAATAGAAGCCAAACGAAATGACTGAAATATTCACTGCTTTTTTTCTGAACATAAAAAAGAATATTTGAAAGAAGAGCCTCTACCTAGTTTAGAAAAACATTTTACCTCTCTAATTCACGAAGACTAGGGGAAAATTCTTCAATCACCTCTTGATTCAGAGGATAAAGGATGCATATTATCAGTCATATAAACTGCATCATACTTCTTTCTGCCGACACAACAAACCTTTAACACTTCCTTCAAGAGACAATGAGCCCTCAAATTAGACCCAACCACCTATCTTTTCTGAATGGTGAAAAACTTACTTCCATGTCTAGACAATCTGGTTTAAAATGTCCTTCCACCCAACAGTATTTGAGGGCAATTTACTGCAGTCTGATCTACTGTAAAGCTGCAAGAATGATGTCATTAAAACGGAGTAGTTATGCTACCATAAACAACCACAAACTGCATTCTCAAGGGAGGACAAGCCTCTCAATATGCCAAACTATAGATTCTTCCTTACCTACCCAGAGCTACCCATCACAAGTGAAATTCATTTTTGGTTGAAAATTTTGAAAGACAAAATTATCAAAAGGAATAGTGAGCATTCAAAATATACACAGGACAAAAAAATCTAGAAGAATCTAGGAGAGGTATATCAGAAGTCTGTTTCTGAGTGCTTTTATGTCAGTTAAGAAGAGATAAAATGGTGGTCCATTTAAAGAGATCTGCCTCCTCTGTCAACATATTAGATCTATAATGTCAATTATATCTCAATAGTTGGAAAAAAGATAAAATCTGACATAGAGTGCTTTAGCCATTTGTTCAGAGTACCCACTTTCTAACATTTATGGAATAAATGCTTTATTATACACTTAGATATGCCAACTATTAGCATTGTTCCACATTGCTATTTAATGAAAACATCTATGCAAAAAGGGTTACATGGATGCACCAAAAGAAATCAGATACTGTCTAAAATTTTATGGAAAAATAAGATTGGAAATATTGAAAATATATTTATATTCTACTAATAGGTAACTATGGATTGATATAGGAAGGGTTAATGAAAATGTCTTATTCTATGAAAATTCTAAGTTCCAGTTAAGTTTTCCAAACTTTTTTTGGGGGGATGGGGGAGTGAGCAGAAGGGAGAGAATAAAGGCAGAGTAGTTTTTTCTACTTAAGAAAATTTGATTAGTAGCTCTATTTTAAAACTGATTACCTGGTATTATAATTATTTGAAAATTGTCAATCATCTCCATTGACACATGAACTCCTTATCCAAGGATAACAGCAAAGGCTGTTATGCTTTACATTACCTGCTAGAACATCTTTCCCGAGGGTAAAGTTCTAAAGTTAGGGTATAACATGAACATTAAGTATCACCAAAAAAATCACCTGGAAAGATACTATGTTGGAGACCAATATAGCAAACTCTCATTAAATTCACCAGGACTGTGTTCTGTGGTATTGGAACAGAGTGCTGTTTTCTTTGATTGAACCCCGTATGATACAGCAGGCTTGTGTTAAAAGATCATGCTATATTAAAGTACCTCTTTCAACACCAGCACCGCACTCAGCTTGGTGAAACGCTCTGATGATGGGAAGCCTATGGGAGCTGAAATTACCCGAGGAATAGCACATTCTTGATTCCTATCTCGTGTTCACTCTGGAAAATAAGCTAAATGAATAAAATTGAAAATAAACTAATTATTTCTTTTTTAGTCATGTTAAAAACCATGTTGCATATGCTTCAGTTTCAATGCATGATTCTAACTCTACTGTAAATTCAAAAACTCACCATTCAAAGAATGAACAAAACAGATTTCGGGTGATTAGTACAAGGCTCTGAGTCAAACTTTCGATACCTCATTTTGAATCCTGCCCTTTCCATTGTTGATGTGCCAGAATAAAATAAAGGTGGGACTTTCTGCCTAAAATATAACATATTTTGACTTTCTTAAGGCTTAAACAGAAGATGAATTAGATCTTGAGGTTTTTAAAGATTTGTAGATCACAGTTAATTTAGTTGTCAAAAAGCATTTATGATGGATTTACATGAAGAGCATCAACATGATTATGGGGAACATGGTCTTCATCTAAAGAGCTTTTAAGTAGAGGAGTAAGCTACTTCTTTCTCGCCTACCCTTTCTCCAGGTTATGGTTGGTCCTATCCGCTACTGCTCAAAGACCTCTCCTTTAAAAATACACACTCCAGAACCAAATTGCATAGTCTTTTACCTTTGTCTTTTCTAGCATATCTGATTTTACCTAGATGACACAATAGCTGGTTCATACTTGGATACTGAAAGTCCCTCAGGTGGTAACTGATAACTTCAACATTCATGCTTTAAATCACTCCAGTGCTTTAGCCTAGTGGATCCTAACTGGAGCCTAGTGAGGACATTAAGATAACTGGCGGGAACTTTAAAAAATACTAGGACACAACTCAAACCAATTAAATCAGAATCTCTGGGATGTAGGATCAGGGCATCTGCATTTTAAAAAATGCTCTCTAGGTGTTTTTAATGTGCAGCCAGGGTAAAAATTCTCTACCCCTCAGTTTCTTAATTTTCTGGTTTAGAAAAAAAGTGCAGCTGACGTAGGAATGCTATGTTTTCTGGGGTTTGACATTTTCAGCAATCAAACTACTAAAAACAGAATGCTATAAACAGAATGATGTCATTTGTTTCCAAAGACTATCAATATACTAGAGCGATGCAAAAATAATAAAAGTGAGATATTCCATGGCAAATTTTGGGGGTAAGCTTAGGACTATAATCTGTGAGTTATCTCGGGGCAAACGGGAAAAAGGTGAACCATCTGAACTCTACGGACTTTCATTATCATGTTCCTTCATCGACCTCAAATCATGGCTCTGCTTTATATCTTGAAGTGATACAACTTGTTCTAACTACAAATTTCCTTTCTTGGAACACAATCCATATTCTA
>NW_006443570.1:19372291-19446797 GCF_000325575.1 Pteropus alecto | reverse complement strand
CTGCTCTTTGCTTTCATCTCAACATTTTGTCTTTGGATCTCACCTCTCCCCTTTCTCAGAGTACATCGAGTCCTCTTCTGATTTCAACTGCTTCTCTTCCAATGTGGCTAGCCATTCTGTAATGTTCTAGGTAGCCTGCCAGACTGAAGTATGATAATGTTTTCCAATCAAACAATTAGAGCTGATTTCTTTTGGATTAAATTTCAGTAGGCTCAAAGTAATTAAGTGCCAAATTGTTTTCATACAGATGTCCAAATAGAAGAAACTCAAAGTATAAAATGAATAATACAATCTTTTAACAAGCTAAAAGTTCAGCTCAGAAAAATACATAATCTTTAATTTCTATTAAAGAACATATTTTCTAGGTTGACATACTTGATTTAAAAAATATGAAGACACAAAAGCTAGATGATAGAGGTTGTGGTAGTTTATTGCTCCTACCATACCTGCTAAATCTGTTGCACCTTGTAGGTAGATTTGCAAACAGTTAAATCTAGACTTTTGTCTTTTTAAAAGTTACTTAAAGAATTATGTAAAGAGGCTTGGTCTTTCAAAACCCTAGCTAAATTTTTGGAGGGCACTAATATGATTATTTTATTACAGTTTCAGAGAAAGACATATGATTAACTGCATGATACTACATGCTGATATGTTTATTGTATACTTGATTACATCAAAATGTTCACAGATCTAGGCATTTCTAAAATTAAATATTCAATTAGTTTAAAAGACATCTGGTTTAAAATGTTTACCTGGAGTGGGGTGGGGGAGAATGTTTACCTACTAAAAGTTACACATGCAATATAATATCCCAATTTTCTGGTCTTAGAAAAAAGTGTGATAATGTGGTACTGTATGTATAATGGAAGATTATTTATTTCCCTTTACAACTGAAATATGACATATAAATTTTTGACTCTATGAACTGAATTATTTATCAACTAATTATTAAAACATGCATTAGATGCACAGCAATATATTTAGAATTTACCTAAAACGAGAGCTCCAAATAGACCTCAAAAAGTTTCTTCAAAGCACAAGTCTATGATCATATATTTAAAACTCAAAATATTACCCATTCCGAAATCTGCAAAGACACGACAATCCTCCGAAAAAACCCATCATCTAAAAACACTTGTAATACCTATGCCATATTTCTGAGATACTACAGAGGAAGCTGCTGACAGATGGATAATACATAAAGTTGAAATCAAATAGTAACTTGAGATTCTATTAAATTGTCAATGTTTTTGTGCTTTAGGTATTAAGTTGTCTTATTTTACAGAGAGAAATAAAAGAAAAAATTATTTTTTGCTTTGGCTACAATAAACATATTTGTATTAAAAAGCACAGGACCCAGAAAACTTCCTGTCTGGGATAGAATCAGCAAAGGCAGAGTTCATATATAACTAAAGCATTTCTTACGTTTCCTTTTAAAAACACAAATTTTTAGTATCTTGTACTCTAAGCTAAATCATGCCTTCCTAAAAAGTCTTTATAATCCTATGGCAGCTATAGGTTTAATTCCTTTTTATGTTAAAAGGATTCATTGTTTTCCAAATGGCATCACCACTGGAAAACACTTTTTTTCCCCCCTGTGCATCATTCTACATATAGCTAAAAATTATACAACAGAAAACAAGAACGCTGAGGTTTAGTTTGAATGATTTTCCCATCTGTATCCAGCTAATTACTGTGAAAGCAACAAGTATCAATTTTTAACCTGAAGGTAAAAAATTAAATAAGAAAGTGAAACTTTTAAGTAAATGGTACACCAGAGGGTTCCACAAATATTTTATGGCAAAGTCTTTTATTTAAACATTCATGAACAATTTTGGGGAGAGTCATTTCATATAAACATTCTGTTTATGAAATGGGCTGAAATCAGCTACCAACAGCTACTATATCACCTATTCACTCTTGGTTTTAAAGCATAACTATTCTAGCTTTTCCTCTGTTGTGCAAGTATTTGAAATAATAATGAATCAAGGATTTCCCAGACTCGATTAGATTATGGTCAATAAGAAGCAACTGAGAACTTCTAGCTTACAGAAACACGCAGGGTTTTTAAAGAATGACAAACCCAATTACACAAAACTAATACCTCACATAAACAATTCATGTTTGAATTATAAGACAGAAAATGGATAAAATGAATTTGTTAAGTATTCATGAAGAGAACTGAAATATATTTGGCATTTATTATATAAACCCGCGTTCACCAATTATCTTATATGAAAACATTCTTTGCCCACAGAAGGCCTATGTGCAATAAAGGCTTAATTCAGCAGATGTGGGTTACCCAAACCCTACATATTTCCAAGTCTTTAGGATTGGCCCCTGACCAGCTCCTGGGAAATAACATTTGCACTTTTGCAATATTTTGTTTCCTAAGAGTCTCTTAGTACCTGGTGCTTTGGCCACAACACACAGTTTATGCTAACAATGTGATTGAAGGTGCACATCTATTTTTGTTCACCTGGGCCTTGGTCCAGCTGTATTAATTCAACCTCTGGTGGGGAGAAAGGTGGATGGCTGGAGACTGAGTAGCTAAGGTCAGTCCCTTGGGCTTCCCTGACTGACCTCCAACAAAAACCCCGACTCAAAGGCTCAGATGAGCTTCCTTGGTTGACAACACTTGCCTGTGTTGTCATAAATTGTTGCTGGGAGAATTAAGCACTATGTATGCAATTCCACTGGGAGAGGACAACTGAACTTTGTGTCTGGTTTCTCAGGGACTGTTTTATACACCCTTTTCCTTTGCTGATTTTAATCTGTATCCTTTTGCTGTAACAAACTGCAACTGTGGTGGAATGCCTTTCCTGGGTCGAGTCCTTTCAGAGAATCACTGAACTTGAGGGTGATCTTGGGGATCCCCAACATAGCCTGTAATACAGTAAAATTGTTATTCAATAAAGAGAATTTCTTCTAATTTCAAGGTTTGGTCAGCAACTTTATTTCCAAAAAGGCAGAAATAGTATTATACACTCAAAGGAATGCCTTCTAGTATGTGGATTCCCTTACCACCAATTAAAAGGAATCATTAATGCTTTCTCCTCAGTTGCTACTACTGACTTATAATTGAGGAAAAAATTCTTCTATCTTTAGGTTAATTTGGTACTCTTTTAAAAAGGGCCATCCAGCCTAGCCTAAGACCTCAGGTATACAAAGAAACTCTTCTCAGCAAGGAGTCAGTGAAGGGCCAGTCCTTTCTTTGGAATGTGCAGGGTTGGAGCACCCTAACTCCAATGAATTAACCTTTTACAAAGGAATTAATTTCATAAAGGATTCATGAATTAAAGTATCACCAAGGATTACTGTATTCAAGAGCTTTTGGTTTATCAGATAAAAACATCCCAGCAGTGCTGATCAGTCGCAATTCTGTCTAATAAGATTTCCCAGTTCCCTAGTCAGCTTAGTCATTCTCTTTCCCTTCTCTTAATTGTTCCCAGTTACTAAGGAAATTATCGAAATTAATTGCCTAGTATGAAATCACCTACCACCTCTGTAAGAATGAGACTTTTGTTTATCTCACTGCTGAATCAGAAAAAGTATCTTGCTATTATACTGGTGTCCATTCTGAGTCACAGGCCTAGTGTTAATAAAAAGTCTTGAGTGGATAAACTGTACTATCATGAGCTCACTGACCTCAATGTTTAGGATCTCGTCTTCCATTTAAAGCTTTACCAAGTGTCGAATGGTAAATGGTGATGCTTTGTCAAGAATGTCAGATGGACTAACTTATGTCCTAATATTTTTCATGCACAGTCCCAGGAGCTATTATCAGGCATTAAAGCCTTTATCCTGAGACAACCATATATGTAGGAGTTGAAATCAAGACGATAGAGTCAGACTGCCTGGAATTGAACCTAGATCCCAACACTTACTAGTTCTGTCATCTTGGTCAAGTTTTTTATCTTTTGTGCCTCAATTTCCCCTTCTGTTAAATAAGAATAATCACAATACCTCCCCAGATGGATGTTACAGGGATTAAATTAATGCATATGTGTACGGAACTTAGAATTGTACCCTGCATCTTATGTAAGTCATGGCTATTACTAACACCATCACCACCACCATTATTTCATGGAACTTGGGACATTTAACTTACATTATCTCTTTAATTTTCACCTTACCCCAAGTGGTAGAAAAAAGGGTAGAAGTATCCTCTTGACTGACAGGCAGTTGTTATATAGTGACATGAGCACTTTACTGAGATCCACTACAACATAGCTGCCTCACTGGTTTTATCTGCAAAATGAAGATGGTAATAACCTATCTCATAAGACTGTGTAGGGATCAAGCAAAATATCTGCTCAGATGTCAGGATATATTGATAATACCTGGTAAAATTACCTGGTTCCAGGTACTCAACCACTTCTGCAAGGATGAGATTTAATACACTTCAAAGCATGACCCCCAAAATGTGCTAAATAAACGAATTAATAAAAAATTGTCCCCTTCTTTCATATTCCCTGGTTAGGATACATTTCTTCAAAATAGTCAATGTGTGGAGGTTGGAGTATGTCAAGGGCAGAGAGTACCTGAGAAAAGGGGGAAAAAAAAGTCAAATTTAGAGAACTAAAAAAGAAACAACATGACATATATGCACGTAAATACTATTAACACTTTAATGATTTAAGGTTTAGTTACGACTGCCCACTAAAGTTAACTAAATTTATCAGTCAAGAAACAGTTGTACACTTTAAGATGAGTTTGTAAACTTACTATCTAAAAAATAATTCTACCTAAACCAAATGAGAGAGGCAACTGGATTACACCACACGCTACCAGAACCCCTGCATAGAAGAGTGCTGGAAAAAAATGCCCTATTTTTTTTTAACAATTGGTGCTGCTCTCAGAGTATGAAGAGCCACATCTACCATTCATTCTTTTATTCCTCTGTTCAAAAAATGTTTACTAAATGCATTCTATCTGGAAAGCACTGTGGCAAGCTCTCGGGTTAAACAAATTAGACATTAAACAAATAGTAACACAAATATATAATTATGATATTTATTATTATGAAGGGAAAAAGTAAAGAGGAATGGGGAGAAAACGCTTCCCTGAAGTCACACTACTCTAAGAGTGGAAGGCTGAATAGGAGGAGTTGGTCAGGCAATGAGTAGGCACTGAGGCAAGAAAGAACCAGGAAGATTCTAGAAACAGAAATGCCAGTGCTTACGGAACCTAGTGGGTGGGAAAAAAATAGAAGAGAAAGGCAGGTGATATATCACACAAAAGTTCTTTAAATTATGTTAAGCATTTTGAATTTTATCCCAAGTATAAAAAAAGAAGTCCCTAGGGTGGAGGAAAAAAAGACTTTAAGGCATCTGAAATTCAAGTTCTTTATAAAAGTAACATACTACCAATATCACTTCTGCCATTGAAACAGAATGAATAAGCCTATTTCCCCTACCAGCTGTCTAGCTACTCCTTCAAGTCTCATCTATGATGTCACACCTAAGAATCTGAACATATCTTGCTAACAAGAAATACCAGACTCAAAGGATATAGAAGAAGTTATTTAACAAGAAATAAATTGTGCAGTGGTACAAGTTCAAATTTTTTGATCTTTAGCTTAGTCTATTAAGAAAAAAAAAATTTTATTATAGAGAATTTCGAACATAAAAGAATACATAAAGAATACACATGTACTCAACATCTGGCCTTAGTAGTTATCTATACATGGCCATTCTTGCTTCATCTATACCCTTCACGGTCCCTATATAATTTTGAAGCAAATACTAGATTTATTTCAGCCATACATGAGTAAGTATCTCTAAAAAATAAAAACTTTAAAATAATTGTAAAATGAAAAATTTAATGTTTTTTAATACCATCGAATATCCAGTGCTCCAATTTCCAGTTTCCTTCCTTCTTTCCTCTTTTCCTCCCTCCTCTCTTCCTTTTTTAAGTTTGTTAGTCAAAGTTGGGAGCTAAAGAAGACTTACACAGTATGGCTGATTTATGTCTTTTAAGTTTTAACCCAAAGATTTCTCCGCCATCCCCTTTTCTTTTCCCTTTGCATTTACATGGGGAAGAAATCTTGTTCATTTTAAAAGTTACTCTTTTTTCAGCTAAGCATTTGTCACTTTAAAATTTTAAATTAAACTAAAACTTCCTGTAATGAAAAAGCCTTCACTTACTTTAAAACCAGTTAAAGGTTTTAAAATAGTTTGGATGTTTTATAAAGGACATATATCTTTCCTTTCTGAATTAAAGTGTTTATATTCAGAATCTTGGTACAAATGGGAAATAACAGATTTTCTAGTTTCTTCAAAGAATAATTTTTATCATATAAAAGATAAATTATTTCATTTCTATATTTTAAAAAACCCTATAATTAGCCAGTGTCACAAATTCATGTAAATTCATTTCTCACTATGTGATAGAACAATTTTTAGCATGAATATTTGATGCCTGAGGAAGGTAGTTAGAAATTAGTGTTTTACTTGACATCTTTCGGACTCAAAACTCTGTATCTGAACGACATATATCCTGTCTTGCAGGAAAACAGAATGCAATGAGTGACAGCGTCCATTAGACAAAGCTATTTTACACTTCAAGTCTATCTGCTATAATTAGAGGGTATCTAGAGGAAAGTGACAACCATATATTTAAACCTTGATAGAGAAGAATGAAGCTTTCTTACTCCAAATTTGATGAGGCTTTTTGTAGAAAAGCCATATAAAACAGGGTTAGACATTTGCACTAAAGCATTTAGCTGTGATTGTTAGCTCCAAAGAAGCAATATTTTAAACTCTGCCTGGAATTTTTTAAACGTCTGTTGTTTTTAACTCCTGTTCTTTCTACCTAAAAATGTTATCAAAGGATGGCATTCAAAAATGTTTTGAGGTGGCAGAAAAAGTGCTAATAAGACCAGTAGAAATGATCCAGGAATCTCCGAAGTGAATAACTGAGAAGGAATAGTATCAGAGTTTCAAACTCCAAACTTCATGTTTGACTCCCTATTTAAAAAGCCCAAATCCTTCTATATATAACTCTACTATTATTTGTGGGAATAAAGTGTGTTAGATTAGCCTTGTGATGTAAATATAGGAGGATGCCTGTAAAGACTTTGACTTGTATGTAAAAAAAATCAATGTACTCCAAAATACCACCAATTCTTCAAAGGATCTCAAATACAGACACACACACACACACACACACACACACACACACACACAGCTAATTAAAAAAATGAACTAAAGCTTAAATAATGGTCATTACCAAACAGTGTCTCAGCACATTTCTCAAATCTTCTATGAAATAGACAAAAGCTCTTTATGGTAGCTGCTTTTTAGAATTTTAACCTCTGTGATGTTAGAAGATTCATTATAAATTGGTTACATGATGAGTAAATGACTTAGTTTTTTTTTTAGTCAGTCCTTTATCAATAAAACAACTGCTGTGAATAACCTCAATTCCTAATATAGAGACTAGAAATTTAACTGTTTATAGAATTGAGTTAAATCCCATATTTAGCAAAGGAGCTACTCCCTTCCCATTCTCTCACATCCCCAGTAGAATTTAAGTTCTTTTAAGGCAGAAATTATGTTTTTATGATTATTTTTTTAACACAGTTGTAACATAAAGTACACAAATCCTAAGTGTATAATTCTATTAATTTTTACAAAGTATATATGTTAAATTTTTACTCCATGATTAAAATCTAGATCAAGAAATTGAGCATTTCAACATCCCTTCCCAGTCAAAACCCCTCCCTGCTCAGAGGTTACCACTAATCTCATTTCCATCATCACAGATTTGTTTTTCCTGTCCTTCAACTTTAACAAATCAAATTATGAAGAGTCCAGTCTTTTTATATGGCTTCTTTCACTTACTGTTATGCCTATGAAATTCCTGGTTGGGATGACATTGAACATATAGTTTAAGTGGTTCATCCTTTTTATTGATGTGTAGTATACCATTATATGAATGGAATAAGACATAATGTATTTATCCAGGATATCAGATAACATCTGGGTGTTTCCAATTTCTAGGTATTATGAATAAAGCTTCTATGAATATTCATGTATAGGCCTTTTGGTGGATATATGCAATTGTTTGTCCTGAGTATGGCAAGGAGTAGAACTACTGGGTCATTGGGTAGGTGTATATTTAGTTTTAGAAGAAATCACCAGTTTTTCTAAGTGTTTTTACAAATCTGCACTCTCACCAGCAATGATAGCATTTCAGTTGATTCATATCCTTGCCAGCACTGGGTATTGTCAGTCTTTTTGATTTCAACCATTTTGATGGATATACAGTAATATATTATTGTAGTTTTAATTTAAATTTCTCTGATGACTAAAGACTTTGAGCACTTTGTCATATGCTTACTAGCCATTTGGTTATAGATTTTTTTGTGAAATTCTTGTCTTTTTTTCTTATGAGCAAAAATTCTCTATTTGTCAGAAGCTCTTTATAACATATATGTTTAGATACAGAATTTACAGTCTGAAAAATGTCAAGTAAAATATTTATTTCTAATGAACTTTCTAAAACACTAAATATTTATTTTTAAAATTGTTCTATTATATTGTATATGTTGAAAATTTTTTTTTGGATACCTGTCTTTGATCGTCTTTTCATTCTTTTAACTTTTGATGAGCGTTAATTCTTAATGTTAATGGTGTCCAGTTTAACAATCTGTTTTTAAAAAATGGTCAATACTTTCCTTGTCCAGCTAAGAAATATTTGCTTATCTCAAAGTCATGAAGGTATTTTCCAATGTCTTATTATAGAAGCTTTATTATCTTACCTTTCACATTAAGTCTATGATCCATTCTGAATTAATTTATGGATATGTTGTGAAATAGAGGTTTTTCATATGAATATCCTGTTTTTCATATAATTTCTGATTACTGAAGTGGCCATCTATTTCCCCCAATGGACTGCGGTAATGGCACCTCTTTTGTAAATCAGGTGAACATATATGCGTATGTCAGTTTACAGACTCCCTATTCTACTCAATTAATCTATTTGTCTATCCTGGTGCTGCCTTGATTACTGTGGCTTCATATGTCTCAATACCTGGAAGTGTGAATCTTCAACATTGTTCAACTTCTTTGAAATTGTCTTGAGTATTTTAGGTCTTTTCCATTTCCATAAACTTTAGAATGTTTCTCAATTTCTATACACACACATAAACAAAACCCTGCTGGGATTTTGGCTGGGATTACATTGAATATCCAGTTCAACCTGAGAGAACATGCCTATTAATAACAATGAGCTTTCTAATCCATGAACGTGAAAGGCTGTATTATTTTAAATGTATCAAGAATCTGCCCAATACCATAAATTTTAGGCACAGAGTACACAAAACCAAATTTACTCAAAAGTAACCTAATCTACAAAATCCTTTGCCTTTTCACATTCCTTAGCAGCAGAAGCATCAGCATAATAATGTTTACAGCTAAACAGTATGTTTGCATTGAGAAGGGTCCTATTGGTCCCATACTGATATGATTCTTTATCCTACTTATGAACCCAAAGAGGCTTTCAGTTAGGTCAGACTATACAAAGGAAAATGAATGATCCTTCTTTGGCTCCACTAACTCCTCACTGCTGCCTCTACTCCTCTCTAGAGCAGTCCAGCATTAAAAGACTGGGAAAAAGCAACTTCAGGAAAAAGTTCACTGAGATTTCTCTTTTTCTATCACTTTCATTCATTTACTCACTTTCCAAATAGACTGCCTACTGTGTGCTTAATGCTATTGCCCAAGGACAAGAAAAAGCCCAAGACTTGTATCAGAGGGGCTCTTAGCAGGAATCAGTGGGCCATAAGGGGGCTCGGAATGAGCTTTAGAGGACTAGTGAAAGCCTAAAGTGAAATAAAAATTCTGTGTATGCGCATTTTTTCCAAGAAGGTTCATAGCTTTCATTAGATTCTCAAAGGAGTATAAGATTGAAAACACTGAATCTTTCCTTATCCATGTTGATAATATGACAATTATGTGTGGGTACACACATGCACAAAGGTAGGTAAAGAATATTTTTCCAGATTTTATAATAGCTCAGATTCCGGCTAGACACTAGTGATAAGCCTAAACGACATCCATCTTTGGAAAGTTAAACCCATTTCTATTTCCCTGAAGTTACATCAAGGTGAATCTATCTTTTAAGATGATAAACAACCTGTTCTTTAGGGGGGAAAAAATGTGTGTATCTCAATCAGTCAGATCACCTGAAATCAATGAATCTGATACAGTGACTTGGTAGGTTATGTTCAAAAGAAAACCCGAAGCCTCCCAGGGCTCTGAAACTATTCTCTGACATATAAAAAATCATCCGAATCGAAATCTGACCTTCCTACATCAGCCAGGTTAATCTTTCTAAATGTCATTTGTATCGTGACATTCCTTTCTTCTATTCAATCAAATCTGAATCTCAAAAGAATCATTTTAAGGTTTACCTTCTCCATTTTAAAATATTCTTTGAGCTTCTAAGTCCATAACAATTTCTCTCTTTTCCTTAATTTTATGGTAGTTTTCTGGCAACATTCATCTGAGAAACTTAAAAAAATATAGCTACCTGGGTCTCAACCCCAGAGATTCCAGTATGTCCGGAATGTTTAGGTTTATCCAATTTAGTATGTCTGGGATGAGACCCATGAATCTACACTTTTTAAGGTTTACCTGGTGATTCTAATACACTTCTAGGTTTGGTTTCCCAGCTTTTTGCTACACAGAGAACACAAACTGTCCTGGATTAATGTTTAACCATGCAGGCACTCTTCCCACAGCACTGTTATCATAGTATTTATCACATTACTAAACTCTTTGGAGGTAGAAACCCCTAGAAGCTAATGTAGTTTAGGGATATAGGATGTGTACAATAAAAGTTTATAGAGTTAATGAATATGGACTCTGAAGCAAGACAGATTTAGACTCCAATCTTGTGCCACTTTGACCCTGGGCAAGTTACTTAACTCTAAGCTTTGGTTTACTCTTCTGTAAAGTAAAAATAACAAGCCCTATCTGACAAGATTTTAATGATTAAATGAATTAATGTATATAAAAGCATCTAGCACACTTCCTGACACACAGTAACATGTTAAATATCTAGTCTACTTCCCTCAAGAAACGAACATGTTTTAAACTTTTTTTGTACCCTCTACATGACCTAGCCCTGTACTCTGTACACGGTACATAATTAACAAACATTTGTTGCCTTAACTACGTCAAATATCGGTTGCCTCTTAGATTGGCATTCCACACATACCACATGTGCTGGCCCTGAGATGCTTTTGAAGATAGATCTCAGAGCACAGCATAAATTCATTGTGTATACAGTGGTGGTGCCATGTCATCTTCAACTAACTGCCTCACTTTTAAACCAAAGAAGTCACAAGCATTCTCTTATGATAGAGCTTAGGAGCTCCAAACAGTTGTTGTGTTTCAAAAGCTGTGATTTTCAAGAATTCAGTGTGTTTCTTCTCTTGCACTACTTACTCTGATACTAGCTTTGTGACTTAATTAATTACGCTATAGCAGCGGCCCCCAAACTTTTTGGCACCAGGGACCAGTGTTCCTATGAAATCTAATGCCTGAGGATCTGAGGTGGAGCTGAGGCGGTGATGCTAGTCCGGTGTTGTGTTTCAAAAGCTGTGATTTTCAAGAATTCAGTGTGTTTCTTCTCTTGCACTACTTACTCTGATACTAGCTTTGTGACTTAATTAATTACGCTATAGCAGCGGCCCCCAAACTTTTTGGCACCAGGGACGAGTGTTCCTATGAAATCTAATGCCTGAGGATCTGAGGTGGAGCTGAGGTGGTGATGCTAGTCTGGGGAATGGCTGCAAATACAGATGAAGCTTCTCGCTTGCTCGCTTGCTGCTCAACTCCTGTTGTGCAGCCCAGTTCCTAAAAGGTCATGGACTGGTACAAGTCCACGGCCTGGGCTAGGGGGTGGGGTGGTGGCGGCGGGGGGGACCCCTGCTCTATAGGAATGAGTCATGAGAAAAGATACCAATGTATACAGATAATAGCCTAATATATCATCATTCTTTTATAAAAGAAGCCAAGATAGGTCTGAATATAATAAACCATTTGAAACTCTTAGTAAGCAAATTTCCTATGCTATCTTCAAAATATTTCTTCACCACGGATACCTTTATTTGAGTCTCTGACAATGTACATTGGGTTTGTACTATTTGATGCTAGGGTGTACTCAGGCAAATTCGAGAAAAAAATAACTAAGCAAGCACTAGATATCATTTGAAATCACTTTCAAAATTTGAGGAACCAGTCATAAACTTGAATGGTATTTTCAAAGTTATTGAAACAAACATTGTTAGGCAGTTCCAATCAACTGAAAGACAGAGATAACTTTTTTTCCAAGTTTAAGGAAAATGGATTGCAAGAGGAGTAATCATTAAAATGAACTATGTCAAACCAAGGAGCTTTAAGTAAACATAAGTTTAATATTCCTAGTTTTACCAAATACTTCAAACTTATACGAATTTCTCTCTGAGAGAAACACACTTTGGCCAAAGTTCTAAAGGTTACTGTGCAAACAAGCAATGAGACTCACAAGAAATTAACATTTTTTTGATAAAGTTTTTACTCCAGCAATTAAAATACCATAAATTGAGTACCAAATGCAGAATGTGAGGCAGTTTTTCTTTTCACATGAAACTGAAAACTGAGTCCAATGCTAACATTCCCCACATAAATTTTACACATACCAAACTTTAAATTCAGGATTAGTTGAGGTGAAGCTATCTCTCAAACCACAATGATTCTATTCGCCCATGAGTCTTGATAACTCTAAACATAGCCATAAAAAAGCTAACCTATGTTACTTTAAGAGCTATACTGTTTTTTAAGAGGAGAATCTATTTTTCCACATCTTTAACTTAATCTCTGATTAGAAACATTAAAAGATAAAAATAAAACATTTAAAATCAAGGGCCCATTATTTTCACTTAAATCACCTAGACTACATATTACACTCTCTATTTTTATGTTGAATATTAGTATTGTTCCTCAGCTAAATATTAACATTTGCCTTATATCAATTAATATTTATCTGTCAATCAATAAATCTTAAAATTCACTTAAACTTGCTCACTATGTGCAAAAATGCAGATTTCCAAACCCATTAATAACTTGTGTGTCCCCTTTTTAACTTTTTTTGCTCTTTACTGATACAATTAAGCATGCTTAGGAAACAGTTTATCCCAAATGCCAATTTCACTTACATTATCATGTTTAAAGAAACACAACATCTTCAATTCCCGGAAGACCCTTTTGCAAGAGACCAGATTCTGGAAGACGTTGGGCATCTTTTTGAGTGCTACTCTCTTTCCATCTCTTGGATCTGTTACTGACCTAAAGAAGCAATATTTAGGGGGAGAGAAAAAAACAAACAGAGAAATCAATTCCAAAACTTGTTCTTTAATGTTTCAGAGCATAACAAAACTTTATCTTAAAAACTCAGTAATAAATCCACTTAATAATGAATGCTTAAGGCGTCAGTGAGAAAGATTTAAAAAGTACACACCTATAGTCAAAAGGAATGTTTAGCCCACATATTTGCCATGCTTTTTTTTTTTTTTTAAATCTCTATTTTTCTATGAAAACTACTCTTTCTGAGAAGTTACTCAGCAATACATCTGAGGTAGGAGGACTATTAATGGCAAAGTCATTTTAAAAATGGCGCATGTAGGAGTGGGGAGTATAGAACTTTAAGATGATTGAGGTCAAATTAGTTTTATGCTTTATTTTCAGAACCATATTCAAGATAGTAGAGATATCCACTCAGATGTTATCACATTTAGTTCAACATAGAGAACACAAATTAAATATATTAGTTTCTTATACAAATCAATAGCTTTTAGTAATAAAGATTTCAGTCTATCAGTAGTTGAACAGTGTCTCCTCCTCAGAAGACTGCGTGTCAGCTTATAGGTATAACTTCTAGGTTATAATTTCGTCCCTTCTGTTTCTCAGCTCTTGGTGTGACAGCTGTCTCTTGTAATTAACTATCTCTTTAATAGTTCAGTGTCTCCCTTTTAAAAACTCTTTTGGCCTTCTAACCTGTATAATCAATTCCTTGTGCTTCTCCTATGTTTGAAATATTAGTGTGGTTTCCATTTTTATGACTGGACCAAATTGATACATATTAAATCAAACAGTTAGAAAAAAACAAAATAGATAAATCTGGTAAATATGGCCAATTGGCCATTTGACAAACTCATTTTCCATAAATTAACATAAAGTTTTCTTTCCTTCCACACATCATCTATGAATGGTTGTCTCTGTATAATTTATTCCTGTCAGATTTATTTTGCTAGATTCCCACCTATCTTTCCCAGTTACCATGATCTTTCAGTTCTTGTTTCAGTCATCCAATGTTTTGGCTATCTCTTTCAGATTTGTGTCATTTAAAAAATCTGTTAGGTATGTCATAAATGCCTTTATCCAAGTTACTAAAGTTTAGAACAGAATCAAGAATAGATCTCTGCAACAGATAACAACACTAGAAACCATCGACGACTGGCATCCAATCATTAATCTTTGGTATGGTTATTGAATTAGTTACTTATTTAATTAACTACAATTACTCAATTTCTCCATCTTGTGCTCGAGGATATAAGACATTCATCAATTTGCCTTCCTAAAAGTAAAGCATTTGTTACCTACAGGTCTAAAAACCATATCAAGTTTCTTTATGAATACCATGACTTCTTTATAAATTCATCTTAATGATCACTATTTCCTTCCCTAAATACTTGTGAAACTTTTAAATGATGCATTCTAGTACTTTTAAACAGCATGAGAACTCTTCTTTCTTCCACTGATTGAATATTTGGTAAAACAATTAAGTATTATTTTTAACTCTTCAATAGCTTGAAATGTAATTCGACTAGGCCAAAAGACCTAATATTCTTAACTGTTGTTTAAAAAATACCAACCAAAATCCACACCACTGTTTAAAATCCATATAAACTAGAAAAATAAAATAGGAAGGAAACCGAATTATAATATTTAATTCAGAAGATATATATGTTTTTGTTGTTTCAATACACGACTTCTGTACTGGAAACTGTAAGAGAGAAATGTCAATGAAATAGCAAAGAAGGAAAATTTCGGATCACATGTTGCATTTAGATGTCAATGTTTCATGAGTCTTCTTTAATCTATGACAGTTACTTGGCATTTCTTTGTCTTTCACGACAGTGGTATTTTTGATGAGTATGGGCCAGTTATTTTGTAGACTATTCCTTAATTTAGGGTTCTCTGGTGTTTTCTCATGATTAGATTAGGTTGTGCATTTTTAACAAAAATAACACAGAAGTGATATCTTCTCAGTGCATCAGTTTAGGAGGCACATTATGTCAATTTTCCTCATTACCGGTGCTCACTTTGATCAATTGGATGAGGTTTGTCATTTTTTTTTTTCCCCTGCAAAGTTTCTATTTTATCCCTTTGCAACTACGTGAATATTCTTTTCCTCATCAAACTTTGACCCACTATCTTTGGCATCCATTTATGATTTTTTGCCTAAATCAACTATTAGTATGATGACTACCAAATGGTACTTTAATAATTTTAATACCTGCACAATAAATATTAGTTTTAAAAATGAGTAAATTGATTTACCACAATGCCCTTTCCAAAGGCCTCATACAGCAATATTCCTTCCTAACTTAACAGTCATTACTCTACTGTGGTGAGGAAAGCTGCTCTAAGATAAACCTACTTTGGCTCGAGGTTAGTACTGTGCCCTGTAATATTTTAAGGTAAAAATTCACAAAGCAGCATTTTATTTTATTATTTGTGCAAAAGTCAGTCATGCCTATGGCTGGTAACAATATAACTCTAATGAATGTGAATGGCTGTGCAGTAATTTCACGCCATGTTGAGTTTGTTCTCTCTTAACTTGAGGTAACAGATGCTTTAGTTCAGCACAAACAGTACCACAGAACACAGATAAGAGTGGAAGCCTGTTACACAGGAATTCTTTTATTTTCTTTGTTACCGAAAGGCTTGCTGTGCTTAGTTTCTCTGCTGCTGCAATACCCTGTTTATTCCAATACACTTGCTAATGAAGCTCCAGCTGTAGAGATAATGAAATAACATTTAGGGCAACATTCCTCATTTCAGAAAAAAGGAGCCATCTTTCCACCTATAATTCCCTTACTGGTCAGTTACCTTCTCTACTAAATATTGGATGCCCTAAATAAAACAGTATATCTGTCATTTTATCTGATTATCTTCATGAGCGTTCAAGTTATACTAACATAACTTACTTTCTAAGTATTAAATTAACATTTGATTCTGCAAACGCTATATTAAAAATAAAGTTTTAAGGGTTGTTAAGAAAGAATTCTTTCTTACATCTGTCCAGAGTGCATCAATTCTTCTCTGCACTTAGAATACAAGTTCAACTCTTTGCCAGAAGAATCCAAAAGCCATTTTTCGGAAAGAAACAGAGTCAGTCAACAGCGTACAATACCAAAACAGGAAGCTTTTTGGAGCTGGTATGGCTGTTTTGTTGTAGAGTTTTCTTAATCTCAGGAAACTGTGACCATTGCCACGAATTTGCTTAAATCACTGATAAGCAGAAGAGTTGGAATGAAACAAGGGTAAAATTTATAGGGACACTTTCCCAGGCACTAGAATGTTACAACATCTTTAAATTAGTATTAGCAAGAATCTCCAAGAAATTATATGCTCCTTCATTTTATATGAAGAATCTTTTCTCCATGCTTTAGCAGTTTTAAAGTTTATGTCTCTGATCAAAGGAAATAAGTAACTTAAAATGCTTCAACTTGGATTAAGAAATCAGGTTCTTCTAATTCTATTCACATAAACTTATAATCAGCAATCTTTTATATTTTTGCTATATAATTACTATGTCAACTGTACCAATACAGTACACATCTCAATAACAGAACCTCCTAGACTCTAAATATTTAGATTATTGCTTTCACATTCCTTTAGAAATTCATTTCCTTAAAAGTTATTTTTACTTGTATTTATATTAAATCTGCTTAAGAAAACAATAGCCAACTATGAGGCAAAATTCTTGACAACAAATAAGTCTAGAAAATGTACCTTATTTGTACCTTAGTCCTTAGTCCTTGTTATATGTTCAAGGACACTATACGTTAGAAAATGAATTTATTTTTATGTCTCTCTGGTCTAAAAGAATTTTAACGGCCTATAGTTTGTGTGCACTATGACATAATTTAGAGAGCTGCATACTATTTGGGAGAAAAAACCTTGTAGGCTTCCCTGCTTCCACCTAAAAACACATAAAAAAAAATTATTTTATATATATGTGGAGGGTGGTGTGGTGTGTGTGTGTATTTAATTTGTTCTATCAGTTGGGGTTTTCTGATTTTTTTAATGTTTATCCAAATTTGGTATTTGCTGAGTTAGCTCTATATATATGAAAAAGATTCTTTTCCTTTTTAAAAAGATACTTATAAAATGATCCCCAAATTTGTTAATTAGATATTACAAAGAAAAAAGGCCTTATACAATAGCTAAACCAAAGCAGTAAAATAGTTCATTCTTTTTCTCATATCCTAACACCACTGCTAAAAAGAAGAAAACATCTACATTCTACTGAAAGAGTTAAATATGAACTTAAGGATCCTTTAACTCTGTGATTAAATAAATATAAATAGCAATGATCCCAGCAGGTGAGGTACTACCAGATATTCTGGTCTGTGGTGAGACATCTGGGGTGCTGATAACAGAGGAGGAATAAGGAACTGGTAAGCCATAAGTATCAGGCTGCCATATTTATTTTCAAACACTTACTATAAGAGAATAAGATCTAACTTTTAAGACCTCCACAATTCCTCAACCAATAATCGCCGGTTAAATTAAAATATAGGTGAAAATAATTTTATGCTAATTGTTGTCTTGGAAATATTTTTTGTTCTTTAGACCACAAATTAATTAGTTCCGTTCTTACTGCAGATGCTGGGAGGATATAGAGACTCTTTTTCTTTAGTCACTGTCAAATATCTCTGTGAAGAGTCTGACCTGCATGCAGGAAAACTGCCACACTATCTTTTCAATGGGGATTTTTCTCAGGTTAGAGGGTGAACATGACACAGCCTAGTCTGCCAAATCTAGGAAGTTTTCATGGCCCCACTAGCCACAGCCCTCTCCTAGAAACAGACCTATGAATATTGTATGGGTAGGAAAACCAGATGCAATGAAGGAAAGGTTTCTTTAAAAGCCCACAAAAGAAAATAATTCACAACTGCATTTCCTTCTTGCATTTTAACACTGGGCAAGAAGGGGTTACAAGGGGTAACCAAAACTAAAACAATGTCACCCAAAAATGTGCTTGCTTTTAATTGCACTGGTGTTTTTCTGAAAGATATATGTTCAGAAAGAGGAACATTAAGGAATATGAACTTTTTTAAAAATTAAAGAATGGCAATTTTTGCTGTACATTATGTTTATAAATATAGAAACACCAAATGAAAGCAAAAAAGTTTTATTTGCATGTTAGGTTTATAACACTATGGCTTTGCCAATGTCAAAAATTGTAATGAATTTAAAAACAAAGTTCGCATTATGAGAAAAAAAATTGTTTTTAATTGTCACAGAGAATGTTTTATCATTTAGTATTTTAGTAGTTAAGCCAATATTTATTAAAATATTTATAAAGTAAATATTGACTTAGGAAGTAAATACTATTAGTATAACTGAATGCTCATGAAGGTAATCAGATGAAATTATTAAATTACTTAGCATAAAATTTAAGTCCTAATACGCTGCTAGTTAAAATCAAACTGTCCCAACATACCAATAAAAGTCATTTTTGAAATAAAAGGTGAAATTTCAATATGGCTTAGAATTATGGTTATAAATAAAATGTTCATATTTTCTTGAAATGCATACTTAAGTATATATAGGTGAAATGACAGGAGATCTAAGATTTGTTTTAAAACATTTCAATAGTATTAGTGAAATCAAATGAAGTAAATCTTGATAATTATTGAATCTGGTTGGGGTTTAACTATTCAAAAGTAAAAGAAAATGTAGGTTTGAAAATTTTCAAAATGAAAAAAAATTTCAATACTATTTATAATACCAAAAATACTCAGTATGAGATTAAAACTAACAAAAGCTATGCAAGACTTCTACACAAAGACTAAAAAATATTACTGAGAAAAATTAAAGACAAATAAATGGAGCAACATACCATATTCATGGATTAGAAAACTCAATTCAATTCTCCCCAAACTAATTTATAGGTTCAGTGAAATTCCAAGCAAAACTCTAACAGGTCTTTTTGTAGACAAATTAGCTTAAGTTTTTATGGAAATGCAAATAAACCAAGGACAGCTAAGACACTCTTGAGGAAGAATAAGGTGAGAAAAATTGCTCTACCAGATATGAAAACTTATTATAAAGTTACAGTAATTTAAATAACTTTGGTATAACAGACCAATGAAAGAGAAATATGACCCAGAAATAGATTTTTCACATATATAGGCACTTGGTTTATCATAAAGGTGTCTCTACAGTTGGGAACGTTGTGCATTAAGCTTCTGTTTCTCAGCTCCAAACCCATCTGTCTAAATACTGCTCTATGAAACTGAGGCTAACACTCTGCAAACCACTTTGGTTTTGCCAACTAGCTCCATGTTAGGCTCTGCCTACAGGGGGCTTCAGGGTAGACTGCAAGACTAGAGGAAGAAAAAGAGACTTACTCCTTCCTGCAGGCTTCCTATCTGTCTCTTGTTTCTATGTCATCCTAGCAATACTTCTTTACTCTAAGCAGTGGTAGTGCCTGTAATAGCAGCTGAACCATGTTATAGTTTTCCCAACACTTATAAAACCACTCTCACTGCATCCTCCTCCCCAAGATACCAGTAGTAGGGAGCTAGTATCTTTTCCTTAGATGTCTGAACTTCTGCTGCGCGGAGTTCTAAGTCTTAATAATTCCAACCTCTTCCCTTTATTTCTCCAGCTGTAGAGGGGTGGTAGTTACTTACTTTCATGATACCTTAGTGTTGTTCTCTTCTTGGTTTTTTTAATTACCTACAACTTTACTTTAAGCTTTAGTTACAACTTTACAACTAATTAGCAAATTCCTCCTCATGTTAAACTGTTTAAATAACTTGTATAATTTCTTTCTCCTGATTGGACCCTGACAATGACAACATTCTTTTCAATGTATGGTACTGGAACAACTAGATATCCATATGGAAAAACAGAATGAACCTTCACCCCTATTTCAGTCTATACACAAAAATAAATTCCAGGTAGACTGTACATATAAATGTGAAAATCAAAACCAGTTTTTAGAAGGTAACATAGAAAATAACTTCATGATATTGGGGAAGGAGATGAAGGGTTAAAGAAGTACAAATTAGTAGTTGATAGATGGTCACGAGGATGGGGAGCATGGCATAAAGAATGCAGTTAGCATTAATATGTTGGCTAGGTGGAGGGCCAGGGGAGGAAGGGAGTAATTGGGGGGATTGTTTTATGAACTATATAGATGTCTAACCAATGTACTGTATACTTGAAACTAATTTAAATAAATAAATTTTAAAAAGGGATACAAATAGTATTAATCACAACAAAAAAATTGATATATTTGACTACTTTAAAAATCAAGAACTTTTCAAATCTGTACATTGTTAGGAGTAAAAATGCAAGTCACAAAGTAGAACATACTTGCAACATTCATATAAAGAACAAAGGGCTTTCATCCAGATATATACAGAACTCCTACAAATCAATTTTTAAAAAGGGTTTGAATAGACATTTTACAAAAAAGGATAATCCAAATGGCCAACAAACATGAAAAGAAGCTTAACCTCATTAGTCATTTGGGAAATAAAAATTAAAACCACAATAAGAGCGTATTTATAACCACCAGAATGGCTAATATTAAAAGTCTGACTATATCAAATGTTTGCTGAAACTATGATGCAATGGGAATTCTTATAGACTGCTAGTAGGAATGTAAATTGGTATAACCATTTTGGGAAAAAGTTGGTTTTATATACTCAAATGAAGATATGTATACACTATGAGCTAGCAATCAGATTCCTAGGTATATACTCAAAAGAATGTGCACACCTACACACTAACACACACATAGGTATGTTTTTGGTAGCATATCTGTAATACCTATAAAACTGGAAACGACCCAAATAACCATTAACAGTAGAATGGATGAACAAGTTGTCACATATTCATACAACAGAATACTCAACAGCAATTAAAATGAACTGTTGCTGCACAAAACAACGAATGAATTTCACATAGTTTTGAACAAAAGAAACCAGCTGCAGATGAACAGATACTGTAAGATTTCATTTCTACAATATTAAAAATATAAGCAAAGTTAAATAAACTCTGATGTTTAGGGATGCATATTTAGGATACAGAAATTATTAAAGGAAGTAGTTACCATAAATGTTAAGATAGTCGTTATCTTGGGGGAAGAGGGAAAATAATGAAGGGAAGCAGAGGGGACTTTTGGGTGTTGGGGATGCCCTATTTTTCACATAGATGGTGGCTACAGAAGTGTGTATTTTGTGATAAATCACTGAACTGTGTATCTTAATTTGTGTGCATTTCTGCATGTGTTGTTACCTAACTAAAAAGGTGAAGACAAACTTCCCAGTCAAATTTTCAAGCATAAAAAAGCATTTTAGATTGAAATCTGTATGAGTCATTTTTAAAGAGAAAGATTCTTTCATTTTTCATAAAGATATACATCTATATCATCCAATGGATTTTGTCCTATTGTTCCTTGTGCCACTGGTTTATTCTGTATACATATCTTTCTTATGTTTTGGTAAAATTCCAAAGGAATTTGCTTGCCTAAAAAAATAAATGTTTTCTTCATCATTACACAAGAATATGCTATTAAGAAGCATTCCACAAGAGAGTGCTGTCAGCAGAATTATAGTCCCACCCCTAATCTAATCACAATCTCATAACTTCTTCCATTGTGAATCAAAATGCTGAAGCAGCTGCAATATATATGTGTGCTTCAGGTTTTTAATTAGTTAGCCTTTTAAAAAAAATAACCCAAACCAGAAATATTGCAAATACAAAACAGGAGGCAGGACTTCCAGCTGTGCCAAACTGAAGAGGTCAGCAAATCTCCCCCCTAAAACAACAATAAAACTGAAAGAAAGTGTCAAAAACAACCGTTTCAGGATTCCAGAAAAACAATCAGAATCAAACGATAAATTTAAAAGTGTTTAAGTGTTTATTTATGAAAAATTGTGGAACTTTGGGTAAGAACAGTGAAAGTCAGTGGCATTACTGCTAGGGGCTGTGCTCTTTACCCATTCTCCAACTCCCATCCAAGTGCAGCCCATGCCTTAGTTGTACCTGGGTAGGGCTGGCCATGAAAACCAGAAGCTTCACTGTCAGAGGTTGCTGATGTGATCTGAAGTGAAGGGCGAAAACTACACACCCAATGGCATTGAGAATAAAAGTATTAAACTTGACTGGGAAAGAACAAAGAAAGCCTAAAGTTCTGCTAGCCTGAGGCTGCTGTCCCAGCTGGGAAGAGCAATAGACTAACAAATCCAGAAATTTAACAAGGAGATTCTGGAAATGAGCGCCAGGGGTACTAGGTAAAGTCTCCATACATCCCTGGCTAACTGGAGGCTGCATACATGCTCAGAGGTGACTGGAGAGGGTCTAAGCTTTCCACAAATGGGAGGCCTCCATTGTATGAGGGAAAACTGAAAGGCTCAGAAGAAAAAAAAGCTGGAACAAACTGGAAAACTACATGAGCTCCCTAACATACTCACAGATAGATCAGCAAAGGGTAGAAGTTTTATTGGTTCAAGATGTTTGAACACAATCTTTAACCAGTCACTGGCTGACCATTAAGCTATGTAGACACAAGGGGGACCCCAAGAAGGTCAAGCTAAAAATTAAAAAATAACAATTAAAAAAGAAAACAACTGAGTAGAAACTTTAGTGGCTGCACCCCACAGGAGAGAAAGAATTTGCATATAAAGTCCAGTCGAGTTAACTTAAATACAATCAAACGTACATAATAACAGTAATAATGACAACTGTCAGAGGTGGGAAGGGGTTGAGGAGGAATCAGATCCAGAGTTGTTACAATATATTATCAAAAATGTCCAGTTTTTAACAAAAAAATTACAAGACATGTAAAGAAATGGGAAAATGTGATCCATACTCAGAGGAAAAAAAGCAGTCAATAGAAATTGATTCTGAGTGGGCTCAGCTGTTGTATTTGCAAAGACTTCAAAAGCAGCCATTACAAATATGTTCAAAGAATTTAAGGAAACCATGTTTAAAGAACTAAAGGAAAATATGGTGACAATGACTCAACAAACAGGGGCTCTCTGCACAAATAGAAACCACCAAAAAAGAACCAAATCAAATTCTAGAGTTGAAAATACAATATTATATGAAAAAATCCACTAGAATAATCCCATAACAGATTTCAAACAGCAGAAGAAAGAATCAGTGAAACCAGAAATTATACAGTCTCAAGAACATAGAGGAAAAGGTTTGAAGAAAAAGGAACAGCCCCAGAGACCTATGCAATAACACTGAGTGTACTAATATACATCTAATGGAGTGCCAGGAGAAAGTAGAGAAAGGGGGAAAAAATATTTGAAAAAATAATGGTTAAAAACTTCCCAAATCTGATAAAAAACAATCTACAAATCCAAAAAGCTCAAATATTCTCACATAGAATAGACACAAGAGTTCTCTGCACCTAGACACTTCATAGTCAAACACAGATCAAATCAAATACAAACTCTTGAAAATAATAAGAAAAACAATACAATTAATAACTGACTTCTCATCCAATATAATGAAGGCAGAAGGCAGTTGGAATGCCATATTTGCAGTGGTGGGGAAGGGGAGGACAAAAATTCTGTATCCAGTTAAAAAAGGTCATATCCCTCAAAATTAAAAGCAAAGTGAAAACATTCCAAGAAAAATAATGACCGAGAATTTGTTACCATCAGACTCGCCATAAAAGAATATATAATAAAAGAATTCCTTTATTCTGAAAGGAATTAAGTCCAGAAGGTAACTCAAATCCACAAGAAGAAATGAAAAACTAGAAATGGCAGATATGTGGATTAAAAGAACATATTGTTGGGCTTATATACAGATGCAATATATATGACAATAATAGCACAAAAGGGAGAGGGAACTGAACTATACTGGAGCGAAGTTGCTGAATTTTAACAGAATTAAGATAGTATTAACCTAAAATAAATTGTCCAGAAGTTAAGATTCATACTGCATTCCCTAAATCAATAAGAAAATAACTAAAAAGGCATAAAAAGATTTAAAAAATAAACAGATGAGTTAAAATGGTCAACTAAAAAATAGTTGTTTAACACAAAGAAATACAATTTTGAAATACAAATTTGTTTAAAATAATTAAAGGAAGAATGTTGGAACAAAATAACTCTTGAGATATTTAGAAAACAAATAGCAAAATGCCAAAAGTAAATTTAATCGTATCAATAATACTAAATGTGAATGGACTAAACGCTTCAAAAAATGCAGAGAATGTCTGGTTTAATTTTTAAAAAACAAGATTCAACTATGTACTATCTATAAAAGATAACATTTTAAATTCGAAAATAAAAATTCGTTGGAAGTTAAAGGATGAAGAAGATACAGAATACAAACAGTGACCAGAAGACAGCTGGAAAATAATAAATTATGGAAATCCCAAAATATTAGGACATTAGATATTTCTAAACAATCCATGGTTCAAAGAAAAAAAAATCACGAGAAAATTAGAAAATATTTTTAATTGAATATAAATTAAAATGCAGTATATCAGAATTTATTGAATGCAGTTAAAGCAGTGCTTAGAGAGAAAATTTGTACCTTTAAGTAGCTATATAGGAAATAAAGGCCTCACATCAGTAATACATAATCTTCTACCTAAAGAAAACTAAAAAAGAGCAAATTAAACTCAAAGAAAGCAAAAGGAAACAGTAAAACCAAAATTAAAGCAAAAATAAACAGAAAAACAAATCAATACAACCAATGAAATATAAAGTTGGTTCTCTGAAAAGGTCAAACAAATTGATTAACCTTTAGCTGACTGACCAAGAAAAAACAGATAAAAATGGACAAAATCAGGAATGTAAAAAGGACATCACTATTGATCCTATACGAATTAAAAAGATTATAAGGGAATGTTAAGAACTTTGTGCCAACAAATCAGAACACTTTGATAAAATAGAAAAAGTCCAAGAGAGATAAAAATTACTGAAAATGTCCTAAGAAGAATAGGAAATCTTGAATAAACCTATAACAAGAAATTAAATCGATGATTCAAAATAGTCCCTCAATGAACAGTCCAGATCCAGATGGCATCATTAGTCAATTATATCAGACATTTAAAGAAGAAATAGTACCAGTCCTTCACAAATTCTTTCAGAACCTGAGAAGAAACCATTTCCCAACTCATTTTATATGGCCAAAGTCAGAAGAGATGAAAACTAAAGCTTAATATCCTTCATGAACATAGATTAAAACAACCATAACAAATGAGTAGGAAATCAAATCCAACAACAAAAATGATAAAAACATTTAAAAAACTAGAAATAGAAACTTCTCCAACCCGATAAAGGGCGTCATAAAAAACACAGAGCTAATCTTCACAATGAAAGGTGGAATACTTCCCTGCAAGATCAGAAACAAGGCAAAGATGTCTGATCCAGCTATGTCTATTCAAATTTTACTGGAAGTTCTCATCAGTAGAAAAAGGCCCCCATTCTGATTTTATGCTGTACAATTTCCTCCCTTGATATCTATATAGTTTTCCCATTTATCCAAATAGATCACATATTAATCACTTATTCAAAGACATACAGAAAAATAGTCATTTCTGTCTTATATTTTAATATTAGTGTTTTGTTTAATTCATTTGGAAATTCTTATGTTTGCAATGAGGTATTAGTTTATAACAATATAAACCATGAATTAATTTTTGGAACTACTACTTTGTTCTGTATTTTTCAACCAATATTATTTGATAATTATCACCTAATATGTCTTATAACTTTTTCACATATATATTTTATTGCCATTTTATCAAATTCTTTAAAGCAGCTACTATCAAATTTACTTTGTTATAATCAACTAGTGGGCTTTAGAAAAAACAAAATAACTCTATTTCATTAAGCTTATAGCAGGGCCTATGAATTTGTATTTTTAAAAGTTCCCAGATGACAATGACTTTTAGGCAGATTCAAGAACTATTATTTTAAACACAGTGCTTTTATAACTTTAAAGTCCATAGGGATCACGCAGAATTCTTAACATCTTAAAATGTAGATTGATTCACTATATCTGGGGTGTGGAATTGAGATTCTACATTTATAACAAGCTCCCAGGTGATGCTGACCTTGTAGTGCCAAAGCTTTAAGATATAATGGCATCTTACTTGATTAAATATTAAATATACTAATATAGTAAACAAGGGACTTTAATACATTTGTCCTTCCCATTAACCAGGGTACAACACCCTATTTATTCAAACTTCTTTTATGCTTGCCATTAAATTTTGCTGTTCACATAACAGACATTAAGCTAAAGTGTTTAACATGTACCACTGTAAAAAAATATATATTCATTGTTATGTAATCTATACAGATGCTTCTTGACCTATTGTGGGGTTATATCCTGATAAACACTATGGAGTATTGGTTCTTTACCTTTGTGATCTTTTGCCTGACTAGGAACTAGGGCTTACTACATATCCCTAGCACAGGAAAAGATCAAAATTCAAAATTCAAAGTATGGTTTCTGCTGAATGCATATCACTTTTTCACCATTGTAAAGTCAAACCATCATAAGTTGGACACTGTACTTACTTTTAATTTAAAATTTGCTATTTTCCTAAATTCAATTATTACACTGTTGAATTCTTAGATTTTCTAGGTATATAACTATCATTTACACTGTGACAATTTAATTTCATTCTTAGATATACCTGTACTTCATTTCATTGTTTAAAAAACATCTGTATGTTAGCTGACATTAGCATTGATTGATTAAAATGGAAGATGCCTCTACTTTTCCATTTTGGCTAATGCTGACTTTTAGTTACAAATATATAAGGAAAAGCTTTTTATATAGGGAAAATCTATTTCCTGTATACTTTTTAAAGCTTCAGAAATAGGTGTTGATTTTTATAAAATGTTTTTAGGATATTTAAAATATCAATCTTTGAGAGTAAGAACTCTATCAAATGTGCCTTCCCAAAGTCTAGAACAGTATCTTCCCAATCTTAGGTAAATGAACATTAGTTTAATTGATTTTACTACTTCTCCTAATAATGGAATGGATTACAGTAATAGTTTTCCTTATACTGAAGCAATCTTGAATTTCTATACTAAATTTCACTTGGTCATGGTGAATATATTTTTTTAAATGTTGAATACCTTTTAATATGTATTCTATTTACATTATTTTAATCTATAGCTTTTTTTAAATCTATATTTATCAACAAGATTAGCCTGCATTTTTATGTTCTGGCCTTATCAGGCACCGTTATGTCTGCTTCACAAAATAAACTGGTAGCCTTCAGTGTTTAGTAGTTATTTATATGATATAGGTATTACATGTTGAAAATATTCACCAGTGATTCCAGCAAATTTTCTTGTGTTTCCTACTAACTGACTTATTCAAAGTATCTAGTTGTGTAGTATTCTAAATTTTTATAGTCTAAATTCTAAATTTTTACAAAAAACTATCAATTTCAGGAGTTTTCAGCTTAATTTTGTCTACTTTATCTCTATTCTTTTCTTAGATCCTTTTGAGATTAACCAGTCCATTATACATAATTTTTTTTTCCTATGAGATAGGCATGCAGAGTTGAACAACTGTCAGTTTAGCCTTGCCAGACTTGTAAGCTAATAATCAGTGAATAGCTTTCTAGAATAGCTTTTTGTAGTATGTATTTCCCTTTTCTATCTGGTTGAAAATCTGCTATATTTTGCTACTCATATCTTTCTTATTGTACCATAAAATGAGGATGTTTTAAGTAAAATGTATGCTGAAAGTGTTTACTAAGAAAGAGTTAGGTTATTCAAATCTGTGCATTTAAAATAAATGTTATTTCCATGTCATTCTCTCAAAAATTTATTTTATTATATTACTGAGAGCAATAAATTTTTGGTTTATTCAAATTTAAATTCTGATAGTTACTGTCTCCTACTCAAGTGTTCTGATATATAACTTTTGTATTTATCAGTTTTTGTTTCCCATGGTTTCCTGTTATGTAATCTGGAATGCATCTGCTGGCAAAAGGAAGTTTTAGGATACTTTATGTATATTCATTATATATGAACTGAAATGATTTTAAAATAATAATGTATAGGAAAATGCTATTTTGTTAATATAAATAAAGCATACTGTATTACAGAATTTGGTTGAGGATAAGTTCTGAATATGCAAAAATATTCTAAAAACAAAAAAAATTAAGAAGTTGATCTTGTTTGAGGTATATTTTCAATAAAATAGGTATAGTGAGGTGCACAAATCATTATTCTATGTATTTCATGCTAGGTTCTCAAACCACAAATACACATGCTTTAAATGCAGGGTAAGTTTTGAAAAACATACATTTTGGAAAAAATGCAACAGCAAATATTATAATTTACCCCCGATTTTTAATTATGGTAAGTAGAACAATAAAGAAAATGAAATAAATCACCCACAACAGGAACATCAAACACTGCAAACAATTTTTTTCATATGCTGGTATTCTAGCATAGGGCTGCATACAGGCGTGGCTCTGGGCACTTAAGCCTGCTCTGGTATGATGCAAGATGCAATATAGCTCTAAATGAGCAGGGTGATCCTAAAAAGCTAACAATGTCTACCCCAGATCAACTTGGGGAAATGGGAATGGACTCAAACGTTGCTAGCAAGAGATAACAAGGGTTTTCTTTTATAGCTGATTTATGGGTATTATCATAAGGTCTTCAGGGCTCACTTAACAAGAGGTAAGGGGAGGATTTGGCTGCCCAAACAAATACCTGGTAGGGCTGTATCTGTTGACTGAGACCTTATTTTTCCCCCAATCCATTTTTCACCAGCAAATGACACTCGCAACCCTTTGAAGAGTAATTCTTATTTTCTCTCACTTGAAAAACTTAGTTAGCTGGAGAAAAGGAGAGGAAAACACCATCCTAGGTTTAGATCTGAAGCATACCAACCTCTAAAAATTTTTATATTACCAGTTTAAAAATATATAGAGATTAATATAACATATAGATTATATCATTATAAACTCTATAAACTCTCAAGTAAAGAGGGACGCATTTGCTTCAGCCACAGCTTATTAGCCATGTTAGAGAAGCCACCTGTTACACCACAGCTAGAATTTCACATGTGTATTATATGGTAGGAGGATTTTCAATTCTCCTTTGGGCTATAAATTTGAAAGACAGTGTTGGTTGAAAGGAGGTGCCTGTTTCCTTTCCTTTCAGCTAAGACTGAAAACTTTGAAACCAAGGTAAAGATTTAAGGTAGCAATCAATAAAAAAAGTCTATCTGAAAACTACTTACGACATCTAATAAATATAATTAAAACCTAACCCCTGTCTTCCATCGACTGACCCCTCACTTAAATAAAGTAAAACTGATTGTTTATGTATAGCAATTTGTTACTGGGTCATACAAATCCCCAGGAGAAACAAGCCAGAGAAATAAGAAACTGCCAAGGTCTGAGTCGAGGCTAGAAAAAGTAGCTTTACATACTTTTATTCCAAGACCATATCTCAAAATCACTGCCTGCTCTTAGAGAATATAGTAGTTTCAGTGAACAATGTAATAAAGTGAACATCAGGCAGGAAACATATTCATCATTAGACAAATAAAGGGTCAATGGGAACTCTCAAGTTGAAAAGAAATTCTGAAGTGTTTCACTAATGAAGTAGCAACCACAACCAACAATAGAAATAGAATGTGAGTATACAAAATAAATGTATGAGTCAAAAAGCTGGCAGGTAAAGTGGTCAGAATAAATTCTTCAAAGAGCTTATCAATCTTGAAACTATTTCCCTTGGAAATAATATTCTAAGATTAAGAAGATATTAGATTTCTGCCTGTTTTCAAAAGTATTTATTCAGAACTTGGTTTCAAAAGTTTGTCACTGACATTAACTTGCCACCACTGCAATAACAGATAAAATGTAAAAATCTAAGCATACTTCCAAATCCATTATTGTCTCACTGTAAATACACATTTAAAAATTCTCTTAATTAAATCTGCAGGACTTTAAATACATAGTGACTATCTGAAGCACTCTTCTTGTACTGTTTTTAATATATGGCTCAAAACAAACAACTTTGAAACAAAAATTTTCACATTACAAAAGTTCTAAAGTTCAGAAAAAAGCAGTAAAGCATAATCTTAGGAAGTGAATGCCAAGATTTTTAACTCATAATGAAAAGGCATGCGATGCATAATCTCAATGGTGGCTGGCTTACTAAACCTCTAAACTTCCAACGAGTGACCTACAGGACTCACCATGTCACTCTCATACAACATTTAAACACCACATATATATATATGCAAGAAACAGGGTAAGAAAAACATGTTAAAAAATAAAACTTCCCTCCACTTCACCATTGTTGTTTACGATGGAATGGCGACTTCTACGTTCCCTAAGTTGGACCAGAAACCAGAAGTGCTATTTCCTTTTCAAATAGCTATTCTTAAGCATGTAGCTTAAAAGTCCTCTAAAGAGTTAGCACAGCATATAATAAAGGTAGGATAAACTTACATAACATTAGAAACACTCTAATACTCTGTAAAAACAAAGACTTTTTCAATGTCAAAATCATACCAAAGATATAAAAAAGTATTCATGGAAAAAAGAACTTCAATGATCTAAGGTACACAAAAATAAATCTAATAAAGGATGAAGATAGATAGGTAATAGATGGCTAGATATATAAAAATGTAAAAATTTACTGCAAAATACAAAAATAACTTGAATAAACAAACTTAGGCTAAACCATATTCCAGAAAGAGAAGAGTATGGCAGACTGTATTTTCCAAAAACGGCCACAATATTACCAGTCCCAAATGTTTTTTAAGACTTCACCATTCCTCTCATGGAAAGATGGGCCCTAGCTTCTTCCCTCTCCTTGAATCTGGGGGATGGCATTGACTAACAGTTATTCAAATGCTGAAATTCTCCCAAACGTAGACCAATCGAACAAAATCTCTCTCGACCTTTGGAACGGAGCTACCATGTAAGCAGTCAGGCTGTCCTGCAGCCATCATGCTGAAGTGACCATATAGTGATTGAGATTCCTGAGGCATCTCAGCTTTTTCTATCTTCCCATCTTAGGCACCATTTATGTAATGAAGCCTTCAGATTGATTCTAGCCTTTAGCCCTGGAGCTGTCCAGGATGACACCAAATGGAGCAGAAACTAGGTATCCCCACTGAGCCCTCACCAGACTGCAGATTCATAGGTATGTTGTTTTTAGCCTTAAGTTTTCAGGTGGGGTTACACAGCCAGAGTTAAGTGTGAAAATATTAGGATGTAAATTATTGATTGATTCATCTATAAATTTAACAAAATTACAATAATACTCCAGCAAGATTTTGGAGAAAATCTGATAAAATGATTCTGTAGTAGATAAAGACGGCCAAAAATTCTTGGGACACTAGCCCCTGCCCTCCCTGCTATTAAGAGTTGGGTCTATGTCCTCTTCACAAAACCTCCTCTGACCAACAGAATATGGCAAAAATGACACCACCAGTTTCCAGGCCCAGGTCTTCGGACACCAGCAGCTTCGACTTCTTGTCTGGAACGACGGCTTATGAAGACCGAAGTCACCATGGAAGAAGTCCAGCTAGACTATACAGACCACATGGAAAGGCCCTGAGACCATGTGGAGACGGATAAGCGCCCAGGTGATTCCAGCTTCCAAGTGATACCCTCTAAAGTTGCCTGACACATGAGTGAAGCTTTCCTGGACCCTTCAAAACAGACCAACTCACAGGTAGATACCACCAAATGAACTCAGTCAATATCATGAATCCTAGCCAACTGTGCTTGACTATTTGACTCACAGATTCTGAACAAATAAAATGACTGGGTTTTCAGCCACTAAGGTTGTTTGTTATGTAGCAATAGATAATTGAAACAGTTCTAAGATTTATCTGAAAAAATACATATTGATAGATAGAAAAGTGGTAAAATTAGAAGATACTTTGCTGGCCAGATAGCAAATGCAATAAGTTACAAGTTAATAAGCTACAAGTGATAATATTATTTATGGTATTAAAATAGACATACATATCAATTTTAAAAACTAGAAAATTTTGAAACAGACCCAATTAAAGATTTTAGAGAATGATAAATATATTCAAATAAAAAGGGAAAGTACACATTATGCAATAAATGGTGATGGGACAACTAACTAATTGCTTGGAAGGGGTTTATCTTTACCTTATATTTTATGCTAAAACAAACCAAATATACAAATAGACTGAATATTTGGAAGTACAAAATAAAGCCATAAAATCACTAGAGAAAATGAATACAATTACTAGAGGTGAACATTTACTCTTCAAACGAACAAGACCTTTCTAAACATGACACAAAGTAAAAGCCATAAAACAAAAAACTATAAAATTTGACTGTATAAGAATTATAAACACTATAAGAAAAAAAGAAATCCAGGAAAACATTTAAAAATATGATAAATAATACTTTATTTTTCATATATAAAGAAATTTACAAATTGATAAGAAAAACAGAAACAGCTCAATTTTAAAAATAGGCAAAGGGTATAACAGATACCTCACCGAAAAATATATACGGCCAATGATTAAAAGATTAGCTGCTTAAAAAGAAGGAAACAACACTGAATGGAGTCAAGTAACAGAATCTAGACTTTCTACAACACAGCATTCATAATGTCCAGGATATAATCCAAAATTACCTGATAAATGAAGAACTAAGATAATAGAACACATGTGCAAAGGAAAATAAAATTCATTAAGTTTGACTCTGAGATGCAAGAGATGTTTAAACAAAATGACAAGAATTTTTAAACAACTATTATGATCCTCAACAAACTAAATCAAAGCATGCTTTTAACAAATGAAAATTTCATCAAAAAATAAGAAATCTCAGTTGAAAAAACAAAACCAAACAAAAGACATAAGGAAATTCTAGAGCTAAAATATTCAGTTTCTGAAATAAAAAATTCACTGAATAAACTTAACAGCCTTTGGAAATGGCAAAGGAAAAAGTAAGTAAACATGAAGACAGGTCAACAGAAATTATCCAAGATGAAGAAAAGGAAAAAAATATTTTTTAATACAGGAACAGTTTCAGGAACCTATATGATTAGATCAATAAGTCCAACATATTTGTAATTGAAATGCTACACAGAGCAGAGAAATTAAATGGGACAAAAATATTTCAGAAATAATGGTTGCTATTTTTCCAAATTTAATGAAAGCAACATAGTCAAACCATTGACATTCAAACATTAAGTGCAGATATTGAAGGCAGCAAAAGAAAAACAACATATTACATACAGAGGAAAAATAAACTGATTCATAAGAAACTTCTTATTAGGAACCATGGAAAGCCAAAAGAGTGGAATAACATCTTTGAAGTGCCTTTGAAAGAAAAAAATGATAAATATCTGGTTAATGCAAATGCTTTTTTTTCTCATTGGTCTTTTCCTCTTAATTCTCTATAAGCCATAAAACAGTTCAAAGAAAAACTTACATCACTGTTTCCTGGGGTGCATAATGCACATATATAATAACTATACTATAAAGGATGAGATAGTTTGGGAATAATGTTGCAAGACTTAAATGTTTTATGATTAGTAGTGCATTATTAATTGTAAGTGAGCTGTGAAAAAAGTAGGGATGTATATTGCTATATCTAGGGCAACTACTAAAAACATAATTCAAAGAAGTATGGCCGAAAAGCCAAAAGAAAAACTGAAATCAAATTCTGAAAGTATAGTTCAAATAATCCAAAAGTGAGGGGAACAGGCAAAAAGAAACACGCAAACAAGAAATAGAAGATAGTAAACAAAATGGGAAACTCAAACCTGATTATGTCACTAATTATGTTAAACATTTATGAACTAAAAATTCCAGTTAAAAGGCAGGGACTGTCAGAATGGATAATAAAACAACACCAAACTATATGCCGTCTATAAAAGACACAGCTTAACCATGAAGATAGACTGAAAGTAAATGAATGGAATAGGACAGACTATGTAAACGGTAAGCATAAGAAGTCAGGAATGGTTATATTAACATTAGATAAAATAGATTTCAAGACAAAATTTATAGATGATAAAAAGAAACATTTTCTACGCATTAAAGGACAATTTATCAGGGAGACAAAGCAATTACAAGTGTGCATGTGCCCAATAACAGCTTCAAAATAAATGAAGCTAAAATGTACAGAATTAAAGAGAGAAGCAGACAACTCCGTATAGTTGTGATTTTAACAGCTCTCCAAGTAATTGGCAGTACAATTAGACAAAACATCAGAAAAGACATAGCTGACCTTTCCTTATTGGTATTTATAGAACATCACACCCAATAACAGCAGAATGGATATTCTTTTCAAGAGTATATGCTATGTTCACTCAGGACAGACCATATCCTGAGCTGTAAAAAAGTTTTAATAAATTCAAAAAGATTAAAATCATACAAAGAATGTTCTTTGGTCACAATGGAATTAAATTAGAAATCTATGACAATAAGATCAAGAAAAAAAGAAATATTTGGAAATTAAAAAACATATCTCTAAATAATCTCTAAATAGTCAAAGAAGAAATTACAAGAGTAATCTGAAAATATTTTGAACTGGAGGATAAAATACCACAGATCAAAATCTGAGATGCATTTAAAACGCTGTTTACAGAAAAATTAATAGCTCTGAATGACTGTATTAGAAAAAAAGATACAAACCAAATAGCCTAGATTTTTACCTTAAGAAGCTAGAAAAGGAATAGCAAATGAAATCTAAAACAAACAGGAAGAAAATAATAAAGAGCAGAAATCAATTAAAGACTGATAAAATTGCTAAGTCTCTAACAATAATGATCAGGGGGGAGGGGGAGAGTAAAGAAGGCCACGATTTATCAGTATCAGGAATGGATAAGGGCACATCACTATAGATCCTTGTAGCTATTAAAAGCATAATAAAGAAATATAAAAAATTTTTAATGCTAAAAGTAATGATCTAGATGAAATGAGCAAATTTCTTGAAAGACACAAATGACCAAAACTGACCCAAGAAGAAACAGATAACCTGAATAGTCATGTATCAATTAAAGAAATTACATTCATAATTTTAAAACGTCCCTTAAGGAAAATTCAAGACACAGATGGCTTCCCTGGTACATGCTATCAAATGTTTAAGTAAGAAACAAAACCAATTCAATGAAAACTCTTTCAGAAAATAAAAGAGGGAACAATACTCAATTCATTTTATAAGGGCAGTATTGTTCTACTATCAAAGGCAGAGATATCATAAGCAAAGAGAATTTCGGACTAATATCCCACAAGAACATGTTACAAAAAAAAAAAACTTTAACAAATTGTTAGTAAATTGAATCCAATAGTATATACAAAGAAAAACTCATCACAATCAAGTGGTGTTTAACCTGGGAATGCAAGGTTGATTTAACTTCTGAAAATCAATGCAATTCACCATATTAGAATAAAGGAGAAATGGTATGCGATCATTTGAATAAATGCAGAAGCACTTGAGAAAATTCGATATTCTTTCATAATTAAGCAGATGATCATTTCTTCAACCACATTAAAACTGGCAGCTTTTATAATATCATACTTGATGAAAGGCTCAATGTTCTCTAAGATCAGGAACAAGGCAAGGTTGTGCACTCTCACCATTTCTATTTAAGTGTACTTGAGTACTTAGCCAATGCACTAAGGGAGAAAATAAATAAATAAAAGGCATATGGGTGAGAATTTAAGAAGTAAAACTGTCCTCATTGACAGATGATATGATTATGCAAACTCTAAGGAACTCGCACTAAAGCTACTAGAATTATTAAATTAATGCATAAAGTCCCAGGATATGAGGTTAATATATAAAATTCAATTGTATCTCTATACACTAGCAATGAACAGTTAAAGAAAAAAGTTTTGAAAACAATCCCATTTACAATGAAATATAATGAAAAAAATCATGTACTTAAGAATAAATTTAATGAAAATGAGCAAGGTCTATACACTGAGAACTATAAAACATCATAAAGGGAAATTAGAGCCAACCTAGATAAAAAAATATACTATGTCTACTGGCTTCAAAGACCTAACATTATGCAAGTAACAAACATAACAAAATTGATCTTCAGATTCAATGCAATTCCAATCAAAATCCTGCAGGCTTTTCTGAAGAAATCAACAGCTGGTTTTAAAATTTATATGAAAAGACAAAGGACCTAGAATATGCAAAACATTTTGAAGAACAAAGTTGAAGCACTTACTACCTGATTTCAAGAATTACAAAGCTACAGAAATCAAGATGGTGTAGTAATGGCATAATGATAGACAGGCATAAAACAGAATAGAGTCCAAAAATAGACCCACACTTACATGTCAACTGATTTTCAACAAAGGAGCCAGAGAAATTTCAGTGGAGTAAGTGAAAGAGATTTTTCAACCAATGATGCTAGAACAATGGAATAATCATGAACCATGACCATTACCACACACTGCATATAATTAAATCAAAATTGATCACAGATCTAAACATAAAAGTTAAAACTATTAACTTTCAGGAAAAAAATATGAAAGAAGTTTTGTGACTTTGTGTTAGAGAAAGATTTCTTAGGACACAAGAGGCACGAGCTATAAAAGAAAAAAAATGAAACTGACTTCATCAAGATGAAAAACTTGCTTTTCCAAAGAAACTTAAGAAAATGAAAAGGCAAGCCACCAACTGGGAGAAAATATTTTGAAAAAGATATGACAAAAGGGTTGTATCCAGAACATATATCTCATATATTTCTTTCAACTCGACAGTAGAAAGACTAACAATACAATTAAAAATCAATAAAGATTTCCACACTTTATAAAACAGGATATGCAGATGAAGAATAAGCACCTGAAAAGATATTCAACATCATTACTCAAAGAAAGGCAAATTAAAATGACAGCGAGATTCCACTACACACCCACTGGAATGGCTAAAGTTTAACAAGACTGACATTTTTAGCACTAAATCACAGTGTACTATAATTACGGACACGTTTCTCTATTTCAATAAAATATAAGCTCACATAGAAGAAAAAGACTGACAATAATAAGTGGTCGAGAGGATTTGGAGCAACTTGAACTATTACACATTGCTGGTGGAAATGTAGTGTTCAGACACTTTGAAAAGCAGTATGATGGTATCTTATAAACTTAAGCATATACTTAACATGTGACCGAGCAATTACATTTCTAGGTATTTTACCCAAGAGCGGTGAAAATATATATCAACATAAAAACTTATAAAAGTTCACAGAAGCATGATTCATAATAGCCAAATATTCTGTGCAATCCAAATGCTCATCAAGTAATGAATGGATAAACAAATTTTAGTACACCCATATTATAGAATACGACTCAATATTACAAACGAAATACTACTAAATAAAACAATGAGGATGAATTTCAAAACACTGTGCTAAGTCAAAGAGGTCAAATCGTATATATTTGTTTGATTCCATTTGTTTGAAACTCTAGAAAAGACAAAATTACAGTGACAGAAAGTAGACTAATGGTTGCCTGGGGTTACAGGTGGGAGAGGGAACCAACTGCAGGGGAGTGAGAAGGAACTTTTTATGGTTAGAAACCCATTCTACGTCTTGATTGTGGTGGTGGCTGCACAATTGTATATAATTACCCAAATTCATCAAACTGTACAATTAAAACAAGTGAATTTTATTGTATATAAATAAAACTTTAATAGAAAACACAATCGGAAAACAAAAGGAATGGTGTTCCACTTCACTAATAAAAGAAATGATATTGAAATCATGAGCTATTGTTTTTTTCTTCAACAGACTTGGCAAAAATTACATTAGTGATAAAAGGTATTAATTAGTACATTTCTAGGGGCTAATTTGGCATTGTCTACCTAAACTCTTGAAAAATGTGTGAACTTTTAGACCCATTAATTCTACTTCTAGGAATTTTTACTACAGAAATAATTGGACAAATTAAATAAGACTGTATACAAGAATAGTATTAGAAAGCTTTACATAATGGTGAAAAATAAATGAAAAAGCCCTGTATATCCAACAATAGGTGAACAGTTAAATAATAAAAAATATCCATCCAATTAAAATGATGTAGCCAATAATATACATGTGTCCTTACTGATGTATAAAGATGTACTCAATATTGGTTTTCTTCCCCTTTCCTGCATTCTATCCTGGATGGTACTTTTCACAAAAATGTTTACTTTCTGCTTGTGGGAGTTATGGTACAACAAATAAGTGACTAGTAACTACTATAACAGTCAGATTCAAAACATCAGAAGAAAAATAAAAATTTCTTCCCTCTTTTACCCCATCTTGGGTATACGAGGCAATATTTTCTAATTCTTATGATGATTGAAGAAAAAAAAAGAACCTTTGAATTTGCCTCAGTATTTTCACAAAATTTCTGACAGGAGCAACTATTTTATTTCAAAAGAGCCCTGTCCCACAAATTTAATGTCATTTTAATAATTTACTTACAGTTTGCCCTGTGATAGATAAAGGACTAACAGAAGGTTGTAATATACACTTTTTAGGTTTGTATTATTTGAGCCTCAGTTCCTTATGTATAAAAGAAAAATGGTGGGGTATGGGATTAGCTCATTTCTAGTTTTAAGGAAGATAAACCTATTAAAAATCAGTCGACACCTTCAAAAATTATAGAATTGGCAAATGCAAAGTGCCAAGAAATAAGTCTTTGTCAACTAGTCTGGTATACCTTGTAAACACTCGCTTAAAGAAAAAAAGGAATAGGATCTTTATTAAATCTGGTGAATTTAAACCTAGGGAACATTTACTGTACCATAAAATAGAAATTCGATCTGTCAAGGAGACTAACAAAGGCAGGAACCACAACTGAAAAGCGATATATCCTCAATGGTTTCCTACTTGCTAAAATTTAAAGTCAATTATCTTACTTGAAGACAGTGAAAATGTACGAGCATCTGTCATTATAACCACATCAGCATCAGTAATAAGATGACTACTACTCCCACAACTACAGGTAATTTCAAACAGAAAAGAGCAATATCTTAGTAGTTATCAAGGTAATAATTTATCATGTCTACTTTAAAATAATGTTCTCCAACCCAACTAAGTTCAGATATTCAAATCAAGTAAGGATAATTTGTTTAAAAAATGAAACACAACTTCAGTGTCCACTTAACAAACAGTACCACATCTAATAAATTTGCCCTGCAACACAGCATATATCTTAATTCAAAGAAAAGAGTAAATATCCTATGTAAAATCTTTGTAAATTTGACAGTAAAGAAAGATTTGAGTTTTACTTGTTTAATGCCAAATCAAAGAACACAAGTTAAATATACACACATATAAGAAATGAAACTCACTTATTAAATCTTCTTAATAAAGGAAAAAATTACGTTTAGAAGAATGGCCAATTATACATAATGGTGTAACTTAAAATTTTCCGTAATTAACCAGGTAAATATTTTGCTCTCTGAACATTTTTTTCTGCAGTTGCCTTCAAAGTTACATGATAAGAATAATTTGTCGATGGCCTTTGTCTCATTTTTAAGTTAAATTATATCCCAACCCAAATTGAAATACAAGCAATTGGCTCAAAGTTCCATTAGATGGAAGAATACAATTATTAAGTCTGGCTGGAGATGGTGGTGATTGGATATGTTGCTGCAACATACAAGACACAGCCAGACAAAACAAAGCATGAAACAAAGGAAAGGCTCCATCCTGTCACGGTTTAGACCCCACAGCATCTCACGTACATATTCTACAAGGCAACTACTGGGAGAAGAATGTACCTCTTATTTTCTAACAAAAAAGTATATGATTTGTTATCTTCCTATAGTAAGAGATTTCTTAAACTGTTTCCCTGACACCTGAGATTTGTAAATGTAATTTTTCATTAGAGCCTCATTTCTTTATTGAGGAAAATGAAGATGTTCAATATTCTCTTTTTCCTTTTTCTCTGCTGTTTGGAAACTGAGGTGCGAGTGGGGAACTGGAGAAGTATCTTCAAGATCTACATGGGCTTTTTACTGATTTAGATCAATAGCCCACTGAAAGTACCTCTTTTGATGCTCAGGTGTCAGGATTCCAATATTAAAGTTTAGGTAACCTTCTAAGTCCAAATGCAATGACTGACATACATTTTTTCCTTCTTTAATACTCCTTTGATTATATCCTCTTAGGTCTAGAGATCTGAGGCTATACTGTAGAAAGATTTTAAAAAAATATAATAACATTTCATTTTCAAAACCTCAAGTCTATACCAAATGAGTTACGATAACAGTTTTGCAAGATTTTGGTCAGCTTACATTTTCTAGACTTATTTAAATTATACTAAAATAAACTATACTGTACTTTTTTCTCATGTATGAAATTATAATTTTACATAGAATCAAGGACTCAGACGTTCTACAATCCTCTTCAAAATTAATTCCTATTTTTAGTGAGTATAAAGTCCGGAATGCTATTTAAACTAGATTCTTCTGAAATTAGTTAAGTAGCTACCATTCTTCAACTTTTTCAAAAAGTATATTCTTGGCCTACAAAAGAATGCTTATGCTGACAATTTCTTGAATATCACCATTTAATAAGGCATAAATATGAATGTGCAAAATTATACTTCATTTGTGAGAGAGACTTGGAGAAACACACGGGAAATTTTGAAAATGTTAAATTTTCCATTCTGGTTTTATGGTTTTAAGATAACTGCAACCGTTAGAACACACAACCAAGAGAAAAGGACAGGAACATACTTGAGGAAAGATGACTTTTCTATTTGAGCCAGCTATTTCAAGAAATCCTAGAATACTTACAGTGAGTGTCAGAATGCCATCTGGCTGTACTATTGATGTAATTTTTAAGTGTAACTTTAAGGATTGATGTAATCCAGAGATGGAGTTGGGAAAGGAAATGCCTAATGGGATAATCACTTCAACTATATTTATTTTAATTGCAGAAAATTTGAAATCATATGATACTTTACATACTGATCAAGAAGTGAACTTTACTGGTACCTTGCTTTATAATAGAGCCACCAACGACTGGAGTATGCAATTATACTGCAATCCTGAGCAGTAAGATCCTTGACTCTAGAAGTGAGCTTTAGATAGAGAGATGTAACTGTTCCAAACAGCTCTAAATTTCTTCCACAACTATATGAGTTATAGTCTGGGGGTGGGGGAGAGGGGTACATGGGGCGGGGGGAGTAAAATAATTCCTTCACATGCAGAAACTACTAATAATCTGAGTTAGGAATGAAATGAATCAGACACACTGACATGTAAAATGGTCAGCAAACTCTTCCCTAAGGTCCAGGCCATAGTCCAAGTTGACTCCCCTCCTAGTTTGAGGAGTACTACAATGCTTAAGAAAGAGAGGGAGATAAAACTGGAGGATGAGGATAGGGAGGCAGCAACAGTAGAAGGGTGGAGCATTTGATAGCACATGCTCCACATACAGGTAAAACTTGTCTCTTCTCCCTTGAAGACAATCCTTTCCCTGCACACACACCAACAGTTTCCATTTGAGGTTCCTGATGGCTACTACTTGTGTATTCCCAATGTTCTTTCTCATCATATTCTGATAAGCAGATTACCTCTCTCACCATCCAAAAAGACTTCTTCAGGAATTAAAAAAATGGACCTGGGAGAGGTTCCCTTTCCTCTTTGGTTAAAGAATAGCTATAGGGATGTGTACTGAAAGCTGCCTCTGTTGTGTAAAGGAAAATAATTCAAGAAAACAAACATAAATTGCAGAGAAAGATAAAGGAGACAAGAATCCTGATAATATTCAAGTCTTACATTTCAGATATATCTAAGGCTAGTTCTACTTCTATCCATTTTGAGGTCTGGTTATATAAGCCAACAAGTCTTTTTTGCTAGAGTTTGAGTTGAACTTTTGTAATTCAAGAGATCCTACTCTTATGCCAACCTTTACTAGATGGTTTTTGTATAAAAATTGCTTTAGTCTCTCCTCTTTACCTCACAGATCAAAAATACTGTAATTTGCTCCTCCAGCAAAGCCCTAGGAGATGGCAGTTTTTAAAACAATCTTTCTCAGATACTTAAATCTTTTCATGACTGACTTTACATTATATACTACCATGGATGCAAATTAGCTACTTTGTCAAGAACTCTCCTCATCTCTCCCAATTCTACTTCCTTTTCTGATATGCAAGTCTTGGACCCAGTCAGCAAAGAACAACTGGCTATAGCTGGGTTAATAATGCACTAAGTATAAATATACCCATGACAGTCATTTCAAAGGTACAAAAGAGAAAGAAAGCCATATGCAAATGTGTTCTTGCTTTTAGGTTCCTAGGACAGAAATGATCGGACATCAATTTTCAAATTACTTGGGTTGAAACTACTTTTGGTTGTTTTGGTGGTGCTTTTGTTCAGAAATCTGAGGAAAGAATCTAACCATTCCCTATTGGCAAACCCTAGAAAGTTGTGAAAATCATAGCCTTTTCAGAGAGCTTAATTTCACTTCACATAAATAAAAACAAATCATTTTACTTGTTCACGCCATCTTATGAGAATATAACTGCTACTGGCAAACATGAGTCTATCGTATCCTAGTAAAAATAATACAGCTTCTTTCTGCTACCCTTATTATTGAGCAATAGTCTTTTTTTTTTTTTTCAATCTTTCTTGCCATTCTCTTTAGAGATGTTGGGTTGAAATTCTAATGTGTTCTAATGCAAACCATATCCTGATTTAGGCAGTCTAACAGCTGAATAAAGCCTGACACAATGTTCATCAATTATTAATACTCACAGAAACCATTAGAGTCTAGTACAACATCAATAAATTAGCTGAACAAATGAAATAAATGAATAGTGAGAGCCTTTGGTGTGCAATTTTCATGGGAAAGGTTGTTACCTTCATTTTTTAGAAAAGAAAATTGATGCACAGAGAAATTCACAAATTTGTCTTGGGAATAAACGGCAGAATTGGGATTGGATTAAATTCTGTTGGACTGAAAAGTATGTGTTCTTCTTCTTTTCCTTTCTTTTTGTTTTATACCAGGTCGCTCTCTCTGAACTCTGAAGTTCTATGAAACAGCAATTACAAAGCTATCTCTCTATACTTTCAAAAGACACCTTTGACCACAATTACCCTTGACAGAATTCTCCTTTTTATTATAAATTGCTCCTCTGGGTATGCCTATGGAGTAAGTTAGGGGGAATATGCAGCGAGGACATGGAGGGAGAGTTAATGGAGACCGCCCACAAAAGCTCTACTTTTGGAAATGCTATTATATATAGATTAGCCTACTTTAGGAGTGCTCAATTTTGGTTTCATTAAGTATGTATGTACTTCATAGCCAGAACTATATTTAAGAAACCCACCGTACATTTTCCCAGCATCTGGTCACAAGAATATTTCAAAGAAACTAAAGTCCTTTGCTTCATTAATATATGTCCTCTCAACTTCCTTCCCAGCCAGTCATTAGCTGGGAGAGAGTATTTCTCAAAAATCTGGCTGAGGAAAACGAAAAACATAAAAATTAAACCACTTAGTTTCGTAGCTGTTTTTACACAGGGACAGGAGAGTCTGTTTTGTTTCACCTTTATCTCCCTGCCACTTGTTATACAGTAGGTGTTTGCTGAAAGAGAGAACTTTACTAATGTAAGCCTGGTTAGAAAACCAGTCTTATAAAATATTGTTCACTGAGCTTGAGAATGGAATAATCTTAATAAGGTAAAGAGAAATCCTAAAGTTCTGTTCCAAAATATTTGTGTAGTTAATGGGAATGAGGAAATTCCCTTGCAAATGATGCCTTCCTCCAAAGAGAAAAACAAATATCGCCAAATGGAAGAATTACCATATATTGAGTAAATGTTCGAGATCTGTTTTTATTTGTTGTAAAGACACATATGAATCCACAAGTTTTCTGAAACTACTAACATATTAAATGTTACGTTTTAATGATCCAAATTCTTTCTCAAAGACAAAAAATGCTGAAAAGCTTTCCCTTTCCCTCCATTCTCCCACTTTCCTTAAAAACAACGACAACAACAATGACAACAACAAAACTATGAGGAAACAAACCAATCTTAATGCATTAAGACAGGAAGCATGAGACCAAAGAGAAGTTGGTCCTGACACAGGGACATTTTACTTTAAAAATGGGAAGGAAAAGACACTGTGCAGGTGGTACATGTCACCAATCCAAAGAGGTTTTGCTTTTGGCAGCACATTTAAGAAATACTTGTATATTTTTCGTTTTAATGATTTCAAGGTCTTTCTTGTTTAACAAGGGGTGCCGACCTGGCAACATTTCAAAACATGATAAAATGACATTCCGGACATAGAAGATAGGCTGGTTGTCAAAAGAAAAAAAATCTGATGTCAGCATGACAGAGGTCTTTTATTTTGGAAGACAGTTAATAGACACATTTTTTTTTAAAGGCAGAGATGGGGGACATTACCCAGTATGATCAGTTTTACTTGGATTAAATGCCATAAAACTTGCAATATGTCTTCTGGGATATCTCAAAGAGAAACCAGTAAGGTTCTCCCTACTTGAAAAGAAATGGTTCCACAGACCAGACAGTCTCATTTTACAGATTCTTCTGAAAATTTTAGTCATTACTTTTTAGAAGAGACTATTAGGAAATAGGTTTTACATCTATAGGAATAACTTTTATTTGGTTACTTTGGTACAGATTACTGAAATGTAACTTACCATGTGAATGAGATTTATGTAGGAGCAGTTATTTTGTATTTAACGTGATGAAGCCATAGAAGCTATAGAAAGTATATTGACCTTTGTTCAAATCAGTGATAACATATTTCTGACACATATGTAAACACAGAAATTAGACACTCAAGTACTTATTACCCAGATAAAACGTTTGCCACATCTGCTTCAGACATCTTTTGTTAAGGCATTAAATGCTATAGATGCATCAAAAGATTGCTTGCCCTCAATCTCTCCCTCCTCAGAGTTAACCATTATCCTGAGTCTGGTGTGAATCCTTGATATTCATAGTTTAAAATTTTTGATACATATGACTGTATCCATAAAAACATATATGATTGTTGTTTTGAAATTTGACATAAATGGCATCACACTGGCTTAAGCTTTTACATATAACTTGCTTTCTCCCACGATCGGCTTTGTTTTTAAAATGTATCCATGATGATCCATCTAGATCTAGTTCACTCATTTTATGTATAGCACAGTATTCCACTGTATAAATAAACTATAAGCACAGAGCCAAGAAATTCACTGAAGAAGAAACATGTAAAAATTATACCAAGATACATCATAATCAAATCGCTTAAAACCAGGTACGGTTGGAGGAATTGGATGAAAGTGGTCAAAGGTACAAACTTTCAGTTATAAAATAAATTTGAAAGTTACTAAGAGAGTATATCCTAAAAGTTCCCATCACAAGGAAAAAAACCTTTTTCTTTTTTTTTAACTCTATGAGATAATGGGTATTAACTAAATGTACTCATTTGGTAATCATTTCACAATATATGTAGTCAAGTCATTATGCTGTATACCATAAATGTATATAATGTTACATGTAAATTATATCTCAATGAAATGGAAAAAAAGTGCTTAAAACCACTGATAAAGAGAAAATCTTATAACCAGAGAATGAAGATATATTACATACAGAGAACAAAGATAAGGATTACAGCATATTTCTCACTGAAAACAATGCAATCTAGAAGACAATAGAGCAACATCTATAAAGTACTTAAATGAAAAAACTGTCACCCTAAAATTCCATATCCAACAAAAATAACTTTCAAAACTGAAGATAAAGACTTTTTCAACCATGCAAAAGCTGAAAGAACTTATCACCAGCACACTTGCACTGTGAGAAGTCGTGAAGGAAGCCCATAAACAGAAGGAAAATGATACCAGACAAAAACATGGGTCTACACAAAGGAATGAAGAGCACAGGAATAATAACAAAGGTAAATACAAAGACTTTTTAGTATTACTTAAATCTTAAAATACAGTCGACCATTAAAGCAAAATAACAACAATGTAGCATGGGATTTTAAAAATACATAGAAATAAAATGTATGACAACAATAGCACAAAGGCCAGAAGGGGCAAAATGGAAGTAGACTACTGTAAGGTTCTTATGCTACACATAAAGTAGTACAATAACAACTGAAGGTACACTGTGATGACTTAAAGATGTATACTATAAACCCTAAAGCAACTACTAAAATAACAAAGCAAAGAGTTACAGCTAAGAAAGCTAATAAGAAAGATAAAATGGAGTCATAAAAAATACTCATGATCCATATAAAAATTGGAAATCATCAAAATTATGAAATTCTACACTTCAAATGATACTGCTAAGAAAATAAAAAGTCAAGTCACCTACTGAGAGAACTTATTTGAAAATCATAGCTGGTAAAGGATTTGTAGTGAGAATAAAAAACTCTCAAAAGTCAATAAAATGAAAACAAACACAATTAAAAAAAAAAATAGAGGTAAGACTTGAACAGACATTTTTCCAAAAAAGACGTATGGCAAATTCTAGTCATTAGCAAAATGCAAATGAAAACTACAGTAAGATATCAGTAAATACCTATTAAAATATTTAAAATGTAAAAAATTGACTCTTCTAAGTAGCAACAAGGATACAGAGGAACTGGAACTCATATACTGTTGGGAGATGTAAACTAGTAAAACCACTTTGGAAAACAGTTTAACTTAAAAAGTTATATATACGCTTACCCTATCACCTGGCCATTCCATTCCTAGGTGAAATGAAAACATATGTTCATGCAAAAACTAAGACATGACTATCCATAGCAGCTTTATTTGTTTAATAGCTCCACACTAAAAATAACCCAAAACTATGGTATATCCCTATAATAGATTACTACTGAGCAATAAAAAGTAATTAACCATTGATTTGTGCAACGTGGATGACTCTCTAAATATGCTGAGTAAAATAAGTCAGAAGAGTACATTCTGTAGGATTCCATTTACATAAAAGTCTAGAAAATACAAACTAATCTATATCGACAAAAAGTCTGGAGATGGGGAAGTGGGTTAGGAAGGGAGGCATGGAAGGGGCAGATTACAAAGGAACAAAAGAATCTTTTTGTGGTTATGAATATATGTTCAGAATCTTGATTGAGGTGGTAGTTTCATAAGTATGTGTATGTATATACATATATATCAAACTTATTGTATTGTAGAATTTAAATATGTGCAGTATAAGTCAATTATACTTTAATAAAGCTATTTAATCTGAGCCTGTTTTCTAAAAGGGTACAAACTTTCTGTTATAAGATGAATAATTCTGAGGACCTAATGTACACCATGGTGACCACAGCTGAATGTATGGTATTGTATAAGTTTTGGTAAGAGAGAATTTAAGTGCTTTCACACACAAAAAAAATGGGTAAATATGTGAGGTGATGGATGTGTTCACTCAATTGTGGGAATCCTTTCACAATGTATATGTACATCAGCTTACCACGTTTTACACTTTACATATAGTATTGCAATTTTATTTGTCAATTATGCCTCAATAAAGCTGAAAAAGTCTTCACCTGTTTTCATTAATCGCATTGTTGGCATAGGTATGCAGAGTGCTTGCTGTGTATGTACTATGGGATGAAACAAATGCATACTTATGTGACGTTTTCTCTCTATCATTTCAATTGCCATTGAAAACCAGGATTCTCAATATGTGAGAAAGAAGATACAAGTGTATGAGCAGAGTTTTAATAATTAATTTCAATTTGAAGTATCAGTATGAACTCCTGATGTCATTTTATCTTAAAAAGATCTGTGTACTGAAAAAGCCTTAGAGGGTTCAGGGAATAGGTGAAGAGGGGAGGGGATTAAGAGGTACTCACTGGTAGCTACAAAAGAGTCATGGGGATGTAGAGTACAGCATGGCAAATACAGTCAGTAGTATTGTAATAGCTATGTATGGTATCAGATGGGTACTGGAATTACCAGGGTGATCACTTTGTGAGTTATATAAATGTCTAATCACTGTTTTGTACACCTGAAACTAATATAATACTGTGTGTCAATTGTAATTGAAAAAAATTTTTTATAAAGAAGAAAAAAAAGAAAAAGCCTTAGAAACAATGACTAACCCAAAAGGAATGAATAGTACCTCTAGTGACCAGAGGACCTTGGAGAAATGGCTGGTTCCATTTCTGGGATAGGAAATGTAAAGGCCTGGAACATTCTCTCATATCTAGACTACCAGACTCCTAAAATTATGTAGAAAAGGACTCAGGAGCCCAGTGCCAAGATAGTGTAATCTGTACATCAATAAAGGCAATAATTGCAATGAAATCAAAATATCAAATATGTTTAAATCCATAAGTTAATAATATTAATTGGTCACTGTTTCATTATTCTGAAAATGGATAAAGGGAACAAATCATGCATTTATCCTACCTTCCCTATACTTACCAACAGGTAATCAAACAGAAGATGAAGTTTCACTTTAAAGAAGTATTTCATCTAATAAATAAGAGGGTATGGTAGAATCAGAATATTACCATTTTGCAAATCTTAACAAATCAATGGGTCTAGGCATTAGTCATCAATGTCTACTAATATCACAAATAGAGTGAACCCTATATATGTGCCTCCTGATTAAGTACGCACCACTAGCTAGTGAAGTAGTCATGCTCACCCACCCACATCAAAGAAAAAAAAAATTAAACACGAATGGGATTAAGCCTCTAGATCCAACTACTAATGAACAGAAAACAACAGAATAACATGCTAAACCACATGGATGCAACCAGTAAATCTCAGTAACCTTTAAAACAAAACCACTTAGATTCCTTAAAATTAAATTCTAAGGGAAAAAAGGGGAGAAATACAGAGAAGGAACCACTTCCTTGATGTGGGCATTCTCAGTTACTCTAACCTTTCCCTTTCCTCCTTGGTGACCTTGTCCACTGTATTAAGCTACAAACTTTATGACCGACTAAATTTCTCGAGTTGACACTACGAAGGTGACATGTCTAAAGCCCAAACTCATCATGGGTTATAACTCATTGTACTAAAAGGAATCTTAGAGATCATCCAGTCTAACGTTTACCTAATACATTTATCTAATGCAAACAAGGTCACTTTCTTCTTTAAAAACTTTGGACAAACAAAAAATGCTGACACTCAAAACTCAATCTCTGTTTCTAGTTTTAGTTCCTTCTCTCTATATAATCCTATTCCACTGCCAAACTAGGCTATATCTATTCTCCAAATATGCTGACATGTCCTTATCTCATGTTTTCCTATCACAGCTCCAATGAAACATTCCCATTGATGGGATCATGAATAATTTTAATTTCTGATTTACATTTTTCTATGTAACAATATGGTCAATAATTAGTATTTCTGGGGTATCTTTGATATTGAGAATAAAGTATAAAACACACAAAAGAACCAAGATAAAACCAAATCTATCTTTCCAAGTTCAATTCAAATACCACTTGTTAATTCCTAGATAGCTCTAATTCATCTCTGACCCACACTTCCCAAACTCTGTCTCATGTACATCTAGGCAGCCTATATAAGGTTAAAAAATCAAATCAAATAAATTTTGAAGTAATAAACTATAGGCATGCTAGAAATGGGGTAATAATCTGCACAAAAATGTAAAGTGGTTAACTTTTCTGTCTCTGTGAAAACTCATTTATTTTGCCTGTTTAAGAGAAAAAGACCCACCCATAATCCTTATAAGTATTTTGCTTGCAGTTGTACTTAATATCAATTTAACTCTCATTTTTCATGAGATATAATCGTAACCAAGGTATTTCTAATTTCATTAGAGTCACACCTTACATTAGATTTAGAGACTAAAGTTAAGGCAAAAAAACGTAAGTTCTTTAACTTACACAAATTCAATTATGCATGCTTGGTAAAAGGCAACAAAATGACAGTACTGTAAAGTTGTACTTTCATACATTGTTGGTGAGTGTAAATCAGAACAATCTTAGGCAAAGACTTCCATTGCCATCTAACAGCATGTTCTCCAACTTTTCCTAAAAAACAGAACTGTAATTTTTTTCAAGGCAGCGATGTGAAAAGGCTATATTTTCCTTCTCTTCTGAGGCTAGTGTGTCCAGGTGATTCAATTTTGTCTAATGAAATATAAATGGAATTGTTATGTGACTTCCAGGAAGGATTCTTAAAAGGAAACTAGTAAAATGTTTTTCCTTGCCTCTAAGAGAGGTAACTAACTGGGTGACTGGGAAGACAGAAGAAAATTCTGTAAACCCTTGTATCTTTTGAATTCTGAACCATGTAAAAAAACAAAACAAAACACATTAATTAAAAAACAAAAACTATAGTGACTTTTAAAAACTATTACTGGTTTAGTGAAGAAAAAAATGGCAATTTCAGTATTTACAGAATATCAGAAGAGATATTTGCTGTGGATGTCAAGTAAACTATCTCAATTAACCAATTAATCCACCCACTCTACAAGGAAGCAGCAGTGCTTTCTGCAACACAGTACCTAGGTAAACATTCCAGCACTCTGAATCGTCTGCTATTAAAAAAACATGTTCCAAATTAGTGCATTTGAGTTTAGAACATGATAAAAAATAAACTCCAGTTATCTCCCTAGAATAAACCAGCGAATGGAAATATATACTTGCCCCTCTAAGTTTAAATTTTATTTGTTTCTTTATTTAATGAATGACACAATGGAAGATGCTCTTTTGGTGTGGGGGATTATTAGAAACTCGCTTTTTTCAAGTTGAACTAAACTTCAACTATTTTATAAATATCAGTCAGAAAATTTACTAACAGACTAGAGTCAACGGGGAAAAAACCCATAGAGCATATGTGACAGCACTTACCTAATCAGGTATGTTAAACATTTTGAGCAGTTGAAATAAAGCAATTTCCCAAGCAATACTTTTTATGATTAGTCATATATAGAACTTTAATGCACTGAAATTGACTTGTACAGCACGCATGATACTGCAAAAAAAATTCAAAAATCTATGATACAGAACTTACAGCCTTGTTGACAAGTCACAGCCCAGACAATATAGAAGCCTGGAACACTTTAACCCCATCACTGAGACTGGCAGTAGATAGATGGGTTCTTTCTATTTCTAGCTCACCCACTCATCGGCTTTCGGACTTTGGGTCAGACACTTAACAAATCAGTATTTCCTAACTCAAGAAACATATTTCATCCTTATAAGCTAGTGAAGGCTGCTGCAACATTTATTAAACTTTAAACCCACCATTTGTTAAACTTTTTTATATACAGTATCTCATTTAATCCTTATGCTAACCATGTAATAGGTAGGTTCTTTTACTTTCACTTTACAGACGAGAAAACAATACTAAGAGAAGCTGTTCTTAGTACTATTAAGAAGATGCTTAGGAACTAGATATCTGATGTACATCCCTGGTTAACATTTACTACAAAGGCTTAGACTCTGTATTTCAAAAGTATGTAATAATCTAGTACAGTGATCTCTTCTTGTCTGAATGTGATATAAAGGTAACTTCCTGTCCATGCCACATAAAATCACATTATTTTCTATTCCAAAAACATATGTGGTTAAAAAGGAATCAAAATCTTCACATACGAATTCATGTTTAGGGGTGTTATCCAAAGAAGGGTTATATATATATTAATTAATTCAACAACTATCAATCATCTTTGAGGTGCTATGTTAGGCACTGTCACATACCCATTTTGACATTAAGAACTTTTCAACCTAATATTTAAACAAACACAATTAGATTCTAGAAAGGAAGCCTCTTCATTGGTGCACATAATTCTGAAAACAAATGGAAGACTTAACACAAGACGATTCTCTGCGTAACAAGCACTTAAGGGATGGTACAGAAACGACAGTGTGGGAAAGGGCAGATTTAATATACAACAAAAGGATGTTCTTTTCTTCTGCTCATTTCTAAACCACATGACTATTATTTCAAACAGTCCTCTGAATTAAATTTTTATGATCAACCAAAATACTTTTCAGAAAGGTCCACAATTGAAACCTTAGCTTTAAACTACACAGTATAACCTATTCTAATGGTTTTTTAAAAATCCCTTCTAAATGACTATCTAGGTGTAACTTTTAGGATGAAAGAGAAAATTTTTGGATGTGCACCTGCATGTGTTATGTTATTTAGTCATTACAAACATGCTATTTCTTCGATGTTTACATTTTAAAGCTTTTACAGCCAAAAGCACTCTACTCAATTCAAAAACTGATAGGCTTTAGTGAAGACAAATAAACCCTTTTGGACCGTCAACTGTAGAGGTCAACGTTAAATTCTGCTCTTCAATTCCATCTCACAATCCAAACTGATCCCACATAAGAAGAGCTAAAGAAAACACAGGGGATTGGGCTCCCCTTTTAAATCTCACCTACCCTTTTCTCACGCCTCCTATTTACAAGGACAGGAAGGCATCCTGGTTTCAGACAAAAGGAACTGATAAAAGTTGGATGAACATATTAGGAGAAACTTATAATTAGGCATCTGGAACTTGTAAAGATGCATTTTGCCAGAATATTTTCTTATAATCCAGGTTACTCGAATAAATTTTATATGTGTTAGCACACTTCTCTTTGGTTCCTTCTTAAATAGCTAATAATGTTTAAAAAACCACAAGATTACATAGAAAACTAATTTCTTTAGCTGGGTCTGTCAGAAAAAGTCAGTCCTAATATGTTGCAGATGCAACACTGCTATTTAAAGAGTTACTTTAAAAATTCATGATGGGTTGGGGGGAGCTTCCCTTTGTGCAGATGATAAGATTTCAGTGATAAGGGGTATAAAAGCATTTCTAACACGTGCTCCTGAAGGGTGATTTGCTTAGGGACACAGAATTTGTTTAGACATGTCAATATCAAATGCAAATCTGATACCAGGTAACTCTCAAATCAACATAAAAACCTGACTACCTTTGCTCTCTCAGTATATACAACAATAGGTCTATGTGAAGGTTTAACAAGAGGCTTCAGGATAAACCTCAAAGGAAAGCTTTACTTAATTTTACCCCAAAATGGAAGAGACTTTCCTCCAGTTCTTTAGGGTTTATATGTGTGTGTGTTTTAATTTGGTGGAAGGGTCAAAGGAGGAAGGTGGACATTCTAATTTTAAAAAGTCATTTATTTAGACTGTCATAATCCTAATTCAGGGTGGAGTGTTGGGGACTGTTAGGGATTATTTTCAGAATCAGATGAAAGTTAACGGATCCTTTTCTTAAAAAGTGATAAACACACAATATTGCACACAATTTCAAAGATTCACAGATCTCTGAAGCTGCTGACCTGTACATTATAATATAATCCATAATACTGGGAAAGTTGGATATACACATGCAAAAGAATGAAGTTGGATCCTTACCTTATGCCATATACAAAAATTAACTTGAAATGGATTAGAAACCTAAATATAAGACCTGAAACTATAAAACTCCTAGAATAAAACATAGTGATGAAGTTTCACAATATTAGATTTGGCAAAGATATCTTAGATAAGACATCAAAGTACAAGTGACAAAAGTAAAAATAGACAAATGGGACTACACTGATGTTAAAACTACAGAGCAAAGGAAACAATCAACAGAGTGAAAAGTTAACCTACAGAATGAAAGAAAATATTTGCAAACCATATATCTGATAAGAGGTTAATACTCAGAATATATTAAGAACTCCTACAGCTCAATAACAAAAATAATAAATAACTTGATTAAAATATGGGCAAAGGACTTGAATAAACATTTCTCCAAAGAAAATATATAAACTGCCAACAAGCATATGAAAAGATGCTCAATATCACTAATTATTCAGAGAAATGCAAATCAAAACCACACTGAGTTATCACTTCACACCATTAGGATGGCCACTATCAAAACAACAACAACAAAAAACAAGTGCTGGCAAGGATGTGTAGAAACCAGAAGCCTTGTACATTATTAGTGGGAATGTATAATGATGCAGCTGCTATGGAAAACTGTATGGAAGTATCCCCCCAAATTTAAAAATCTCAAAAAATTAAAAAGTAGAATTACCATATGTTTCAGCAATCCATTTATTGGTATATATCCAAAAAGAATTGAAGACAGGCTCTCCAAGAGCTACTTGCACACTGTGTTCACAATAGCTAGGAGGTTGAAGCATCCATCCATCAGAAGAAAACATGATATAGAAAACAGAATATTATTCAGTCTTAAAAAAAAAAAAGGTACATGAATGAACCTTGAAGACATTATGCTAAGTGAAATAAGCCAGCCACAAAGACAAATACTGCATAATTTCACTTATATAAGGTATCTAAAGAAGTCAAACTCATTGAAATGGAAAGTAGAACATAGTTACCAGAGGACAGTTGTTCAATGGTAGAGCATTTCACCTTTGCAAGATGAAAAATCCTAGAGCTCCGTTACACAACAATGTGCATATAGTTAAGACTACCGTGCTGTACACTTAAAAATGGCTAAGGGGGTAAATTTTGTATTACGTGTTACTGACAATTAAACAAACAAGAGTGATAAAAAGAAAAGAATTCATAAACTAGAAAGAGAGGCTGAGGTTGGTTTTGAAGGGTCCTTTAATGTTGTGCTAATGAACTTTATTAACATTTAGAGAACGAGATAGGTTGCTACAAGCCAAATATTTAATGACTACTTTGTGTCTGGCACTGTGCTAGGCACATTACATACACCATCTCATTTAATCTTCCAATAAGCCTGCAAATGAGTACAAAATAAAAAAGAAAGTGGGTGAAACTGGCGATAGGGAGAACCACCATGAGAATATTTGCAATAATGCTGGCATACGGAGATAACAGTGATAAAATTTACTAATGCCATTAGCTGGAACAACTCCCAAAAAAGCCTTCAACAAATTCCTGGACCAGGTTTAATTTTGCTACTAAGAGGGAAAATTGCAGGTTTTTGGTTTGTTTTATATAATTTCGTTCTCTTCTTTTTTTAACGTTAACATGATCATACAATTCAGTAATCCTGCTCCTTGGTATCTATACGAATGAGTTGAAAACTCCACACAAAAACCTGCACATAAATGTGTTTATAGTAATTTTATTCATAATGATCAAACTTGGAGGCAACGGTTAAGTTCTGTGATACAGATAATGGAATATTATTCAACACTAAAAAGAAATGAGCTATCAAGCCACAAAAAGACAAAGAGGAACTTCAAATGCATACCACTAAGTGAAAGAAGCTACATATTATATGATTCCAAATTTAAGACATTCTGGAAAAGGTAGAACTATGGAGACAGTAAAAAGATACGAAATGATTGCTGGGGGTTTAGGCGGAGGGTGAGATGAGCTGGGACACAGGATTTTTAGGGCACTGAAACCATTTTGTATGACACTTTAAAGTTGGATATGTCATCATACGTTTGCCAAAACCCACAGAATATACAACATAAAGAATGAACTCTAAACTATAAACTTTGGATAATAATGTGTCAACATTGGTTCATCATGTGTAGCAAATGTATCACTTTAGTAAGGGATGTTGATGGTGGGGAGGCTGGGAGGAGGGAGTTGAGAAGGACAGCAGAGAACTGTACTTTCCACTTAATTTTGCTGTAAACGTAAAACTTCTCTAAAATATAAAATCTATTATTTTAAATGGTAACAATCTTTTACAATATGGTTAAAGGAGATTTTTTTCACTTTTATTTCAATGCTTAAAGATAAAGGCATGTTATTTCAGGAAATCTCCTAATGAGTACATTTTAATTTTCTTCTATTGGATATGCAATGATCTAAACTCCCATTCAGCTATCTTTATCAAAAATAATTACATAAGCTTTGTAGGAGAAAAAACAATAACATATAGTACTTCCTGGATTGAAGTAGTACTCTATGCATACTTTTAGCTAATTAAATAACTAGAGGCATTAATAGCTTCTTTTAGTGCTACTTTATTTGGTGTGGGTTTTTTTTTTTTTTTAGTGTTTAAATAAGAAGTGTGCACTTTAAGGTAGAACAACCTTGTAAGAATTCTGTTCTATAAATCTGAACTATAAAAATGCTTGAGAAAGACTGGAATTTTCTGTGAATCTGTATTTGTTAAAAATTAATCTTTCAAAGCTTACAGGAGAGAGACCTATGATAGCAACGTAATATAAGGTTAATGTTATAAAACATGAAAATCTAGGATTCGTTTCTCTTCTCCAGTATGAATGAATAACAACACATCACTGACAAGAAGCCAAAGTTTCCATTTTCTTATTAATTCCCTCCATATTAATGTAAAGTTTAATATAATAGTATTCTCTGCATCAAACTGATCAAGATGCCTGATTTTAATCTCTAGATTAATATTTTAGATTAATTTACAGTGCCAGATACCTGATAGGCTTAAACAGTTATAATTTAAGTATTAAGTATTCTAAGACAGTTCTCCAGAATGACTTCTGTTCCCAAGGGCTGGCAAACATGAGAGGAAAGAGAACGGAGGTTTGTGTCTAGTATAAGAAAAAGAAGGCAAAGGAAAGAAAAGAAAAGAAAAGAATATTATTCAACACGAAGAGAAGAGAAGAGAAGAGAAGAGAAGAGAAAAGAAAGAAGAAAGAAAGAAAGAAAAGAAAAATAAAGTAAGAGGATAAGAACAGGAGAAGGAAGGAAAGGGGACATTGGTATGATCAAAAGAAAGCAATGAGAAGAGGAAACAAACAAAAAGAGCTGGCATGACATACAGCACTAGATTAGTATAATTTTATGTATATCTCTGACTACAATTCTCAGTCTTTTATGCTACATCATAACTTCAGAGGCAGAAGGAATAGGGAAGGAGCAAAATATGCCAATGGTGAGATGAGTCCAATGATCACTTTGTACTCAATTTGTTTAGATAGAGGGCAAATGTTTGAATAAAACGCATGTATCAATGATAGCTAACCCTCTTTATTCCCATTTCCTTCCTTCCACTGTTTTATAAGTAGTGGGTTCTCTGTATTTTATTCATGTAATTAACAAAATAACTTAAAAAACGTATAAATAGATGCATGAAAATGAGGGTACTCATCTACTTTCTCCATTCTCAGACAAAATACCAGAAAAGTACCTTTGTTGTTAGAAAAGAATATAGCTCTCTTGCATTATTTCAGCTAATCAAACAGTAACCAGTTTAATGATCACTTGAATTTTTAATTACCATTATCATTTTCTTTAAAAAAATGGTCTCTAAATTAGAAATAACTTGAAAGAGCTCACAATCCTTTTTAGCCCCCACATACTAGAATCATCACCAATGTCAGCAAAACAAAATTCTCCTTTTCTCTAAACAACTCTCCTCATTTAAAACACATATGAAGAAAGGAAAACAAAAATGGGCTTTCTACTTCTCTCGTTTCAATTTGCTGTTTTTACTACATGGGAAAACATTTTTAAAAGATAGATTTTGTTTGTTGATGTTTTTAGCCTTATTTACATCCCACCACATTCCAAAACAAATGGGAGGTAGCTAAGAAAGAAACATATAGTGTAAGATCTTTAAAAAGAGAAAAAGGAAATAAAGAGAAGGAGAAAAAATGGGTAGTAAAGTTATAAAGTGAAGGGTGTGTGTGAGGGTGCTAAAAGGTGGGTGGTCTCTATGCAAAGTAGAAGCTAAAATATTCTATATTCCTTAACCAAGGAGGCTGCGCATTTGGCTATGAGCTTTATAATAAGTAACCAAAGCAAAAGTGGAAAACTAAGAATAGTTTTTAAGTTGAGACACTTTCACTCAAATGCCCAATTTCAACAAATAAGACAAATGAGTCTGTGGGCTCAATAGTTATGACAAAATTCCAAAAAGATTCAAGAATATAAAACAAGATAAATTTGAGGCACAAACTGTATAGAGACATTGCCTAAGCAATACTAAAAGGTTGCCATACAAATTGTTCTTGCCTAATGAGTAATACTAGTTGTTTCAGGGAACTAGTACCTCAACTCACATGGATGGGAAAAGGTTATTTTCATTTCCATCCAGTGATTACTTACATTTGATTCAGTATCTGGCCATTACAAACATGGCCTATTTAGTAGTGAACCTTTAACAAAAGTACTTGCTAGTTTTACCTAAATCACCTTAGAGAAAGGAGGTTTCTACTGGAATAACATCAAAAGTCAGTTGTCTGGATCAGCTTAATGCTGAGAGTTTGCTTCTGAGTGTTTTAAAATTTGATTTTCTGCCAGATCACATAATGTAAACCAACAGGCTAATACAGCCAACACTCCTTATGAGCAATGTAAAGTTATACCATGTTTCATTAACTGTAAGATGAAACCAATGGTAAATGTGCTATTATTTTTGTATCACCAAAAAGGAAACACACACACACACACACACACACACACACACTATCACACTGTTTATTAAGGTATGGGATATGACAGATTGTAAGAAACATTCTGATTATGGAGATGATAAAATGAAAAATGGATATCAGAAAAACGTTTACATGTGAAACATGCTCCTTTGAGCAACATGAACCAGGTGGTTGTCCACTTGCCAACCTCTGGTATTGGCACCTCCTCTTGCCTTCTTCTCTGACCCCATGCCTTTTCTATTGTTAAATCATCCCAACCTCTGCTCTAGCTGGTTTTCTTACCACCCTGTTTCTGCTCTCTACTAAGTAGTCATACTACTTATTTCTTTTCCTCATTTGTACATATTCAAATATGAGAAAGAATGTTAGGCAGAAGAAATACGTGTTTATAATCTCAGCTTCTCCAAGGCACACCGACTCTTTTTTTTTTTTTTTGCGGGACAAGTATATAATAGCCACAAAATGACTATTACATTCACCATAGAGAGACTTAAATTTGGGCAACAGGAAACAATACCATCCCCGCTACTCACCGCCCAAGTAATTGAGGTCATTTAGGAAACTTCCTTTTAAAAAAATAGTGCCCCAGAGGTAAAAATCCCCTTTGATGTTCCAGACACAAAATTCTGCTTCTAGAAAATTCTATGTATTTCATAATTTTAAAGTAAACTAGAATTTAAAATTGGGATCTAAATCTCCAGTGGTTCCAAAATTGTATTGCCCAGCCACTCTGGAGATGGAAGGACTGATAACATTTTAATCGTACTTTAATCTCTTCTTAAATATGACCAGCCCAAACAATTTACCAGATACCAAAATTATTTTTATCTTAAATTGCTGAATGAAGTTGAACTGCTTTAAAAGTTATTTTCTAAAAATAAACAGTAAATAAATTATAACAATCCTGGCTAAAATCTTAAAATGTCATGATTTGTTATAAAGATTTTTGAACATTCACTTCAACAAACTTTAGTGAATGCCTATTACATGCTAGGGACATAGAAATAAATAAAGTCCAGTCTCTCGCTTTGTGTCTGCAGGGATATCTTCCCGTCGAGACAGATAGATTAGACTGACAGAAAGACAGACAGATAGCAGGATGGAAACAAAGAAATTAATTCATTCCATCTGTGGTATATATGAGAGTGAGAGTTGAGTCAGACAGGGAGAAGACGGACCAGACTGAAGCGAGTGAAGAGTAGGATGCTTTAACAATAGAAGTGGGAGGAAGAACATTCCAAATTTGGAGACAGGACTGAATGTGGACTTTATTTTTCCCCTTAATCTCTATCTTGTCACACTTCATAAACAACTAGAGGCAATTCCCAAAGATACATTGCATATAGAGTAAGAGGAAATTAGGTTGAAAAATGTACCTAGAAATGCTGGTAAAATGTGTTTCAATGAGTAAATTCCTTTACTTCCCCAATAATATGATCAAGAAAAAGCCTTCAATACTGTATACAGTCTGTATATTCAATTCTGCACCTCTCTGGGAACTGCAGGGGCTTTAGATGCTTTGGGAGGAAACCAGTATTGGGAAGAGTTTTGGTCTCAGTTGCAGGACTAAGGTTCTAGGACTAACCTTGAAGGAGAAACAAATGAATTCCTGAGGGCAGAAACAAGAAGCATAAATTCACAAGAATGAGGAACGCTATAGCCAGAGTTTTCCCTGGAGTTACTGGCCAATATTTGAAGGACAAGTCTTAGTTTTAATGGACTACCTGCTGCGATGACAGGAGGCTACCTCTGGCCCTACCATGGAGACAGGTTAGATTAACAATGCCTGCATAAATATGCTGAGACTCCCCAAAAGGCTGCTTCCTTAATGAATGAAATAGGAAAAAAATTCATCTGCAGAGGGAGATGATAGAGGGTCTTTATTGGCTTTGGTTCATGGTAGAACAGTTAAACAGAAACATGTCTCCACTGCGAATTCTTAACCATACTTAAGTCTGTACCCCTTTGGGGCTAGAATTCAAACTAGTTGTGAGGCCTGAAAAACTAAGGTAAAAATTTACTTAAAAGTAGATGGTACTCCTAGACATTCAAATTATGTCTGAAAAAAAAAATCTGATTCCTAGCCTCAAAAAATTATAGTAAATAAAGTTCCAAGGACCATTAGCTCACAATTTTAGAAAATCACAATGAACAAGTACTTATAAGGGCCAATGACTAGCAAACTATCGAATTAGACCAACAAAGTTTGCAGATAATAGAATGATCAGATACACAGTATGAAATAAGTATTTTTAATATGCTTGAAGAAATAACACAGAAAAGTATGATGTAGAAATAGAAGACTATTAAAACTGATCAGGCAGATTTGAAAACAGACAATATGTATTACTTATGGACTTTAAATATGAATGTTAAAAATTCTAAGGCAACTGAAAGAACCAAAATCAGGTAGCAAACTTACAAATTAGAGTAAGGGGTTGGGAAATCTCAAGTGATTCAAAAGCAAGTAAAGAGAAGAAATATGTAAAGCAAGACATAGGGAAAATATAAGATGGTAGAAATGAATTCAACAAGAACAGTACTCATGACTGATGTATATGGATTAAGTGCTTCACTTAAAGGACCGTCAGACTAGATAAAAAATTTAAGTATAAATTTTTATACTATTAAGAGACACATAAAATACAAGGACAGTAAAATACTGACAGTAAAAGGATAATAAAAGAGAAGATGAAAGAGATATCAAAACACTAAACAAAGAATACTGGTAGCGAGTTAACTATCTCCAGTTAGGGTGTAGAAATTAACAAGGAGGGCTTACAATTAGTCAATGTATTAGATAGTGAAATTAAAAATAAAAATAGCATTTCTACTAGCATTTAAAAATATTAAATAGTTAAGAGTAAATTTAACAAAATGTGTGCAAGATCACTATAATGAAAACTCCAAAACACTGCCAAGAAAAATTAAAGACAAAAATAAGTGGAGATATACCATGTTCATTGATTGGAAGACTCAATTTTGTTATGAAGTCAATTCTCTTCTATTTTATATATTTAACATCATCCTAATCAAAATCCCAATAGATTTTTAAATAGAAATTAACAAGTTAATTCTATAATGACACAGAAATGCAAAGGTTCTAAAATAGCCAAAATAATCTCAAATAAGATCATGAAAGTTGGGAGGACTTTCACTGATTTCAAGAGTTGTTCTTAACCGAGGGTGCTTTTATCCCCTAAGGGGATAATGCAGAGTCAGATGATAAGTATATGCTTAACTTTATAAGAAACTGCCAAACTGTTTTCCAAAGTGATTGTAATTTTGCATCCCCACCAGCAGTGTATGAGAGTTCCATTTGCTTTCCATGCTCATGAGCATCTGGTATTGTCCCTTGCCTCTTTATCATTGTCTGGAGACATTTTTAGTTGTAACAATTGGGGGGGATGCCACTAAACATCCTATAATACATAGGATAGCCTCCCACAACAAAGAAGTATCAGGCCCCAAATGTCAATATTGCTGAGGCTGAGAAATCCTGCTCTAAGACTACAATGATGAAGACAGTATGGCATTAACATACAAAAGGCCAATGAAACAGAATAAAAGTCCAGATTAGACTATATTTACACAATCAATTCGTTTTCCATAGCTGAATAAGGCGATAGTTCAATAAGAAAAGGAAAGTCTTTTCAACAAAAGGTGTTATAAGAATGGGTTATCAGTATTAAAAACGAAATAACAAAAAAACACCTACAAACCTTTACCTCACTCTACATACAAAAATTAATTTGAGATATAAATAATCTAAACATAAAAACAAAAACTATAAAATTCCTAGGAAAAAAACAAAGGAAAAAGCAACATAGATGAACTACAAAAACATGTAACATAAAAGAAGATTGGCACAAAAGAGTATATATTGTATGATTCTATCTATATGAAATTTAAGTAAAATTAATCAAAATGATAGAAACAAAAAAAGTGTTTGCCTAGGGCAGTAGGAGGAGAGTGCATGGTAGAATTTACTGGGGTGATGAAATGTTCTGTATCTTGATTAGGGTGGTACTTTACTGTTGTCAAAACTCATCAAACTTCACGCTTAAGATCTGTATATTCTGTTGCAAGTAAATTACAACTGTAATTAAAAGATTTAGAAAAAGAAAAAAATGGCAGATGCATTACTAAAAGAGTAATGCATAAACTTTGCTGGAAAAGAGTTTTTAGATATGAATACATATTTAGAAGGCTCGATGTAATAGGAAATAAATTTTAAACTTGAATGTAACAAGTACTTCGAAATATATAAAAGCAAAAATTGAGAAAAAAGAGAAATACAAATTCACTAGAGAGATATTAACAATATATTTATCAATGGAAAGATAATGCATATAAAAATATATGTTTAATTACATATTTAATTATATAAGGTATATAATATTTAAATATCACAATTGTTAGAACTAGACATCCATATGTAAGAAAAAGAAGCTCAGCCTAAACGCTGTAACTCATACAAAAATTAACTCAAAAACGAGATACAGATCACAACATAAACCATAAAACTAAACAACTTTTAGAAGAAAACATAGGAGAAATCTTCTCGACTTGTCAGGCAAAGAGTTTCTAAATATGACACCAAAAGCATGATCCATAAAAGAAAAAAAATTGATCAACTGTACTTCATCAAAATTAAAATGTCTGAACTGCAAAAGATACTGTTGAGAGAATTTTAAAAAAGAACTACAGACTGGGAAAAATATTTGCAAATCACAAAACTGAAAGAGGAAGTACATCCAGAATATCTAAGGACTGCTCAAAACCCAGTATTAAGAAAAACAATCCAATTTTAAAATGGGCAATGGCTTGAACAGATACTTTACCAAAAAATGATAAAGAGATGGCAAATAAGCACATGAAAAGATAGATGCTCAATATCATTAGCCATTAGGGGAATGCAAAACCACAATGAGATAGCACTATAAACCTATTCAAATGGCTAAAACTCGAGGGTAGGAAGTGGGTAAGGGATAATAACCCAATGCTCAGGAGCATTTGAACCAAATGGACCTGTCATACATTGCTGGTGGGAATGCAAAATTGCATTCATTTTGGAAAACTGTTTGGCAGTTTCTTATAAAGTTAAACATATACTTATCATTTGACTCAGTATTTACTCCTAGGTAATTTACTCAAGAGAAATTAAAGCATATGTCCACACAAAGATTTGCATATAAATGTTCATGGCAATTTTATTTGTAATAGCCAAAAACTGGAAGCCCAGATGTCTATCAACAGGTAAATGGAGAAGAAAGCTGTGATATAAAAAATACAATGGAATACTACTCAACAGAAAAAAGGAAGACTATTGATACCTGCAACATATGTAATAAGGACTGAAGGAAATGTGCCCATTGGATTTGGCACCTGGTTGCTAATTAATAACAGGTCACTAGTCACATATTTGTCAGAGTAGCTTGAGCTGTATGGTATGTCTAAGAAAGCAGCATACAGTGGATTAGGAGGAAACGAAGAGTGAAGGAGTAGAGACAACTGAAGACTAATCTTTCAAGGAGCTTAGTTATGAAGGGAGAGAACTTAGGTTGGTAATCTAGGGGATGATAAAGACTGAATTTAGGGGTGAGCTTTGAGCAAGTTTCTAGGCTTTGGGGAAAGCTACTGAAGAGAGGCAGAGGTTAAAAACCTAAGAGAAGATAATAGATGGAACAAAGCCCCCAGAAAAACTGGAAGAGAACAGGATCCAGACAGAAAAGTGGAAGAAAACCACACAATGTTGACACACATATTTGTCTGTGGGTGGAACAGGAAGTTATCCAGTTCCTGCATCCTTTGGCTTTATTTTCTCTGAAATAGAGGATGAAGTCATCTGTGGAAAGTGAGGAAGAGGTGGAGTAGGAACTTGAGGAGAGTGATAGAGGTTTGAAATAGCTGTTGTGGGCAGTAGAGGAAAAAACTGACTTGAAACAAGTGTAAGACATGCTGGAGAACACTGAAAGCCCAGCAAAGGTTATAAACCATAAAATTTTTTAAATGTCTAAGGATGAAGCCTCAAGTAAGAGAAAAGATACTTTCTTCATCACTGCCGGCCTATAATAAAGTTTATGGTTCACACTAGAAGTAGCATTGACCTAAACTACTACAGTTGCCTTCTCCCAGCTGTTCCTACAGCAAACCATTCTCCCCAGTCCTGCCTGAGCACCATATAAAAATAAAGCTGATCATTTTAACTGTCTGTTTAACTCATTCGATAGCTTCCTAGATTCATATAAAATCTGAAGGCATTAAAATAGCAAACAAGGTCCTTATTCTCATTTCTTAGCAATCACTCCCACCCATCTCATCTTTCACTCTAGTCGTAATGAACTAATTCCAGGTCCCCCAATCATACCATGGTCTCTCATGTCCCTATGACTCTGCAGAGGAAATTTCTTCTGTCTGAGCTGTCCTTCCCCCACATCCTTTGACTTTTCACAATCAAAATTTAACTTCAGATGTCATTCACCTAATTTGGACTACTACTACTACTACTACAAAAAAAAAAAAAAATGCATTGTATAACTACAGAGGCCACCATTCACAATATAATAATGTTAAGAGGTGTCCCCTTGAAATAGTACAAACTGAGGACCTGGGTATCCTACCTATGTCTTCCCACAGTAAGCATCCTGTGCCTATTTGTATGTATATCTTAACTGTAATATATGTTTAGAAAGATTCAAGTGTAAGTTTCTCCAAGGTAGGAATGTGTCAGGGAAGCCTTCTTGGCCTCACAAATTAGACTAGGTACCATAATCACAGTTTTCCTTCATAAAAGAAAGTTGGTAAGTGCTAACAGATAACAATAAAAACAGCTAATATTTATTGAATGTTTGCTATGGGCAAGGCACTATACAAAGCATTTTACATGTATTATATCTCATTTAATTCTCACAAGAACCTGAGACAAGTACCGTTATAATCCCTATTATAAAAGAAGAAAATGAGGCTTAAAGAACTAAAGCAACTTGCCTTAAGTCACACAGACAATAAGCAGCACAATGTGAATCTAGGTAAATTATGTGAAGAGATTTATTGTCTGTCTTCCCTACTTAACATCATATTAATTTTGTTCTCAGTGTATCCTCAGTTCTCTAATCTTAGTACACAAGTCTTCAATAAAAATGTTTGCTAACTTTAAGATGATTCGAAATTCAGACCTTTACATTTACTGTGACTAAATTTCCACTTGTCAATTTCTGCCCACGATTCTCATAGAACTCTCTCTAAATACCTGTCATCTACTATGTTAGCCATCTTTCCTACCTTCTTTTCATTTTGAAATTTGATAAGCCTTCTATGTTACTGTCCAAGTTACCAATAAAAGTGTTGCAGAGTCCTATATTTAGGTTCAAATAATTATTCTGACTTTTTGATCTGGACATTCTCCCAACTACTTACTTGAAACTACAGCTATTTAAACTATTTAAAAGAACAGATCCAATACTTTGGTACAGTTTTCCTAAAACATTATTTTGCTTTAACTTTTCTAACGCTTGCAGTTTTTCAACAGGTAAATAAACACTCTTTTCTCATTCCATTCAGTTTAATTATTTATTAGCTTCCAAATGTACTGCTCGGGGTTTCTCATTTTGTCATGATTCCTTTCTACTAACCTATTTGTCATAAAAGCTCCAGAAGAAAGAGTGGTGCATGAGATGTTCCATATTACTAATTGAGCTTTTATGAGGGTGAGGAGATAAATCTTCTACAAGTTTACCTCTATAAACATTATCTTTGGAGAAAGGAATTAGAAACTTCCTTTATATATCTAAATATAGACAAAACATAAAATGACTTTCAGATAAAATTATCTCCCCTTTCAGGAAAGCATTTTAGCAAATACTTTTTAAAGTATAAAGTTCAGTAACAAAGATACAATAAAATGATTTGTTTTTTTGAGAAATAAAATGAGAAAATAAGTAGACTGAGGGAAAAAATAATATAGATATATAAATCATCCTCAATTTTCAATTATTTTTCTTCTTGGAGGCTTTATAATTGAACATGCCATCATCTTACATTAATATTCTTCACTCATGATGTTTATTGGTGGATAAATTATTACAGTTGTGTTACCAAACTGACAACATAACAGAAAAAAAGGAGTAACTTGATTATTGTCTTAAAGGTAAAACAGTTGTCAATCTGTCATAATTTAATATTCTTTGCTAAAAGTATTTATCCCATAGTTTACTGTGTTAATTATACCACACACATGGTTTTAATATTAAACTCTTCATCAATTTCCAAAGACAGCACAGTACATTTTAGTAAATTTTAAAAAGTTTACCTAAAACATTATACAATTCCAAGTTCTGATTTTAATAAGTAAAGATTTCTTTTTAATCTATAAATTCACTTTGAGACTCCGCAGAGACTTTGTAAATGTTACAGGAAGCTTAATAACAGTATCTACATTTAGTAAAAGATAACTAAATGAAAGGAAATGGACAGAAAGGCAGTATTAGATACAGAGGAGGGCAAGAGGGCAATAACACTCAGAATTAAGCTACTAAATAAAAGACTATGGCATCATCGCTTTAGGATTCTAAGAAAAAAATGCTAACAGCCTACCTTATCTATAATTCTTCCCATTTTCTCTTTCTCTTGTTCTCTCTCTTTCTCCCCTACCCCCTATTCAATGGCCTATTCTTATTTATGAATTTCAATAGGCATCACCTCTAAAATCTTCCCCACTAAATTATATGGCATCATTTTCTACAAAATTAATTTTATAATAATTTAAGAAATCCAATATATCCTCTGTATATAACAAAACTGAAAGGAGGAATCATTAATTAATGGAGCATCAACTGAGAGTCCTGGATGAAATGATCTTTGTGTCTCTTCTACCTCTATAACCACGAATTAAAGCTCCTAAGGAAATAAGCTGCATTTCTAGTTTTGAGGAAGAATGAACTCTCCTTTGACACTTCCATAAGGTACAGAGACCCCCACAAACCATGTGATAATTTATATAACTCTCAAATTCAAGTTAGAAACTCAAGTGATATTGAAATATCACACAAATTAATTGGTGCTACTTTCATCACTAGCACTGTTCAATAAGGCAACAGAAAAATCATCTCTGGGATTGTTCAAAATCATATTTTTACAAATAATGCCTTTTTTTTTTTTTCGATTTTCTTCTAACTATAAGATTATGGGCTCCTTTAAAAAATATTCATAGAATCACAGAATGGGAAAACACTGCAAGTGGAAAATGTAGTACTTCAACCTTCAAATCTCAAAAACTTGAATCACTGGGGAAACCTATGTAAAACTAACTGTTCCTATCACTATCTCTTATAGATCATGTTCCCATAGCGTGTTGCTAAGAATTAGTTATATGAAGATGCAGCTTTTAAATGTTAGCTGGTGCTCGGTATTTAAACTCAGGGGTTATTCCCTATTACGAAATTATCCAAAACTAGGTTAAAAACAACAACAACAGAATCATTACAGTTTAAGTAAAGAGAAATACAATTCGTTTTTGTAAAATAGAAAATAATTATTTTTATTTGGTAAACAAAGTGGTGAAACTAATGCAAATATCTTTGAAATTATCATGGACATCATAAAAAGACAGAGGGAAATTTAAAAAGAATGCCTCAATGAACCATTTTTATATTTAACCTAGCTCAGTGTTTCCTCTGGCTTGAGGAGCTTGAATAAATGGGGCAATCATGCTCAAAGTATACAGATTCTGTATAAACTTTTATTCATCTATTCCCTCAAAGATTCATTAAAATGTTGACAAAGAATAAAACAAACTCATCTTAATTTTTTACCATATCTGTTAATTAGAGAAAGGAACCAAAATTTATTAAGTCACTGCATTGTCTATATACACCTCTCTAGGCACTCAAAGTACTTTAACATCCATTTAAAGTACTTTACCATTTGTGTAATGCCCCCAAATAAGCAAAACCAAACAATATATTGTATCGGGAATTTGGAGGTATGACTGAACTGTTCTAAAACTGGATGATGGTGATTGTTGTACAATTGTATAAATTTACTAAAACTCAATGAACTGTGCACTTTAAATGGGAGAATTTTATAGTATGTAAATTATACCTCAAACTTTTAAAAATAAAGCATCAAGAGAATGAGAAGACAAATCACAGACTGGGAGAAAATATTTTCAAAAACCGTATCTAATAAAGGAATGTTATCCAAAATATACAAAGAACTCTGTAAACTCAATAAGAAAACAAAAGCTACCCAATTAAACTGTGGGCCAACGACCTTAGCAGACATCTCACCAAGAAGATATCGAGATAGAAAATAAGCATATGAAAAAAAAGCTCAACATCATATATCATTAAGGAAATGCAAATATAAAATACTACTACATACTGCTTATAATGGCCAAAATCCAGAACACCAACAACACCAACTGCTGGCAAGGATGTGGAGCAACAAGAACTCTCATTTATTGCTGATGAGAATACAAAGTGGTCCAACCACTTGAGAAGAGAGATAGGCAATTTCTTATAAAACTAAACATACTCTTCTTATCATGCAATCTAGCAATCGTGCTCCTTGGTATTGACTCAAAGGAGCTGAGAATTTAAGCCCACCTGCACAGAGATGTTTACAGTAGCTTTACTAATAATTGTCAAACCTGGAAACAATCAAGATGTCAGGTAAATGGATACACTGTGGTACATCCAGATAATGAAATATTATTCAGCACTAAAAAGAAATAAACTATCAAGCCAAGAGTAGACTTGGAAGAACCTTAAATATATATTACTAAGTGAAATAAATCAATCAAAAAGGCAACATATTGTATAATTCTAACTATATGACTTGAAAAAGAAAAACTATGGAGGCAGTAAAAAGATCAGTGGTTGCCCAGGACTGGGGGGAAGGATAAATGAATGCATAAAGCACAGAAGATTTTTAGGGCAGTGAAATTATTTTGATAATACTACAGTGATGAATGCATGTCATTATACATTTGTCAAAACTCATAGAATAAACACCACTAAGAGTAGACCCTAATGGAAACAATGTACTTTGGGCAATAATGATGTGTCCATGTAGGTTCATCATTGTAACAAATGTATTACTCTGGTTCAGGATATTCATAGTGGGGGAAGCTGTGCATGTGCAGGATTTGTGGGTTTATGGGAACTCTGTACTTTCTGCTCAGTTTTGCTGTTAACCTGAAATTGCTCTAAAAAAAGAAAAGTCTATTTAAAACAAAACAAAAAGAAGAGAAAATAAAATAAAATAAAGCTGATTATACACCATGATTAAGTGGACTATATCCCAAGAATGCAAGGTTAGTTCAATATCAAAAAAAATCAATTAACACTCAACATCTTTTCACAATAAAAACATTCAACAAACTAGGAATAAAGAGAACTTTCTCAATCTGAAACAGAGTATCTGCAAAAAGCCACAGCCAACAACACACTTAATAGAAAAAGACTGACTGCCTTTTCCTTAAGGTCAGGAACAAACAAGGATGTCTGCTCTTGCACCAGAAATTAGGGAGGAAATGAAATAAAAGGCAGCCAGATTGAAAAGGAAAAGTAAAACTATCTATCTGCAGATGGCATGATCTTGTATATGGAAAGTTCCAAAAAACTATTAGAACTAATAAAACAAGTTCAACCAGGTTTCAGGGCAAGATCAATATACAAAAATCAACTGTATACACAAGCAATGAGCGATCCAAAAATGAAATTAAGAATCCAATTCCAATTACAGTATCATTAAAAACAATAAAATACCTAGGAATAAACTTAAAAAGTGTAAAATATACTCTGAAACTACAAAATTTTTAAAAGAAATTAAAGGTCTAAATAAATGGAAAAACATCCTATGCTCATGGACTGAAAGACAGTGTTGTTCAGATGACACTACTCTCCACACTGATTTACAGATTCAATGCAATCTCTCTCAAAATCCCTTCAGGGTTTTGTTTTGTTTTTTCTTCAGAAATTGGCAAGCTGATCCTAAAATTCATATGAAACTCTTGACCCAGAATAGCCAGGACAATCTTTAAAAAGAATGAATTAGGAAGACCCACATTTTCCGGTTTCAAAACTTATACAAAGTTATGGTAATCAACAGTGTGGTAAGGAGAGATATATAAAATCAATGGAACAGAACTGAGAATCCAGAAATAAACTCTTACATTTGTGATCAACTGATTTTCAACAAGGGTGCCAAGGCCATTCAACTGAGAAATAATAGTAGTCTTTTTAACAAATTGTGATGGGACAACCGAATACTCACAAGCAAAGAATGAAGTTGAACCCCTATCTCATACCATACAAAAATTAACTCAAAACAGATCCTAAACCTAAATGTAAGAGCTAAAATTATAAAACTCTTAGAAGAAAATATATGTATAAATCTTCATAATTCTGGTGTAGACAAAACCCTTTTAGATATAATACTGAAAGCGCAAGCAACAAAAAAACAAATAAACTGAACTTTACAGAAATTAAACTTTTATGCTTCAAAGGACACCATCAAGAAAGTGAAAAAACAAGCCAGAGAATGGGAGACTATTTGCAAATCATATATCTGATAAGGGAATGGTATCTAGAATACATAAAGAACTTAACAACTCAACAACAAAAAGACAACCCAATTTAAAAATGAGCAAAAGACCTGAACAGACATTTCTCCAAAGACGATATACAAATTGCCCATAAGCACATGAAAACATGCTAACAACATTAGTCATTAGGGAAATTCAAATTGAAACCATAACGAGGTATCATTTCACACCTACTAGGATACCTATAATTAAGAAGACAAATCATAAGTGTTGACAGAAATATGGAGAAATTGGAACCCTCTTATATTGCTGGTAAGAATGTAAAATGATTCAGTCACTGTGGAAATCAGTTTTGTAGTTTCTCAAAAAGTTAAAATTATCAGATGCTAGACAACCCAGCAATTCCACTCCTAGGTATATACCCAAGAGAAATAAAAACATGTGTTCACATAAAACTTATACATGCATGTTCCTAAGTAGTATTATTAAAAATAGCCAAAAAATGAAAACAATCCTAATATCTAACAACTGATGAATGAATAAACAAAATGTGGTATATCCATACAATGGAACATTATTCAAGCATAAAAAGAGATGAAGTACTGATATATGCTACAACATGAATGAACCTTGAAAACATGCTGAGTTAAAGAAGTCAGTCAAAAAAGACCACATATTGTATGATTCTATTTACATGAAATGTCCAGAACAGGCAAATTTATAGAGACAGAAAAATTAATAGTTACCAGTGGCAGGGGTAATGGGGAATGGTTTGCTAATGGGTATGAGGTTTCTTTCGGTGGTGATGAAAATGCTCTAAAATTAAAATAAGAATTTATTCTGTGAATATATTATATCCCATTGAATTGTACACTCTGGGCAAATTGTATAACATGTGAATTATATCTCAAAGCCATTTTTTTTTAAAAAGCAGATAATAATAAGTAAAAAATTCAGCATAGTGGCTTTCTCTTGATGGGGAATTAGGTAGAGAGATGGGGTGGGGAGGTGTTTAAAAGCAGCTTCAACAGTGCTGGTTTTATGTTCTGTTTCTTTGGCTGGGTTGTGGGCTCATGGATACCCTTTTTATTATTCTTTTTACCTTCACCACATATATAAAAGATATGTGATGGAGGTCACAAAGAATAATATTATGTTTGTTCATTTGTTTAAAAAGCACAGGCCTGGGTGGAACCTATTCTGTCACTTAGCTAGGAAGCCTCAGGGAAGTTACTTAGACCTCTCTGACCTATATAGTTCCCTCTTCTAAAAATAGGGACACCATCATGTACCTCTTTAGGGTTATTCTTTACAATAAAGAAACTCTTTACAATAAAGAGTTTCTTTACAGTATAAGTTATTATAAAATCTCAAATAAATATCGGCTACACTCTTATCTCACTCAAATAACCATTACTGGTAGACAACCTTCCAGACTTTTCTGGAGCATATGAGTAATTTTTTTCATATTCTAAGGGGACAATCTTTGACAGTGATTTTCACTTAATAAATAGTGAGCATCTTTCAAAGATAACCACTCCACTGTTCATAGACATTTAGGTTGCTTTCAACACAGGCGGATTATAATTAACAGTGAATGAACATCCTTATTAATATATCTCTGCATCTAAGCTCACTGATTTCTTCAGTCAAAGGGTGTGTGCATTTAATTTTAAGAAACTGCTTTCATAGAAAGTCTCTATCCATCAACACTATCATCAAAAGTTTGAGAGTATTTCACTACATCTGTAATAATTGGGAGAATTATCACTTCTTTTAAAATGTTAATCTAGCAGGTTAAAAGTGGTCTCTTATGTTTGCATTTCTTTATGAATGGAGAATCTTAATGTTTTTAAACAAATTTTATTTCTACAAACAGCTCATTCTCAGCTTTGTTTATTTTCAGTTAGATTATTTATCTTTATTTCTTATTGATTTTAAGAGTTCTTTAAATATTAAAGATGTTAACTTTTGTCTTTCATATAAAGTTGCCAATATTTTCCATGAGTATTTTGTATTTTCTTTTAAAGTTTTTAATGGTATATTTTACCAAACACATATCTTAAATTGCCACACAACTGATGTTCTTTTCTTGCTTTGAAGTCAAGGTAATAAGCTCTTTCTCTCTAAGATGATAAAAATAGTTGTCTATATTTTCTTACTTTTTGGATTTGTTTTTTACATTTAAATCTCTAATCCATTTGGAGTTTATTTTTGTACATGATGAACAGGAATCTAACTTCATACCTCCCCACCAATAGCTAAATATCCCAACAAGACACAAAATAAACTGTTGTGTGTTGGAGCTGATTTTATATTTTCTGCAATTTTGCAAACAGACTGAAACAAAGCCATTATTAAAAATTAAATGATATAAACTTACAACCAAATAAAATATATTTATAACAAAGGTCATAAATACTCAAAATCATTACTTCCTAATTATTTGGTTATAATTTATGCTCTTAGGGTTATTTAACATGTACCTTTATCTAAATGGTGAAAATATAATTGTGTGCTACTGTGTTTCTTTTTCCAATTCAGTGTTTAGTGACTTCTTATTGGTAGCCTGAAACTGACCCTTACAAGAATATTTACACCACAGAAATTGGCAAGCCCTACAAACTGGGCTATTTTATTTTTTCAGAGACCCTGTTGTTAAATATACTCCAGCAAACCACTGAAATAAGCCATTCTTTCCTTATTAATTTTAAAGAGAATCTCTAGCACATACTAATCTGTCATTTATTCATAAGTTTATAGAACAGAAAAAAGAGCTCAAAATTGTTTTCTGTGCTAGCCTCACAGACTGCTCTGGTAGGTTTGATATATGAGATGAGACTTCCGCCACAGTTCTATTTTTCTAACATGAGATCACAGTACTGCACTGAGAATGTATTTTTCCTAAACAATTCAACAGCATTCTTAACTTAATGTATATTATAGAAGCAGCAGCATAATAAAGGACTATTTTGGGAAATAGCTGATTACTGTATATTATTTTTAGATTAGGGCGCTTTACTCTTAAAAAAAAAATCCATATGCAAGAAAACAAAACACTACTGTGGAGTCATCTAAATACCATTCTAAATGTTCCCTCATAAAAAATTCCTCCATTGCATGAAGAAGTAGAGATCTACATAATGGCAAGACCCAGTGACAGTACTCTTCTTTGACAGTCACCACCATGTACAAACTTAGTATTAGCGACTTTCAATTCAACAACAAAGTTAATAAGTTTCCATTTAGGAGTATATTAGGCTACAGAGGCAGAAATGAGACATGGCGCCAGCCTTTGAAGCTCTCATCATTTTTAGTGGATCAGTGGGTAGAGAATGTGTCATATGTGGTTATAAGCACTTGTTTTTTTAGCACTGA
>NW_006443570.1:19358128-19372271 GCF_000325575.1 Pteropus alecto | reverse complement strand
ACTGATTTTCATTTCTTCTAAGAACGAGCGTCTAATTTAAGAGAGAAAAAAGTCAAAGTATAAAAACTAGTTATTTAAAAAATGTGCCCACTTAGACAAGCTGATATGTGTCGGTAACTAGATCTTCAGTATCTACATCAGTTAAAACACCACAGTGTCCCTATTTTAACCTGCTGAGGTAAGTCAGTGATTTATATGCAGATACTGATATCAACTGCTTGAAGTAAACAATATCTGTGGCCTATATATTTCCTTACCTGTCACAAGGCATTTAGATTTGAACTCCAGCTACCTCAACCTAGGTGTTTATGTTATGAAACTATGTAATGTAATAGCTATGGGGACTCAAATAACCCTTTTTTGCAAGTGAACCAAAAGACTCACTTTTAAAGACCTGCAGTCAGCTAGTTTCCAGTAAGCATAATATCTCACAGTGTAGTCTAGGGAACACCAAGCAGCTGCCCTTTTTATACACACAGTTGTGGCTTGATATACAGAGTGACGATTTCAACCACTTCCAAACACTAATGTTTTAGACTTTGAAATCTATTTCTTAGGGATTTGTGCTATTTATAGAAATAATCATTACCCTTTGGGAAACAATGGCTCATTTACTGAAAATGAGTTTAACAAAGGAATTATTTGCTACTGAAAAATACAGAGCAGTGAATTGGGTGACACAAATACAGCATCATCAGCTCATGTGACTGTATTAGGGTAATTTACTTTAAAAAAACTACAGTAATTTAAAATTTAGCTTCAACAATATAATATCCTCAATCATGTCTTCTGTCACAAAATTGTGAAACCAGATCTTAGGTTATTTTGAAAATGTCCCTTAACTCCCAACCTGAGAGATAAATACCACAAAAGCAGAATGAAATATTTCCATTTTGCCTGAAGCCTAGTTTTGACTGGTATATGTTTAATTTACACATATGATTCACACTGAATTTTGTTTTAAGTATTAAGAGAATAAATAGCATTCCAAAAGTCACAAGCTTGAAAACTTCCAGTTCCTTCTCTAGCTGGAGAGCTTACAAAACTTATTACATGGAACAATGAGTTGATGCAGTGACGATAAACTTCTAAACATTTTAAGTCTAAATTTAATCAAAATGCAATTTCAGCAAATTCTGTAGAAATAGCCTCAAAGCAGAAAAGGCAAAAGTCACAAAATGTTAACCTAGAAGGATGGTTTATGGGTATATCACTGTACAATTATTTCAAATTTTCTGAGGTTTAAGATTTTTCAAAAAATAAAAGGGGGAGGGGCGCAAGATCCTCAAAGCAGATACACAACACAATTATATGTACCATGAAAAGACTGAGTTGTTTTCCACCAAAAACCTTGTACCTTGTGACATTAAAATTTTCCAGAAACCTTAGAGTTACTAGCACACAAAAAGCAACCAAGAGAGTATTCTAAATATTCTATATATTTTTAGATGTATTATTCCTGGTTTCATTATAGAGTTTTTGTTTTGTGTTTTGCTTTTATAAGAACACTTCCTCCAGTTTCAATGGGCATTAAGTTGGACAGGTATTACTGGTAAAGCAGCAAAAGAGAAAAGGTTCTGGCTCAGCTTCTAACCAGCTGTGTGACCTTGAACAAATCTCTTAGCTTCTCTGAGTCTCAATTTTCCCATTTACAAAAGGAGGCAGTTATACTAGATGCATTCTAAAGTATCTTCCAACTCTGTAATTCCTTTAAGACAGAGTTCTAGGCTTTTGAGAATGAAAAAAATACCGCTCAAAAAAAAAAAAAAAGGCTAAAATCTACCTTTGTAATGTTAGTTAAACAGAATACTAAATTGCATATGTACAACGTAATCATGATCCCAACTCTAATAATATTACAAACACATATACATCCTAGATAAAAAAAAATTGGGAAAAAAAATTACACCAAATGCTATTAGTGGCTATCTCTGAGTTGTAGGTTACAGCTTTTCTGTATTTTTCAAATTTAAAACATATTATTACTTTGATAATGGAGTGGGGAGAGGGAGTTAAAGAAAAAACCCTCCTATCATGTGCTAAAGGAAATTTTACATTTGGAATGTTTTCTAGAATTTGAATGAATTTTTCAAACAGTTGGAGTTAATCAGAAAAAAATCTCTGGTATAATCACATATCTGATACCTGTCAACAGCTGCTTACAAAAGCTGGTTATCTGCTTTAAAATTAGTAAGCTTTAACAAGGTGCTATATTTTTTCACTCATACTAAAGATTATAATGATCACGGCTAACATTTACAGTTCTAATACTTTACATATATATTGACTCAGTTAACCCTCACAATAACTCTATGAAAGATATACTATTACTATCCCTATTTTACACACGACAACAATAAGGTACACAGGGTTAAATAATTTGCTGGAGCTAATAAGCAGTCAAGATTTAAATGCAGCCAATCTGTCATCAGAGTACAGGCTCTTAACTACTAAACCATATTATACTTTGTACTTAAAATCTTGTTCTCTTCAGGTCATTCTTTAATGCTTTTGCCCTCAAAGTTCTTCTAAACTACTTTTCTTGAAATTAAAAATAAATGCATAAGTACTAGGATAAAAAGACTGGCCAAACTTTTAACTTGCTGGCTTAAAATTATGATTAATGTCTAAGTCATTACTTCAAAGTTACAGGAAGTATAATTTAATCTCCATACATATAACTAGGTAAGTAATATAATATCTGAGGAATTAAATAGGATTAATTACTAAGTTTAATATTGGAATGTTTTAATAAAGGAAGGTACTTTATTGATCGATATTATTTGTTCTCACAAATCTTCTGGGGAAAAAAGCCCCCAAACCAACTGTTGTACCTTTCCAAAGTTTCTATTTCAGTGAAAAGATATTTTAAACTGTGTTGCAATTAATTTGTTCAGGTTTTAAAAGAATATGCATCAATATTTATTTTGAACATTGGCTTTAGGACACACCCAGTTAACTTTACAATAATCCTAATTACTATAACATGCAAAACCTGTGAAAAGGAATGCAGAGGAAGCCAACCAATTAAACATTATTGAAGGTTCTCACCTAATTCTTAGGTAATTCAAACTCAAACCAAGCATGCATACATGCTTTTTCCTGCACAGTACCCACATTACCTGCCAATTTTTATGGCTTCTGGATTACTTTTAATAAAGCTCAATTTTCCCCACATCTGTATTACTAATTTTCTAGCCTGTCAAAGTAAATATAGAAATCAATAGTTTCCTTTTCAAAAATTAAAGAGAGGAAAGTGGAGAAGTGGGGGGAGGGAGGGAGAACTGCACCAAGCTGCCTGTTAACTTAGATGTGCAATGAGACAATCACCCGATAATTACACCCTTTGGGTACTTCTGTACTGGTAAGATAATAAAGTGAAATAAAGTCACCTGGTTTATTTTAATTTACTTACACATTTGCAAATCTGCAGCTCTGTGCCATGGTACATTAAGAAAATTAGCATGTAAGAAAAATCACCTGCTTATGTAAATTGAGGATGGTTTTTATCCAAGCAGAGAAAAAAAAATAGCTGCAATCTGGGTCAAATGACTAATTTTTTATCTATTTGTTCAAGTGTCTCTCTTCACCTTTTCTCTGTAGCTCAGAGCATGAATTTTAGGTCAAGGAATGGATAAACAAAAGTTTCTGTGTTGTCCATTCCCCTGCAAGGAGTTCGCTGCCTGACACTACTGAGCTCTATACTACTTAAATTGAAAACAAGACTGATAACTTTAACTAGATAACAAAACCACAACACCAAGAAAGAAATCAGTGGGGGATAGCTGATCTAACTGGGAAGGAAAGCAAACATGGCAAGGATCAGGTACCAATTTCACCTTCTGCTACTTTAGGTAAACAGAGCTTCAGGAAAGAAAGGAAAATACTCCAAATACTTCAGGGCAGACAAGACAATATCACTACAGAAAACATTATTCCTGTTTGCTCTATAAACACACCCAGTCAAGCTCTTCTGAGCCTAAGTTAGATGAATGCGTTCATGGTCATTAATGGCTGCCTTCTCAGCATACATTGAGTAATTCATCCCTCCCATTTAGAACTGACTCCATCTCCAGGTGCAAGTACCACTGGTATCTCAACTCTTCAGCAGGGCACTCCGAACTCTTTAGGATCGAGCTCTAGCTTGCATCTCCAGCCTTATCTCCTATCACCTTCTGCATTACACTTTGTATTTCAACAACTCCAGCTTCCTGCATATAGACTCTGAATTCACCTAGAATGCCCTTCTCCATTAGTTGACTCCATTCTTTAAACTCAGTTTAGGTATTATTTCTTCTAGGAAGCATCCATATCTTCCACAGAAATCCCTCTTCTGTGTTCCCATAATATCCAGGGAATATCTTTATTGCTGCATTTATGGCAATAAATTATAATTATCTACTTACAAATCTCTCTCCCCCAATAGATCATAATCGCCTTTAAATCCCTATAATCCAGCACTGTGCCTCGGAAATAAATGAGTACCATAATTGAGTACTATAAGAACAAATAAAAATAATATACCTTTAAGTTTTTACTTACTGGTTTCAAGTTTTAACTTTCCATCAAGACTCCAAAAGGACAGGGATGTGTTATTATTTTTCATACTGTTTACTTAACTGTTTGCTCCTTCAGGACAATATCATGACTTAAACATCTCTATATCCCGATACCAAGAACAGTACAGATAATAGCAGAAGCTTGATAGAGGTTTGCAAAATTATTTATAGAATTAAATATACTCATTAGTGTCTATGATCGTGCTGGTCCACAGCAGGTTGACAATAAAAATACACTGACTGGTGAGTTCCAACAACGTCAAAACCTTCTACTGTCTGATAGCAGAAATGATTCAATTAGCCAAATTAATTCAAACACAGATGTGAAACTGGTTTTAGGTAAAGAGCACCAATCATGATCAATGGCAGACATCCCTGTACACACTCCCTCTAGTCACAGCTTTGCAATTAACCATTAAAGTTCAGCTCAGTATAGTCTCCCTAGAAGTCATCTTTTCATAATGCCAGAGTGCCAGAATTTTTTCTGATGTCTCTTGGCTAGGTACCTTAAAACTACAAACTCGGTCTATGATGACTTGTCACATGCTTATTGACAGTATTACAACAGTTGCCTCAGGCACTCTGTTACCCCGAAGCAACAACAGGATCAAACTGACAAGCAATATTATGTTAGGAAATCACTGTTGATCTACATTAGATGACCCAATCAACAAATAATTCACTGGAGTATTATGGATGCACAGGGAATTATATGTAAAACCCAAATATAATTTTATAACGAAAGAGCTTCTACCCAATGGCTTCTGTTTGGCTGGATGGCAAATGGAAGTTTCTCTGGTTTTGACAATTTCCATCAAAGATATCAAATGAGCATATTAAGGATACAGTATATAAACAGTAAATTCTTAAACTGCTAAGACATCAACAACTCTAATAAAAACCACCAAGAATAGCCACTCAATTTTACAATGTAGAAAGTCATTGAAAACTCTAATGCTCCAAGTTGTGAAGATAATGAAATATTCCAGTACTCTATTAGAGTGCTATGCCCTTTTATATCCAGGAATAGCATTACTACCATCGTCTGTTTTAAGGATAAAACCCCAGAACTTAGATTCAAACATACTCAGTTAATCCATTTTGCAAATATTCTTCTAGCATAACATATGAAAGAGAACTCTATCTGCCCCATTTCTTTTTCAAGACATGCACCAGTGGTACTAAGTGATGGCTAAAAAAGTTGCATGTAATTTTGAGGGATATTGTTGTTTTAGCTTGTTTGAAAAGACAATTCTTTCTGAAAATTTTTTTAATCAAAAATATTTGTATTTTTTTCTTCAAAGCTGATATTCAATAATATAACGTGAAATTTATCTGTAAGAATAAAACAAGTTTCTTCTGTTGTGGTTTACTTTTGGTTTTTGAATATAATTTGAGTAATCTTGTCAGGTGCCTAAGCACAAAATGACCTCTAATGTTACAGGCTACGGAATTTCCATCACCAAGAAACCAGCTCCATATAGTTAGATTACGTTACTTATATTCTCTAACTCTTTGCTTTCTCTACTTTATGACCATGAACCTGCAGTTTCTAAAAGTACATTTGTAGTTAAAATTAACAATATAGGTTTCCACATTTCTAGTTTCACACGAATGCTTTGTTATGTCTAGAAGAGCAATAGTTTCCTTTTTTATGGTGCAGGCTCTGCTTCTTCAAAGCTCTTTTCACAAAGCAGACCTCCCCCCGCCCCACCCCTGCCCCCAAAGAATCCAGCTGTGGCTGTTAATCTCGGCCAATAGAGAAACTTCTCAATACTACAGATTCTTAACCTGTAAAACACTGTTAATAACAGAATACACTTTATTATACTACTGTTTCTGATCCAACTAACTTCAGGATTTTCCCCAAACATATCCCAAAAGCAGTCCCAATTTTTCTAAATTATAGTTTGCTATTTGAGGAGTAAGAGGATCAGAGAAAAAAATCAGAAAAAAAATGCCTCTAATTTTCACAAGATGAGCAAGTTAGACAATCTTTGCCATGCATAAGAATTTACACTGAATAATTTTTCATTAAATTGCACATATTTCCCCACCTCACTGGGATCTTGCTTAGCAATTCACACTTTTTCATCCAAACACAAGTAAAATGAATTTCCAGTAAAGCTGAACTTTGACAATAAGGATGTCCTTCATTTGTTACATTCTGAGAAGAAAAAATTAATTTCCTTCCCAGTATGTAAATCCATAGTTCTTTCTAAAACAGTGCAAATGATCTGACTAGAACACCTACCAAGTCCATACAAACATGTATATGATACATTTTTATGTGTTTGTTTTTTAATTAATTGAGGCAATAGGACATAATACTTTCTCCCTGATGCTAAATTCAACCTTCCTTATCTCCCTGGCATATAGCACAACTAAGTGGACACTCTATGATATTTGAAGTCATGCCTCCTAAAATAGTCTGCATGTTGATTTCACCTAGTAAATCTGACCATATATGAAACCACTTCTATGCACATTAATCAACCATTTGATTTTTCTACCAATAATAAGTACAATAAAACAGCTAACCTGTATTGCATGCTTACTGTGTGCTAGACTGTGTACTCATTGGTTTACAAGGATTACCTCATTTAATCCTCACACCAATCCTATGAGATAGGTGCTATTATTATTCTCATTTTAAAGATGAGGAATAAAAAGGTTAAAAATTTATCAAGATCACACCTCTAGTAACTAAGCATCATTATAGTGATGCTTAAGTTTTGAAAGATTTAAATAAAGCCTGCTGAAGGTATTGGAATAAAATTAAAAGTTCTCCAACTTTACTTGGAGTACAAAGGCACCAGACCAAATGAACTCCAGGATCTTTATCTTTCAATTAATCATATTTGTAAAAAACCAAAACACTAATTTTATAAAGTGGAAACTTTACCCAGACTCACTTTTACATTCTGAGAAGAAAAAATTAATTTCCTTTCCAGTATGTAAATCCATAATACTTTCTAAAACAGTGTAAATGATCTGACTAGAACACCTACCAAGTCCATACAAACATGTATATGATACATTTATGTACATACATAAAATATGTACCATTAATTCGATCTATGATATTTCAGATGGTCAATGCCAAAACTGCCTGGGTGTAGCAGTCTTCGAACCTCTCTCACGTGGTAAACTTCCTCCAGTTCTTAAAAGTAAACACCTAAGATCCTGAAGCCTTATACTGTAATACTCTGTCCCAGAGTTGTCAGATCTTTAAGCACAACATACTCACTGTCCACTGGCGAAGATGAACTACAGACAAAACACTATTTATAATATCCTCACCCAATGGCTAAGGTCTCTGTTTGTGAGTTGTTTTGTGTTTTGGTTTTGCATTATGAAAATGACCATATGGCCATTTAGAAGCCTTGATATCTGATAAAGAAGGTCAAATTATATATATCATGCTTTGATAACTCATGAACAATATTCTATCATTTGCAATGAATGTATCTCAGGCTACCACATGATCATATTACCAGGTAAACTGGAACCCTTACTGAGATAAAATACAGCAGACAGTTGTTAATGAAACCTTAATTGAACTGTCAAAGCACCATCTTTACCAGCAAGCCAATAGGTAATTCACTACTTTTACACAACTGTCCAATAGTGATGTTATTCCAGTAGTTAAATTCAGCAGAGAGAGACATCAAGCCCAGCAGACTAAATTGTTCAGTGATAAATTTGAATGGTAAAATGCTTTATCATTTCTACAAATATCTTCCCTTGTCTACATAGAGGAACAACGATATCCCTCAAAATTACATGCAATGTTTTTAGCCATCAGTTAGTACCACTGGGTGCTTGTCCAGAAAACGACATGAGAGCAGATATAAAGTTTCCTTTCCTATGATATGTCAGAAGAAAAATACTTGCAAAATGCATTAAGTATATTTAAATCTAAGTGACTCTTATAATGCCCAGCAGGCATACAGTGCTTTGAATCTAATGATGTATTATTGGGAAATTATTTTTATGTTCCATTTAAATCATTTTAGAAAACAGTTATTTCTACCAGGTGCTTTCTAAATTAAAAAGAAAATTTCTGGTTGAGTTGGTCAAAAGGTAAAAAACATCACTAATATCTTTAGTTTGGGTTTCAGAATGCAAGTGCAATTCACTGTGGTTTGGTGTTCAAATCTCTAGTTTTAATAATCTTACTCAGTTCATATAGCAGTTAAATTCCAAATACAATAAGCAATTCAGACAGCAAGTCATCAATATGTAAATATAAAAATAGAAAAGTATTTGCATACTAAAACACACACCTGGAACTCTTCTCTCTTTTTCATACCAAATTGTATTTCACCTGTAATAGCTGATAAAAATGCTCAATGCAGCTAACTAGAAAAACCTGGCTAAAGGACAAAGAAGGACCTGACCAGATCAAGTAACCAAGCAGCAAGGATGCCACAGCACTGTGTTAAGTACTGGAAAGAAAAAGCAGTACTCTCGTAGACCACAGTCTACTAGAATGGAGACATTTACAGTCCTTACCCTCAGGGAGCTTACAAATGTGGTCAGCAAGAGAGGCAAACTCAAAACAACTGGTGTACTACAAGAGAAGATGGTGCATAGGAGGTACTTCGAGTATATGGAACAAACTCCATAGGTGGTAGAAGGGGTCAATCAATGAAAGAATCTAGAATGAATTCAAATCAAACGCATTCAGATTTTCATATATCAGTAATTCAGAACATCCACTACCAGAATGTTCACTGTAGATGTTTCAGCACTCCAGTTCTCCACCTCCCTCTTTAAAAAAAAGAAAAAGTTTTCTCTTAACACAAAGTTTAAGTTAAAACTTCCACAAGTCACATCATCATTTGAAAAAAAATGTAAGTAACACCTTTAGAGTATAGTCAAGAATGCTGCAACCCATTTCCCTGTCAATATTTCTAGTTCTAAAAAAGCAAAGAGGCAAAGCACTTAAATGAAGGAGCATCCAGGTCTAAGAAAATCCACTCAAATTCTCAATAAATCAGTGACAAAATTTAAAGCAAGGAACAACCTTTTTCCTGTCAACGCTCACCCAACTCCCCTTAGCCACCCCCAAGCTTTGAAACCCTCAGGGTCAGGCAAGGAATGGAAGTTCACCAGTGTAAACGCTAAGGACAGGATATGGAAGGGAAGAGAGGAAGGCAGGAACAAGCAGGTCCCTGAGCGGAGCAACTGAAGATGCATCATTGCTGGCTATACTTTCCCACCAAGAACTTCACACATCTTGGAGAAGGGAGCACTATAGCAGCAACCTCCTGGAAGAACTAGCCTAGATTATAAAATCTGAAATGTATACCAAGATGGCCATATATAATGCAAAAGTAATACTTATCTATTATAACCTGAAAAACAATGACAAATGGAGATATTTACCAGACTAGTTCCAAAGAATTCATTCATTTTCCTGTGGTGATGGGGGCTTTTCTAGACATTAACAGGAAATCCATTTTTGAATGCACTCAAAACATCAATTCATCTACCCACACCAGAATACTTAATCCTTTGTGAAAAAAACTCAGTTCACTCTAGTTTTGATGGGAATAGAATCCTACAATGATAAATACATCTTATTATACACTACTAATCTTCCTAGGAAGGGAAACTAGACAAAATGTTGCATTTAATGTTGCCCTTAGACTTTAAAAATTTTGTAACACTAGCAAAAGTAGAATCATTTCAAATGTTTAAAAAGTATACTTCCTACTTCAGCAACCAACCAAGGGATAGCAGCAACTTAAGAGACACTAAATGATACTAAAACATTACACCGAATGTGGGCCACTGCATAGCTACAGACTACTGACCTCATTTGTGGTACTCATGTGTGATGCTATATTTAATACATTCTTTTCAAAAGGCTAAAGCTACATACTTCCCAATTATAACTTTATGGTTTAAAATAAACCACTCAAGAAATGACTTAATTGGTTCAACTATGAACCCTATCTTCTTTCACAAATTAAGGACTGAAAAGACAGAAGGGATAGCACAATAGTTATGCAAAGTATATCTCAATGACAAGAAGATTAAAAAGAATCAAGTTTGGGTCAGTTGTGACATTTGCTGCAAGTGGGCAACTGATGCCAACTAAAACATAAGAGATGACTAAGATCTTGTAGGAATAAGTGTTTCTTTCACACATTTATCTATCCTATAGTCAGTGGTTTGCTTAGGTTCTAGACCAAAAAGTTTAGTAGACAGCAAACTTATGTGTGTTACTCAGAGGATTCTCCACCAAAATTTGTCAGGACTCAAAAGCCTAAGCCTACATAGCCAATGTATTAGGCCTCTTTATCATGTAAGTAAGGGTGTCGTCCCACAGTTGAGTGGAGAAGCTTTCCCCACTTTGGTCAACATGGAGAAAACCATGAGATGACTCGCCCAATCACAACCATGAGAAGAAACCAGAAGTTGTGTTTTGCTTTTGATACTCACCAGACAACACCAAAGGCTCCATATCCAATAGGTCTATCTGGCTCAATATCCAGCTGCTGTTGTGGATGATGCGAGTGCTGATGATGGTGCGCCTTAACTGTAGCAGCTGCGGCAGCCTGTACCTGAGCTGGGGCTGCTGCAGCTGGTCCAGGAGCCTGACCCGGTGCCGGTGATGGGAAATATGGCTGTTGTTGCCCAGGGTTTAACATGGCTGCAGCTGCGGCCGCTGCTGCGGCTGCCGCAGCTGCCGAAGAGGTATGCTGCTGTACAGGGTGTACGGCAGCAGCCGACCCGGGATGAAGATGGTGTTGAGGGTGGTGGTGGTGGTGAAGGTGAGGAGGAGGGAGGTGTGGAAGGTGGTGGTGATGGTGGTGGTGGTGACCTGCTGCTGCTGCAGATGTACCGCCATTGTAAGCCGCCATCATTTTTGCGTTGGCTCTTGCGCCACAAAGAGACATTCAAAAAAAAATGCTCTTTGATTGGAAAGCAAACTAGGTCAAGCTGTCATTTGGCCATTTAAAAATGAAGAAAAACCACTCACTCCACCTCCAAAAACATGGAGCGTAACTGGCTTTATGTCTTCATCAGTCAATCCAAACAAGTTAGAGGATCTTGGTGTTTAAATTTGGGGTGTGCGTGTGTGGAAGGGTGTGGGTTGCCAAAAAAATAAAACGAAAAAGAAAAAGGAAAAGGAAAAAGGGACCCCTTCCCCCCAGGTTTCCTGCCACAAGTGATTACTAAAACTCCATCCTTAATTTGGGGGAGGTTCCAACTTTGAATGTGGGAATAAAGGCCAAACCTCCCGACCCCCTGAACTCCAGACACGAAAAGGATCAGGTAACACACCACCCTTGGAATCTTGTAAGAGGGTTGACTCATCTACCCCTTCCATTCCCACATCCTTTTCTAAACACTACCACCTCCTCAAAAATACAATTTAAAAAAATTCCAACCAACCCAAATTAAAAAGATGGGGGGAAATTTTCTGGGAAACCGGCTCCCCCCACTCGAACTCTCAGGCCTCCCTACATCTCCCCCTACTCCTGCTCAGGTTGACCTGATTGGAAGTGGGGGGGAGGGGGGGCGGTTGAGTACTAAACTTTCCCGAACAGAAAAGAGCCAGGGAAGGAGGCAGGAGCGACAGAGCGAGCAGAGGAGGAGACAGGGCAGGACAGAGAGGAGAAAGAGAACCAGGGCAAAGTGAAGGTAAGGAGGTACAGGGAGGAATGAAAGAGAGGTGGGCAGCACTCGGACGGTCAGACAGAGGGAACCGCCCTGGGATGAGGTTAGGATCCCGGGGCCAAAAAATAGCAGCCCCGGGAGGAGGGCGGGGTGCAGTCGGAACCGGGCTGACTCCTACCCCCGCCGCCGGCTGCTTCTGCTAGAAGGGTTGGGGGGGAGAGCGGGTGGGTCCCCCCTGCACGACGGCCCCCGCAGGGCTCAAGGCTGCTCCGTCTCCCCCCCTCCCCCCCACCCAGCTTCCGTCCTCGCGGCCGCTTTCTCCTCAGTCGCTGCAGCCGCTTTCTCTTCAGCCGCCGCCTCCTCAGGCGCCGGTGCCGCCGCGGCCGGACTCACCTCCCCTAGCAAAGCCGGATAGAGCGGAGCCAGCGGCGGACACGCGCAACCAGCCGCCGAGGCCCCGCCCCCGCCTCACACTAACCGGCTGCCCTAGCCAATCCACGCCCACCTGTCTGCATCCGCCTCCAATCCTGTACCGGGAGCTTCAGACAGGCGCACTGTTCGGCCAGTGGCGACAAGGTGTGGGTCTCTTGGGGAAATCCCGCCCCTGATCCGGGATGGGCAGACAAAAAGACCAATCAAAAGGCAGAGTTTGGCCTGACCGACAAGGCTAAAAGCAAATTAAAAACCAAAGATCTCCGTGACATTTTCTTTCGCCCCTCTCCTCTTTTCTTTTTCTTCTTTTATTTTTTTGGCAGGAGCAGGAAGCTGCGTGGTAATCCCGCCTGCAAGAGCTGGAAGAGAGGGTGGAATGAAAGAACCAATCATGAGCCGGAAGCCTAGACCAGAGCAACCAATCCTTGGCTTGAAGATGAAATGGGCTGGGATTGTGGCTAGATAGACACTTGGTTTGACAAATGGAAAAAAAGATTGATCGCAGGCCCACCCTTTAGATCTCCAATAGGTCAGGATTTAGAGAATTCGCTGTCATATCAGCGACGACCTCTTCAGGGGGCAGACCCAAGTGAAGGGGGCAGACCCAAGTAAAGGGGGCGTGGCCCAAAGAAAGGGGCGGGACCTAGACTACGAAGGCGGAGTCCAAATCTCTCGTCCAATGACTGAAGCCTTCTTCTATCCCTTTTAAAGGCATAAGGTGTGAAGAGCTAGGAGGAGCTAAAAGGGATGTCGAGCTTTAGAGACTCGAGGTCCAAGGTTACTCAACGCCACAGTCACAGAAGAAACTCAGAAGAAACTCAGAAGAAACTACCAGTCCTCCGTGGCTAATCCTGATCTTGGCAATAAGAAGAGTTATCTCCAGCATTCACAGCTCCACCCTTGATGTAAGGCTGTTGATACAAATAAAAATTAAAACAACAAAAATAATAAACTTAACCACAATGATCGTAATTTTCTCCCATATTTTTTAGTTAATAAGTTCTAGTCATTGAAACCTTACTAAAGAAATATCTTTCACTTTTATATAACCTCACTTATCTGAATTTTCTCTTAAAATATGAGATAATAAGCTAGCAGAAACTATTTTACTAAAAGTGTGCACACTCAGAACCTTGGAGATCATTTCTGATTCCTCTGTTGCCTGCCTACTCCTTCTCTTCTAATTGATCATCAAGTTTTAAACACTTTTAAACACTTCTAACACCCTCCTCCCCAGTCACCACGGTATTATCCAAATTTTCACCACTAGCACCTTTAACACATATTCCTGCTTGCAAACAAGCTCTTCTGTAATCCATCCTCCACTGAGTTGGACCTTTTAAAAATACAAGTTGGACCATGTCCTTACACTTGATTAAAGTCAGTAAGTCTAAATAGTCCAGCAACTATCTGGTTCCCTCCTTCCCCAAGGGCCTTATCTCTCACCTCCACTTCTTTACGTCAGACATTCTAAACTTTCAGTCCTTCAAATGGTTTGTTGCCTCTAAGCCTTC